>NW_024070189.1:90395681-90734420 GCF_014754425.2 Oryx dammah
GCCGCGCTTTGTCCGGGCCCGCGAGGCGGTTGGGGGCGTTAACCGCCCGGCCCTGGGCGCCCGCCCGGCCTCGGGCGGGGGCGGTGCGGCTGGACAATGGCTGGGCCAGGGGCGGGAGGCGGGGGCGCCCTCCCGGGGTCGGGGGCGTGCGGGGGCTGGGCCGGGGCGTCCCTGCCGGCCCCGCACAAAAGATGACAGCGTGGGTGGCCCGGCCCGGCTGGCCCTGCTTGGCGAGGCCCTCCTCTTCCATTATTCACAAGAATCCTAATAATTAAAAATAAATAAATAAAGAGACTGAGATCCCAGGCCCTGGGATCAACCCGCCTGCATTTCCGGCCCTTTGGGAACCGGTGGGGTAAACGGGGCGCTTCCCAGTGGTGTCCCCCGAAATGTCCATCATTGCATCTCACCATACTGTCCGAGTCAATCCGCGGTGCCATCGCGGCTTCCAAACTCGCACCCCATTTCCCTGAGCCTCCCCTAAAATAAGCATGCAGTCTGGATTTCTCATTTAAAAAAATGTATCCACTTGCTATGCACAGAACAGTTTCCAGACGCGTTCCCCTAGGGCCTACCCATCTCTGCCCGATCGCCATCTCAAAGCCCCCCTTCTCTGTAGAGGTATATCCTGGAGTCGCTCCCACGGGGACCCCCTGGGCTGCCCTTTGCCGCCGCTTGGGAGCTGGGGGACGGATTCCTGCCCAAAGGGACCTGCCCCAGATCTTCCAGGGCCTGGGTCTCCACCCAGTGGGCGCGATGACACCAGGCAGAATGGTGTGTGCAGGTCCACGGGGGCCAAAGTGGAAGGTTCTACCAAGGATTTTTTTTCCCCCCGGGGGCGTGGGAGACGTGGACTGCGCCCTGGCGTGTCCCCTCTGTTTGGTCCTCGAGGATCTCTTGTTTTAATAATTCAGGTGCACCTGGGAACTGTTTCCCCAGTTATGAAACTAGTGAGAAGGTTCTGTTAAGTGGAGGCGAACGATCCTGTAAAGACGTAGTATGTGTCCTTTTCCATGTGTTTCTGTCCGCGGCATCGATTTAGAAGCTCCTTCGGGTCCCACTGGGAGCCAGCACTGTCTTAGGGTCGGAGGTTACTCTCCCTAGCCCTCCGTAGTCATTCCTCCAAATGTCCCCAGGCTGGAGGAAAGCCCTACGAGGGGCTCATTACAAGAGTCCTCTGGGCTTTGCTGGCTGCCTTGCAAGAGCTGATGGCTCCCCTAATTCTGAAATAATAGCTTCCTTATGAGGCATCGGGAGGGTTTGTCAACTCCTGGGTCAGCCTTTCCTCGCCACCCTTGCAGAAGCAGTGGGTAGCCTCTTTTCCTCCCGCAGTTTGCTCTTTGGAACCCCGAAAGGATGGAGTGTAAGAATCTGGAGTCAACTTGCGATGATCTGAGGGGAGGGGTTCTGAAACTCGCCGGCCCTCTTTCCGTGTTTCTGATTGGACGCTTGGCAAACGTTGGCGCTCCCCTCTGGTGCAGTGGGCACCTCCACGGTCAGACTGCCCCGCCCGGGGGGAGGTCACTGAGGGGAGGTCACCCCGAGGGGAACGGACATGCAGTTGGAGAAATGCTCCCAGGTTTTGCAGCGATTCAAGCAGGTAACTGTGTCACGCGCTGCGTGTGCGTGTGTGCATGTGTGTGCGTGTGTGTGCGAGCGAGTGTGCGTGTAGCTACTGAGATGATAGGTATACAGGTCTTACTAACAATTGGTTTTCTCACCTTTTCTAATTCTTGCCTCTGGGGAGTGGGCCGCTAAGGAGGTGTTAAGAGCTTAAAGGTACAGGCTAATCGGTCATTCGGGACCCCGCCCTCCCTTTGTTGTACTTTTCTGTCTCCTGGTGGAGACTAGTCCCCAGTCCCTCTGGGGTGATGTTGGGGGCCCTCCATGCCCCTCTCTCCCAGGCTGGCCTCTCTGCTGCACTTGACCTCGAATTTCCCCACCTCCTGTGCATTTTTTTGCCCCTGCTCTCCTGTGCCCCGCCTCTTCCTGGCCCATCAGAACCTCAGCTCCAGGGAACCCATCTGTTCCTTGGTTCCATCTGACACTCACCTGGCCTGGGCACGTTGTGTTTTGAGCTCTGGGGCAGGTTGCTTGGGTCCCTGACTTCAGGGGGTGCTGGGTCTGGCGGGAGAATATGCCGAGGTGTGGGCATACTGCTCACCGCCAGTCCCCCACCCCCTTGCTGGCTCAGGGACTGGGCATGACAGGCTGAGAGGGGTGAGGGCTGAGATATGGTCAAACAACCATTTCTGGGTGACTCTCTTCTGGGGATCTGGAAGTGTGTGGGGGGTGGCAGGTTCAGAATTGTGAGACCTTGCACAGGTCACTTGCTCAAAAGCAAAGCTGAGGGGGTGGTCACCCAACCTTCCCAAACCTCCTGGTCAGGGCTGGTGGGTGGGGTGGATAACAAACTGTGGGCAGACTGCAGGGCTGTGAGGCCCCCACCCTTGCATCTCCCCCTGGGGGCCCCTGGCTGCGCTCCAGAGACCTGCTCCCAGGCTCAGCACGGCCTTACCATCAGAGCTCTGACCCAGCAGAGGGCTTGACCCTGGACTCTCTTCTGACTTGTGTTCTCTTTGGTGTTCCTGGATTCCTGCCCTGACCTCCATTGCCCAGAGTCTAAAAGACCTGGGCCCTCCTCTGGGGCAGGTCCCTTCATGACTCTGGGCCTGGCTTTCCTCATCTGTAAAATGGGTATAATAAGAGCCCATGCCAGGGATCAAAGGGGATAAGAGTCAGGGAAGGGCTTCACAGGGCACCAGAGTGCTCTGTGTTCTGAATCCAGCACTGGTTTCTTACTGCCCTTAGGTCCCTCCCTGCCCTGCCATGCCCACATTCAGGGCTGGGTTCTCCTGTGGGAGGTTTGCTGTCCTGGACACTGGGGTATTGAGCAGCATCCCTGGCCCCCATCCTGGTGATACCAGGAGTACTCCCTCCCAGTTGTGACAACCACAGACGTCCCCAGACATGGGCCAGTGCCCTCTAGGGGGCGCTGTTGACCCCCCAAGTGACCCCCTCTCACTTAATCTTTAACCTCACAACAGCTTGATATATATAAAATATTTAACCTTGACCCTGATCAACCTCAAGTTCTGAGTCGCTTTGTCTGTTTCTTCCCTGCCCCCTTCCCAAAAGGAGGCACTCCTGTTTGCAAAGTGTGTCCCTCCCACACTCTGCCAGCTCGCCCCCTGGAGGAGAGGAGCTCGGAGAGGAGCTCGCCTGCAGATGCACCCAGCAGGGGGCGGGCCAGGTGTGAAGGGGGCGTCTCCCGACCCCCGCAGGGCCCCCACCCAGGCTTCCACCCACTCCTGGGGTCTGGAAGTGTGTGGGAGGGGGCAGGTTTAGAGCTGCGTGGCCCCTGCCTGTCTGTTGGCTCTGGCCGTTTTCAGGTCAGCTCTGAGGTGAATCAGTGCTGTCGTCTCTCTTCCTGAGGGTGGTGCCCGTGGCTCCGGGACTGTTACTGTGCCAGCTGCAGGTGCTCTCTGCACAGTGCACTGGACGGCCACACTTACTCACAAAGCTCTGTGCCGCTCAAGGCCCAAGGGAATCCGTGAATCGACCGTGTGGTTGGAGGGATTGGTTTTGAGTTTACTCCCGGCTTTGATGTGTTCGGGGAGTTTCTCGTGGGCTGGACAAGGCGTCCCAACTAGTCTGTCAGTTCCTACTCTGGCTCCCTCGATGGGCTTTTAGAAACTTGAAAAACCATCTTTCTTTACTCAGGACCCTCCAAGGGCTTCTTCTTGTCCTTGGAAAAAATTGCAGACCCTCTGAGGGGCCCTCCACTTCCCACCCAGCCCCCATGCCTGCTCCTTTCAGTTGAAACCACCTTAACTACCTTCTCTTCCTGCCTCAGGGCCTTTACACTTGCTGTTCCCTCTGCCAGGATGCTGTTCCCTCAGGTCTCTACCCAGCTGGCTCCTGGTCATTCAGGACTCAGAGAGGCCATCCCTGACCCCGCTGCCCAAGTTCACCCTTTTGTCCACCTTTCTCTCCGTCCTGCCATTCCTTCTTTGTATTCAGCACTATCAGAGATGGACATCAGTCTGTTTACATATTTATTGTCTGTCTCATCCAGTAGGGCCTAAACTTTTCCTGTAAAGGGTTAGAGAGTAATGATTTTCAGCCTTGCAGGCTGGACAGCCTCCATCCTGACCGCTCCTATCTGCCCTTGTAATACAAAGTACAGAAACCAGTGATTGCGGCTTTGTTCCAATAAAACTTTATTTGTGGTCATGGAAATGTGAATTTCACATACATTTCACATATGATGAACTATCTTTCTTCTGTTGATCCTGCCACCCACGCAACCATTAAAAGCCATTAAAACCATTTGGGGCTTGTGGGCCATACAGAAACAGGAGGTGGGCTGGATTTGACCTGTGGGCCATAGGTTGGGCACACCCACAGTAGGATGCGAGGTCCCCACTGTGGGGACGACATCTGTCTTGGTTGCTGTGTGTACCCCCAGCATCTTGGACAGTTCCTGCCCACAGTGGGTGTTCAGTAAACATTCATTTGTTGGATGAATAAGTTTCCATCTTTCCTACAACAAAGTATAGTTGTACTTTATATGTTAAAAATGGGTTTTGGGTTCTTTTGAGGAAATTTAAAGAGCAGGGAATATAAGAAAATGTTCTGGCCCCATCCACCAAAACAATCTCAAAATTCAGAAGAGTAGATATAGGGACTTCCCTGGTGGTCCAGTGGTTAGGGCTCCAAGCTTCCACTGCAGGAGGTGCAGGTATGATCCCTGGTCAGGGAACTAAGATCCTGCATGCTGCAAGGCACAGCCAAAAAAAAAAAACAAAAAAAAAAAACTGGATGTAAACAAAGGCAAAAATTAATATTTCATGGTTGGCCTTGCCGACCTCTCCAGAGTGTCACCTTTCTTTTGCAGCCCCGCAGCAGAAGATTGGGAAGGAGAGTACTCAGCCTAAGCTGTCTGTTTTGATCCGGCAGAGGCTGAGGGTTTAAAAGAAGGATGCTCTTTCCCAATCATTTTGTTTTGTAAGCATCAGACCCGCCCTCCTTTGGCCTTCCGTGATGGCTCAGTGGTAGAACCTGACTGCAGTGCAGGAGATGCAGATGTGGCTTTGATCCCTGGGTTGGGAAAATCCCCTGGAGGAGATCATGGCAACCCACTCCAGTGTTTTTGCCTGGAGAATCCCAGGGACAGAGAAGCCTGCTGGACTACAGTCCACAAGGTTGCAAAGAGTCAGACACAACTGAACCAACAGCACACCACACACATGACCCAACCTCTTTACCAACATCATGCCCCTTCAGAAAGGACAGCGTGGTCCTAGGTTGCAGCCACCTAGCTGCCTGCCTGCCTGGGGACGCTGTGGGTGTGAGAATTGAGCTTTGTGGGGTGAGTAGAGGAGGGATGGCTGTGGAGAAGAATTGAGTCAGTTAGTGCCCATGGCCTTGCTCCCCAACCACGACTTTTGGGAGCGGAGACAGGCTGACGAGTGATTTCCAAGCTGGGCAGATCATTAGTGGCTTAGATCTGGGTCTGTCCCAGGAGTGTTCTGACTTGTCAAGGAAGCATACCGTTAATTTACGGTCATGGCTTCTCCAGCTGATTGAAGTAAACAACCTGGAGAGTGTTGCTCAGAACTTCTTTGCTTCCCACAGTTGCTTTTTTAATTTTTTTGCTGGTCTATGTCTCTCTCTGCCCCTCCGCCATCTCCTTCTTCCTTCTTCCTTCCCGCCTCTCTTTTCTTTTCCTGTGGCTCCCATGGCCCCAAGGGCATTGATGAAAAGTTTGCCATGCTGTCTTTGCCTCGAGGGCGGCCTGTGGTTCTTGCAGTGGTCAAGCAAGATCTCTCTGGGCCTTGTGTGTGTTTGTTTAGTGGACAAAGAGTAAGAATCAAAAAGCGAGACTCTGAATGGGTCTCTGGTTGTAGCACGGAGCTAGAGGTAATGTGTTTGGCCCCAGCTGCCAGCACTGGTGATTGGCGCTCCAGGTCTCAGACAAGCCTGGAGGGCGATCTGTGAAGAGGTGATCTAGGGGTAGGCAGGCAGGGTTTGTCCCCAGACCTACTTCCTTTCTGTGTTTGCTATTGGGCTCAAGCGAGGGCTGCTCCTGGGCAGGTAGGGGTGGAGGTGGGCCCATTTTCATGGTTTCGTGGCTGCTGGCCCTGGTCTCAGGGGAGAGAATGTTGAGAGAAGTGATTTGCAGAGGATGAGCTGGCAGGGGACCTGGAATGGTGCTTTGTGCAGAAGGAAAGCAGGGATCCGGGGGGCTCCCTTTGAGCAGGAGCCAGCCCGAAGCAGCCAGTGGGCTCTTGAGTGGGTTGGAGAGGGGCTGTATGCGCAGCCAGAGCTCAGGACCATGGCCTGTCTGGGCAACCTGTCTGGTGAGGTGGCAGCCTGGGAGCTGCCCCCAGGGTGTCTGGAGGACCCTGGCTGGGCAGCTTGACCGGGACCTGCTCCTTGCATCTTCAGACCCCTGCGCTTCACCCATCTGCCCTTTACAACCCCTTCCAGCAGAAAAGTTGGCCTCCGCCAGCCGGCTCCCTACCCTGCATGGATCTGATTATCTCGGTCACGAGTCAGGAGTGAGCCTTGCTGGTCTCCAGCTTGCGTGTGAGCAAAGACCCTGGAGCTGAAACTCCTGATTCACTGCTCTGCTCCAGCTCCTTTCCCCAAAGAAGAGGAGGGAGCGGTGAAGAAAGAGAGCTCGGACACCCTCCTGGGAAGGAAGGCGTCTCGTCTCTTGGCCTCCTGGCTGCTTCACCTGTGGCCTGAGCCCAAGCTGAGCTAGAGACCAAGGGGCAGCGTCGTTCTGGAGAAACGGGCTTCTCTGCACGTCTGGACCCCCAGACCGGGCCCCATGGAAGGAAGGGTGGTCGGAAGTCCGGTAGACAAGCTTTGGTGGGGCGGGTGCAGGCGGGTCTAGGTTGACTGGGGTGGGGAGCGGGGCTCTAGTGGCCTCTGCAAATATCCAGCCATGCTGTTCTTCAACCTCGAGGTGAAGACACAAAATTAGACCCCGCAGCAGCTCTTTCACATGGTCTCAGCCTGGTGGTCAGCAGCTTGGTTTCTCGATCCGACAGACCTGACTCTACAGCAGACCTGCAGCCGTCGGGCGTGCACTGAGCCTGGGTCCGTCTGCGTATTTGCTGTCACCCAGCTGGTGGTCCAGCTGCGTGCTCATGGCCAGGTGAACTGCATCTCTATCCTGCCCTTGGGGGTCAGGGCCCACAGTGGGAGCCTGGAGCCGGGCTCTCGGGAGCATCGGGGACAGCAGGGACCGGGGATGCAGAGTGGCTGAGACAGACGCAAACGGAGCACAGGGCCGGGGCGGCATATGCTGCTAGGGTGGCGGCCAGCGGGCGGCAGCAGAGTTGCCACCTGGCCTGAGCCTTGTTGTTATGGGTGAAGTGGCACCAGGCAGAGGACTTGGAGCGGGCACTCGGGGCTCCTGGAGGAGGCCAGGGAAGGAGGGAGCCCTCCAGCCCCTTAGGTGTCTCTGGGGACTCCCCATGCCAGGCTCCAAAGGTTAGGGGCAGAGGGCAGCAGCTCTGCCCTCAGGGAGCATAGTCTAGTCAGTGAGGCCAGACCAGAGTTGTTTGAGTCATGTGGGGCCACAGAGGGAGCCACGGATGGCTGCCTGGTGACTGGCTCCGGTGTGCTGACCAGACCTCGAGTTTTCTAGGACAGCCGCTCCACAAATGCGCCTGCCCTGCCTTTTTAAAAATATGTTTTTAATTGTGATATTCATCCATGAAATTCATCCTTTTAAAGGGGACAATTCAGTGGCTTTTAGAACATTTACAGAGTTGTAAACTGTCACCTTTATCCAATTCCAGAACATTTTTCTCACCCGAAAAGAAAATCCCTTACTTGTTAGACAGTCACTCCCCATGTTCCTCTCCTCGTTGGCGACCAGGAACCCACTCTCTGTGTCTGTGGACCTGCCTATTCTGGACGTTTCCCATCAGTGGACTCACACCCTGTGAGTCCCGTGTCTGCTTCTTTCACTGAGCATCATGTTCTCAGGGTCTGTTAACGCGGGAGCGCGTCTCAGGGCTTCTGTGCTCTCCGTGGCGCGTTGCTGCTCCCATGTGTGGGTGGACACGTTGCGTGTTCACTACCTGCTGTGGGGAGTTGGTAGTTTCTACTTTTTCCTGCCCCTTCTTCTCTGAACCATCTCAGAGTTCCAGAATTTCAGGGCTGGGCAGTCAGAATGCTCACCCAGTGCTGTACCCTCCCACACCCCACCCCGATCCCCAGCACAATCCTTCCCAGGATTCTGCGCCCGCTCCCCCCACATCTCGTGCCTGTATGGCCAGTGGGTTTGAACACAAGCTGCTTCCTGGGCCACTTCCCTTTCCTGGTCTGCTCACCCCGGCCATGAAGGGTTTGTGGATTGGGTCTTTGAAGGCAGTCCCCTGGGTTGTAAATATCCCCACCGCCCCCACAGGGCCCTGTGAAGTCCACTAGCCTCTGAGTGGAGTCCTGCCCAGGCTCCCTTGCCTCCAGGGAAAGCGCCGTCATCATGCTGGGCGATTCGGAAATGCAGCTGGCTTCTCCAGGGACCGCAGGGGCTGGACGGGGTGTGGCTTCATAGCCTCACACAGTGCAGCCAGCCAGCTAGCGTTGGTCCTCCCAGCGGTCACAGGGATGTGAGATGCGTATGAGACACTTGCTGTCCCCCCTCACCAGCCCGCAGCAGAGGATATAGGAGACCTGGGGGTCCTGAGTGGCAGGGAGGCAGCTGCCCATGGCACGGGAGGACCCCGTGGGAGACACGCGTGGACGCTGACGGGCTGTCACTGCAGGAACAGTAGACTGTATGGTGCCCCCACCAGGCACCAAAACAGGCTTGAACGTGAGAACTGAAACAGCAGAACCCTCAGAAGAGGAACAGGTGAAAGTGTAAACAGTGGCTGTTCTGAGGCATCACTGCCCAGTAAAGGTGCAGAGCAAGCCCCGTGTGTCCTTTAAAGTTTTCTCGAAGGTGAAAGGAAGCAGGAGAAATTAATTTGAATAATGTATTTTATCGAACCCAGTATACCCCAGAATGTTGCCGTTCCAACGTGTGATCATTATAAGAATTGTTAACGAGCTGTTTTCCTCTCCTTTTCTTGTGGTGCTGTCTTCAACATCCTGTGTACACTTCACATCTCGCGTTGGCCCTGGGTGAGCTGAGCGCTGGGGTGGTGGGGATGCTATATATGGGGGTGCCCATCCCCCACCCCATTCCTACCTGCCTTCTCAGTCCATCAGAAGTTCTGGATCTGTTAGCTTCTAGCTGGGGAGACCAGAGAGACCCAGGAGAAAGCAGCTTGGGGTGAGTGCAGCGGCCTGGCCCATAGGATGTCGGCTAGAGGGCCAATCCCCATGGGCGGGGTGGCCTGGCCTGGGCCTTGATCCTTCCCATGGACCCTTGTAAGCAGCCTCTCTTCTTTAACCTTGTCCTGCCTAGGTCAGAGCTCAAGGCGGTGTGTGTGTGGCATGGGTGCTGGCTGTCCTGGGGGCTTTCAACTTGGGGCTCAGGGTGGTTCTGTGAAGAGAACTGCAGGGACTTGGGGTGCTGCTTTGGCCGTGGGAAAGCTGAGACCTGTGTACAAGCAGAGTTCGGCAGTCACATCCCAGAGCTCCAGACAGTCTTAAGTGGCCTGAGGTCTCAAGGTAGGACGACCAGTGGGATCGGCCACTGGAGGCTGGTACCTGCGTGCCTGGCTTGCCTGGGCTTGGATCCCACCTCTGCTGGGTGTGTGCCCTTATCGCCAAAGTGAGGGTGACAGTGGAGAGCTCTGCTTCAAGGGTGAATGAGATTTAACTGAGTTAACCCATGGAAATCCTTCAGTGAAGTAGTTCCCGCCCTGGGGCAGTCCTGCCCTCAGAGGACACTGGGTGATGTCTGGGAACATCTGGGGTTGTCACGACCAGTAGCGGCTTCTGGCATCAAGTGGGTGAAGGCCAGGAAGACTGCTCAGCGCCCCCTAGGGCCCAGGGTGACCCCCACGGACAGTGACCGGCTCTGATGCCACTGTCTCTCCGGCCCAGGGAGAGCCTTCAGAGATGACAGCGGCGATTTTCCTCTGGGCCTCTGCCTTTCCCTGACTGTGACTCAAGGCTTTGCAAAAGGAGTTTCTAAAATCACTTTCCATCCTGGAATAGCCTGTGTTTTCACACTGCTGTTCTGTACTCGTGCAGGGAAGAAAGTTTAGGAACAACGGAGATTACTCAAAGGCACCTTGAAAACAAGTTGGTTTCTTCTCTTCCTGGAGCTTCTTTATGTTAAAGGGGTGGGTGAGAGGGTTTGGCTGGGGTGTTTTGGACCGGGAAGCTGGGGTGGTGGCCCTTGGGGCAGCTGGACTGGAGGCAGCCAGTGCAGAACTCAGAGCCCCTTGGCCTGTCCCGCACGCCTCATCCAGGGTCCTCATCCGGTGACTTGGGGTTTGCTGTGGGCCACCTGGCTGAGGACGGGGTTTCTGGGTGAGTGGTGTCCCCCTGGGCAGGATGGTGGAGTTTGCAGATGGGCTCCGGGTGAGGAGGAGGACTGGGTTAGGCGTCCTTGGTGTGGCTGCCAAGATGGGGACGTGGAGCTGTTGCTTTGGGTTCCAGCACCTGCTCCTGAGGCCCCAGGTCTCCCCGTGTTGGTTAGTTTAGCCTTTAGCCAAGAGAAGGCCTGAGAACTTTGGACTGACCAAGCCAGAGTGGGTGTTTTTCTAATAAGCCTGCAAGAGAGATAGTCATTGTAAAAATAATGATCTTCCCCATGTAGGCATCAGCAGTTACAGTGAGGCAAAACCACATCAGCGAAGGCTGCCATTGGTCCCTGCTGAGTCCCTGATGTGCGTCCAGGGGGCAGTGTGGCATTGGGGGTCCCTGTGTGCTGCCAGGATCCAGTGGTTGTCTTGGGGGGTGACAGGACATTCTTGTGACCCTGAGAGGCTCAGGCAGTGGTTGGGGAGGCAGGGACTCCCGTGTGGGACCTGTGATGTCGCCCTGGGACCAACAGGCAGGGGTCTTGTCACACAGGCTGGGCTCCCGACCCCAGTGTGCTCCGGGTCAGTCAAGGGGCAGGGAGTGGGCATTGCTAAGTGGTGGGCCTGCCCCCCACTCACCACACAGGGGAGAGAGCCTGAACCCATGCTCCCCTTCTGCCTGTAGTGCTGGCTGAGAATGTCCCCCAGACCCGTGGCTTCGTCTGAGCCTCACTGGGCTCCTGTGAACTTGGATTGGGGCCATGGAGATGGGCCTGAGTGGAGAGAGTGGCCCAAAAGTGGCTCTTTCTGGAACCTACCAGAACCCTCCTCTGTCTGCCCCCGTAGATCTGCATCCAGGGTTTTCTCCCTGGGCACGGAGCAGCCCCACAGCCCTCCCCTGGGATAAAGAGCCCTTGCTAGCGCCCCCTGAATGCTGCTGTGGTGCCCTGGGGTGCTCACCCCCTTCTGGCTCTCAGATGAGCTTGGCGGTAGGGAGGGGCAGTGATGGCTCGAGTAATGGGATTCGGTGAATCATCTTCCCTGGAAAGTGGGGCTGTGCTGGGGTCCCCTGGCACCCCTGTGTACATAGACCCCTAGCCGTCCAGGCTCTCAGGAGGCCCAAGGGACTTTGTGGGGGTGATCAGCTTCTCCAGGGGTCTCTTGGGCCTTAGCCCCAGGCAGTGCTTGGTTTGGAGTCTAGAGCCCTAGCTCAGAAAGTGACCTGAGTGCCTGAACCCTGTCACTGCCACCAACATGGGGTCCCGGTGTCCTTGCATGCCCTCCTTGTTAGGTGATAGCGAGCTGTAAACGGGGTGTGTGTGTTAATAAGTGCTGGTTTGCACCCCTGGTTGCGGCTTCACCTCATGGGGGCTGTGGTGGAGGAGACAGCAGGCACCCACAGCTCCCATGGCCTGGGCTCTGCTGTCAGCGGGCTGGCTCCGCGTCAGTCCTGCAGGCCAGGAGCCCAGGAGCCGGCAGGGGGCAGTGGCCCTGTGTGTGATGGGGACCAGGGAGAGGTCTGATCACTAAAGCTGTGGGTGGTGCTTCCTTCATGGTGCACAGGGAAGGCCCCTCCCAGGTAACATTGGGCAGATATTGAATGACTGAAGGGGCAGGAAGCTCCTTGTTGAAGTACAGAACATGTGCAGAGGTCCTGAGGTAGAAATGCCAGGGAGGCTGCTGCGAGTGGGAGTGAGTGCGTGCATGTGGAGTGTCAAGCTCAACTCCCCTGAGAGGTCGAGGTGTGGTCCACGTGCCCAGCCCAGGGGCAGCACTGGCTTCTGGGCCACAGTCGCTCGTCCTGTTGGTTGAGTCAGCCGGCTGTCCCTTTGTTGTTCTCCCTTTTAAATCTTCTCATGTGGGGAGAATTGAGACCTTGCTGTTGAGCAGATCATTTCCACCTGGAACCAGGGGTTTTGAAATGGAGAAACCTTTGCAGAACCCGGGGCACTCCCTCCCGCCATCTCAAATGCTGTTTTTAACACTATGGTTCTTCCCAGCAGTGCTTCATGGCGGTCCTGTGTCTCATTATGATCTGTGTTGTGAAAATACTATGGTAGGTGTTTCGGGGAAGACATCAGATGAGATGGCAGCAATTCTGATGGTGGAACATCTCTGAAGGAGATTCGTGAATCCGAATGAGGAAGGGGTCAACATTGTTATGGTTCCCTTTGTTTTATATTTTAAGACTTTTTATTACTAGGAATTTGAACACACAGAAAGGTGCATAGAATCAGATAACCCTGAGTACTCATCATCCAACTCCAGACCATCAACCTGCGTGGCAGTCTGCCCTTCCATCCATGATGGATTGTCCCCTGTATTTTTTTTTTTTTTTTTACCATTTTTTTAAAAATTTACTTAGACTGTGCCATGCAGGTTGTGGGATCTTAGTTCCCCGGCTAGGGGTGGAAACCATGTCCCCTGCAGTGGAAGTCCTAACTACTGGACCACTAGGGGAGTGCCAAAACATTTTGTTTTTAAAAATTATGGGGACTTCCCTGGCAGTCCAGTGGTTAAAACTTTGCCTTCTAATGCAGGAGGTGTGGGTTCAGTCCCTGGTTGGGGAGCTAAGATCCCATGTGTCTCCTGACCAAAAAACCAAACCATAAACAGAAGCAATATTGTAACAAATTCAATGAAAACTTTAAAAAGGGTCTGCATCAAAAAAGAAAAAAAGAGTTGTAGACTTCCAAGAACTTGCGAAACATAGAACAGGGTGGGTCTCATGTACTTTTCCCCAGTGGTGATATTTTGCATGACCAGAATCCACTGTCAAAACCCAGAAACTGGCATCGGTACAGAACACTGCAGACCTTAGTCAGATTTCCCTCATTTTAGCATGAACTCATTTTTGTGTGTTTCTGTGTGATACCACCACCCGAGCAGATTTGTGTAACCATCATCACAATCAAAATACAGAGCTGTCAAAAAAAAAAAAAAAAAAAACCCTACAGACCTGTCTTATCAACACAGACCAGCTCCCTCTTGCTCCTTCCTTAAAGCATCTCCCACCCACTTCCCACCCTCAGCCCTCAGCAACCACAGGTCTGTTCTCTAGGTCTACAACCTCGTCATTGTGAGAGATTTAGGGAATTGTAGGTAACCTTTTGGGATTGGTTTTTTTCACATAAGATCCATCTGAGTTGTTGTGTGTATCCACATTCCATTCCTTTTTCATTGCTCGGTAGCACTCTTAATTATCAAGTATTGTTATTTTAAAAATATTTATTGTTTGTTTACTTGGCTGTGTTGGGTCTTAGCTGTGGGTTCTTTGTTGTGGGACATGGGCTTCGTTGCCGACGAGGGATCAAACCCACTTCCGCTGCATTGGAAGGTGGCTCCTTAACCACTGGACTGCCTGGGAAGCCCCTCCAGTCTTGTTTTATCATCTTCTTTATTTCTTTAAGGTAGGTGGTAGTAGTGATGTCCCGGCTGACATTCCTGATTTTAGCAGTTTGAGTCTTCTCTCTTCTTTCTCTTGATCTTTCTACCTAAATGTTTGTCAGTTTTGTTGATCTTTTCAAAGAACCAACTTTCGGTTTAGTTCATTTTCTCAGTTTTCTATTTCTGTTTTGTTAATTTCTGCTCTGATCTTTGTTATTTCCTTCCTTCTGCTTGCTTTAGGTACTGTTTGCTCTTCTCTTTCCAATGCCTTTAAGGCAGAAGTTTAGATTATTGATTTGAAAGCTTTCGTCTTTGCTTCAAAGAGACAGCTATAAATTTCCCTCCCAGTTCTGCTTTTAGCTGCGCTGTGTAAGTTCTGGTTTGTTGTGTACTTGTTTTCATTCACCTCAAAATATTTTTTAAAAAATATCTTTGTATTTGGGTGCATCGGGTCTTAGTTGCAGCATGCAGGATCTACGTTGCGTTGTGTGGGATCTCCCGTTGCAGCTCACAGACTCTAGTTGTGGCGCAGGCTCCGTCGTATGCGGGCTCAGTCGTTGCTCCAGGGCAAGCTGCCCATAGAAGCTGACTGGTCTGTGGCCCTGATTCTGCCTTGGGGTCCCACATCTGGGTCAGTGTGCCACATCCACGTGGAGGTGGGTCTTGGGGCTTAAGGAGTGCCCGGTGCAAGGAGTCCCAGGTCAGCCTCGAGATAAATTTGTGGCAGGCCAGCGAGCTGGTGGGGCTCTGACTTGGATGTTCACTGTGGCTCTTTCTGTGAAAGTCCAGGTGGGCAGCTTGGTGGGTGGCGGTCAGGATGGCTCTGGGCAGAGAACCAGGGGCAGATAGAGTGGGCGCCTCTGGTCACTGACATCATGGGCGGCCACGAAGTTCTGGATACATTCAGTTAAAGCTTCATAATAGCATCAGGAATGTTGGGGAGCTCTCATGCTTCATTTTTTTTCTTCTGGCTTGGTGTTTTTAAAATTTAATTTTTATTTATTTAAAAAAATATTTATTTAAGTGAGTCTTGGATATACCCTCGGGATCTTTGTTGCGGTGCTCCAACTCTCTAGTTGTGTTGTGCAGGCTCAGCTGTGGCCTCTCATGGGCTTAGTGGCCCAGCTGCATGTGGCATCTTAGTTCTATGACCAGGGATCAAACCCATGTCCTCTGCACTGCAAAGTAGATTCTTAACCACTGGATCATCAGGGAGGTCCCTTGGTATGTTGTTTAATAGCAGATTATTAAGTATTATTCACATCCACACAATCCACCCTTTTAAAGTGTACAGCTCAGTGATTATTAGTATATATAATGTGCTGTATTATATATACATATACATACTTACACATACATACAGGGATGTGTGACAGTCACCACTCTCGAATTCTAGAACGTTTTCATCACTCCAGAAGGAAACTCCGTACCTGTTAAACAGTCCCTCTCCATTCCCCGCTCTTCCTTGGCAAGCATGAACCCACTCTATGTCTCTGTGGATCAGCCTCTTCTGGACGTGTCCCATCTGTGTAATCGCAGAGCCCCCAGCAGCTCTACCTGTCTGTGGATTTGCTGGTGTGGGTGCTCTATAGAGAGAGTCCCATGCTGTGCGGCCTTTGGTGTCTGCTCTCGCGCGCGCCTTTGCTGCTCTCTCGCGCGCCTCGTGTTCTCGGAGACTCTGTTGCAGTGAGTTGAGTCAGTGCTCCTCTGCTTTCCTGGCTGCGTAACGTTCCGCTGTGCAAACAGGCCACATTTTGTTTATCTGCTCATGCATTGATGGACATCTGGGCTGTGTCCACTTCGTTTGGCTCTTGTGAATAATGCTTGCGGCGCATCAGACATTCATGTGCAAGTTTCTCTGTGGACACAAGTTTGATTGTCTCGGGTAGACACCTGGGAGTGGACTTGCCGGGTCAGATGGAAACTGTTTGAGGCTTTAAGAAACTGCCAAATTGTCTTCCTAAGCGGCTGCACCCCGGTCCAGTCCTACCAGTCATAGACGAGGGTTCCAGTGTGGTTTGGTGTTTTAAATCTGAATTAGGTGGGGGACCATGATCATTTTGGTGATGGTTTATTCCCAGACACTCTGCCTCTTTATCCTGAGGTCAGCTCCTGTCCACCCAGATGGACCAGCCAGGGAGCTGCTGGAGGGACGGGACCATGGGTCCCAGGTACAGCCCTCCAGGCGGTGCTGAGTCGTCTTTGTTTTTTTCAAAAGTGACACATAAGTGTTGTCAGTAGAGACAGAGGCCTGTGTGAATTACATGTTTCCCCAGGTCCTGCCCCCCGGAGACCCGTTCTTGGTGTCGACTGTCTGGCCATCACTCTGTGTCCGGTAGACGTCTTTCTAGCTCATCAGCTCCACGTTCCTTCGTTTTGTGTGAGTGGGTATGATTTTCTTACTGCTGCTTCTCTTTTATTTTTTTAACAATTTTTTTTTGGTTGCATCTCGAGGTATGTGTGATTTTAGCTCCCCGACCAGGGATTGAGCCTGCACCGCCTGCACTGGAAGCGCAGAGTCTTAGCCGCTGGACCACCAGGGAAGTCCCATTGCTTCTCCTCTTAACTGGCACTGAACTTACTTCTGTTTTTTCTCTCTAACACTGCAGTGAACACCTTGGCTGCTGTCTCCTCGAGGTAGACTCCCATGAGCGTTGTTGCTCAGGCTCCTTTTCTGTCTGGAATAGTGCTTCTCAGTTATCCCCAGAAAGCTGGGAACACTCCTGCAACAGCTGGGGGCTCTCGTCATCCTGGTGACAGCCCCAGCTTTTGTCCCTCCTTCTAATCTGTCACTTCCTAGTCAAGCTGTTTAGAGTTGCCAGTTCATAGCCATCCCCCACGTATTAAATTGGGGTATTTGTTTTTTGACTTCTAATGGGGATGTTCAGCCTCAGCCTGTGGATATGTCTAAGCCAGACCCTTCTGTGGGGATGCCCGGGGCCTGGGGGTCTGAACAGCGCCCCTGACCCCCACCTCTGCCACGCCAGGGGCCTCTTTCCTCTCCCTGCTGTGACAGCCACAGACGTCCCCGGATGCCACCAATGTCCCCTGGGGGACAGTCGCCTCTGGCTGAGAACCAGTGTTCTCTTATAACCCTTTCTATATTAGGGCTATTAGTGTCTTTTGTGTTATACACTTTTTGTCAGTTTCTCGTTTCTCATCCAACTTTATTTTTGATGTGTTGTTACATAGAATATTTTAAAGTTTATTGCCAAATTTGTCCTTTCTTTTAAAGCGCCTGGTCTTGTGACCAGCCCAGAGAGGTCCTCCCTTCCTTAAGATTACCACAATGTTGGTCCACTTTTTTTCTCCTCCATTTGTCCAGTTTTAGAAGGATCCAGTCTGGAGGCACCGGGTGGGGCCTGAGCTGCCTATTTTTCCGTGTGGCTCCTGGCTGGGCTGGTCTGTGTGGGTTGGTGAGGCTCACTGTTGGGGCTGTGATCTCGAGCTGGCTCCCTTGGTGCTGTCTGTGTGATGCCAGCTGCCCCGTGCCTCAGCTTGCTCATCTGTGAAATGGGCAATGACAGCAGTACCTGCTTCCAAGGATCTTGGGGGCTGCTTGAATGTGCCTGGTGCTTAGAGCTGGCCTGCACCTGGTGATCCTGGGTCCCCATCTTTGGCCTTTTCATCTGTTCTGGTCATCCCTGACGCTCACACCAGCTCTGAGGGAAGCCCCAGGCAAACTGGAAGGACAGCGATGTTCACGAGGTCAGGCAGTCCATCCAGGGTCCCTGCCTGGGGCCGTGGATGATGGGCAGGGGCCTCTTTGGGCACAGAACGTGTGTACATGTTCATCCTCTGTGCCTACACAGATGCCCACAAGATTAGGAGCACATTTACAGAGAAATAGGGAGATGATTCTCTTAACGATTACTGTTTTAAGTGGTTAGTCATGGAGCATCTAAGACCTACACACATGAATAGAGAATGGGCTGGTGTTTTGAGCGTCTGCCAGGTGTGGCCTTCTGGCCAGGCAGGCTTGCTGGGGCACCCCCTCCCAGGGCGCTGGCATCCACCCCTCTCTCTGTGTGGTGCCTGCCCCTTGCCTGGGCTCTGGGCCAGGGGGACAGGTGGCCTTCACCCAGGCTGCCTCCCTGAACCCCCGAGCCCAGTGAAGATGTAGGTGGGCCGGTAGGCCGTGTTCTTGTCCACGACGTTCCGAAAGCAGGTGCTGGCAGCCTCCGGGGCTCGCTGGCCTTTCGCCCACGTGCTTCCTTTTATTTTTATCTTTTCAAGCCAAGTGCTTTCTTTCTCTCTCTCTTTCTTTTTTTTGAATAAAATTATTTGGGGATGTGATTTCAGTTTTCCAGAAGTCACAAGAACGGCACACAGAATCCCCAGACGCCTTTCACCCTGTTCTCTAGTTCTCCACGAGTTCGCTTTCAGTTTGCTGGCTGTTATTCCTTTTCTTTTGTTTTTGGTCTCTCTCTCTGCACATTTTTTCCTTAACTGTTCCAGATACATGCCTCTTTACCTCCCAACGCTTCAGTGTTCATCTCTTCTGAACAAGGGATGCTCTTAATCACACCATCAAAATCAGAAAGTGAACTCCCAGAGGAGAGTCCAGGGTCACTCACTGCATTTCACCCATCACGTTGCTCTCATCTCTGTTTATCTGGGTCAGTTTCCGAGTCTGCTCTTTAAGCTCATGGCTTGGGCTTTGGGAGAGTTCAGGCCTGTTGTCCTGTGGGGCGTTGCTTGGTGTGGGTGTGTCTGGTGGTTCCCACACGTCTGTCAGGAATGTCCTGGAAGTGGTATGGAGTCCCTGGTGTCTGGAGCCCACTTCTGTTGACGTCAGCCTGGCCCACTAGGGTAAGGGCGTGTCTGCCAGATTTCTCCACCCTGAAGTCACAATTTTATCATTTATAATTGATAAGTTTCTTGCGGCAGGTCCTTGGGGACCGTGTAGACACACTGTTGTTCCCCAAACAATCACTGTTTGTTTGGGTAGCCATCATTGATTCTTTTTTTAAAAAAATTAATTAATTGGGCTGCACTGGGTCTTAGTTGGTCTTAGCTGTGGTATGTAGGATCAGGGTCCCTGACGGGGGGATCGAAACTGAGCCCCCTGCATTGGGAGTGCGGAGTCTTAGCCACAACCACCAGGGAAGTTGCAGTCATACTCGATTCTTGCAAAGTAGGGGGTTGTCTCATTTCACCACTTCTTCCGCATTTGTTAGTCGGCTTTTTCCTGGGAACAGTTAGCTGTCTCTTCATCCCCACTTGTTCGTTGGTGTCAGTGAGGCCGTGTGCATCCTCACCTGACTCCGGGTTGTAACCCATGGCTGTGCTTGGTTTCGGTTACTCCAGTGGTCCCAGATCTCCCCGGGGGCGGGGGGTGGTGGTCTCATCACCTTGTGGCTCCTTGTGTCCTTCTGGCAAGTGCCCAAAGCCTCTGGGCACTTACTTTCCTGCTTTGGGGCCTCAGCTCCGGGCTTGACTTCTCCAGGGAGCCCTGGTTCTTCTTGTGGGTGCTTAGAAACCAAGACCTGGGTGTTTAGAGTGCTCACTGCCAAAGGGGCGTCTCTGCTGCTGGGCCCTCTCGCCTGGGAAATACATGTGTAAATAAGTATACACATGCACAGTGTATCTGTGTATGTATACCACACAGACACCACATCCATTTCTGCTTCGGCACACACACGCTAGTGCCCCTGAATTCACGTCGACACCTGCACTTTCAGCCCTCCGTGCGGACTGCGTGCCAACCTCCCCTTTCCTGTTCTGTAACCCCTGACTCTGTCGCTGAGAACCCTGCATCACCCACAGTAAAAGAAGCCTCTGGAATAAGTCAGTATTTGTTTTATCTTGATCTCAAAGGCATGTAGCTCCAAAGCCATGTTTAAAAGCGACATGGGCTAGTTATTCCTTTTCCTCATCCTTGTGGTTGTGTTATTTACTTGAAATTCGGTATGGTTTGCTTCTGTTTGTATTTCATTGTAGGATTCCTGTCCCCCCAAGTTCTTGTCGATTCCATTCATTCCCTCTTTCTTTCAATATGTGGGACATAGCATGGTTCAAGGTCAGAACTGTGCAGAAAGGTGTCTGGAGAGATGTCAGTCCCCCCTCCCTCCTCAGGAACCATCTCATTAGCTTATGTCTTAGAAGGGCAGACGTTTTTTTTGGCTGTGCAGCACAACTGAAGTGACTTAGCAGCAGCAGCAGCAGCAGCATGGCTTGCGGGATCTGAGGTCTCTGACCAGGGCTTGAACCCACTCCTTCAGCAGTGCAAGCGCAGAGTCCTAACCATTGGACCTCCAGGGAAGTCCCATGTATATTTTCTCATTCATGAAAAGTGCCACAGTGGGTTCTCTGGGTCAGAAGATAAGCACAGGTGTTAGCGTCCACCAGGGTCCCTCCCAGGGGGGCTGATGGGTTTGTTCCTCCGGCAGCACTGAGAGGGTCTGGGCCCTCAGCCTCACCAGCAAGGGGCTCTGTTCTGTTTAGAACAGACCTGCTGTCCTGAGCCGTCAGTACCAGGGTCTCTGTGTAGTTTTACTTGGCATTTCCAAAACTGAGGAGTGAGGTTGAGCATCACCTAATATGTGAAAAGCCAGTTTGATATCTTTTCTGTGAGTAGTCTGGTGATGCTTTTCACCCACTTTTCACTGGATTTGTGCCCTTTCCCCCCTAATTTTGTAAACTTAATTATAATATGTCTTAGGGAGCCCCTTGCAGCATGTATTACAAACATGTAATCTCAGTGTCCTGGGTGCATTTTGGCTTTTTAATGGTGGTTTAATTTTTTTGAGATAGTCAGAGCTACAAATCTTTTGTTTTTCTTGTGGCTGCACTGAGCGGCATGTGGGGTCTTAGGCCCCTAGCCAGGGATTGAACTCGCGCCCCCTGCATTGGAAGTACAGCTTAACCGTTGGACTGCCAGGGAGGCGCCTGAATCTTTCCTTCTGCTGCCTCTTTTGAGCCGCCGTTGGAAAGCCTTTTCCTCCGTGTTCCCTGTCAGTGCTTGTGTGGGTCCTCATTCCTCATGAGTTCCTTGTGGATCTGACTTGACCTTCCTCCCAGTGGTGGACCCCCATCCCAGCCGCATTGTTTAAATTCCATCCTTCCCCAGTGCTTTGAGATGCCACCCTGCCTCCCCCGCCACCTGACCTGTGACCTCCACCCCCAGTCCCCAGAGGAGGTCACCCTCTAGAAAGCTGTGTACACGTACCTCCCTTTGTGGCGTGCAGCACACATACAGTGTGCCCCTCGGGACTTGGTGGGTCACTTCCCTGTGTTTCGGGCCCACGAAATCCAGGCCTGGTGCTCGCTCAGAAGTCTATTTCTTAACACCCTCCCCACACACAGTCACCAGGCCCTTGTGCTCCCAGCCCTGCAGGGGCTGTTCCTGCAGAGGAGCCAGCTTGGACAGGGAGGCCGTGTGTCCAGGTCATGAAGGCCTGAGGGCAGCCTGCTGGAAGCGGGTGGGGGTATTTTTTTCAAAAATGAGATGCTGCCAGACTGCCCTTGGGAGAGGTCCTGGGGGCCTGTCATCAGATCTTCCTTCCTGCTGAGGCTCCTAGGTGACATGGCCCAGGACAGCTGCCATTTATGAGGGTGTGCTTTGCGCCAGGGTTGTCAGATGCCTCTGTCTGTGGTCAACAGCACGAGCAGGCTGTGGTGCCCGACCTGAGAGGCGAGGAATCTGAAGCACAGGGATTAGGAACTTGCTCCCGGTCATGTGATGGGTTGGGACCAAGCCTCTAGGGATCCGTGCTGGTCCCTGGAGCCCCACTGTGGTCTCTAGAGAGTAGAGAGGGATGTACAGTGGGAAGTGCGATTGTGAAACTGTGTGAAGCTCCGCCACCCGGGAGTGGGCTCTAGAGGCCGCCTCTGGGGTGTAGCTTCTTTTTGTCCTTGGCTCCATTGCTGCAGCATCTAGCGTCTTCTCAGGTCCTTGCTGGCTGCTTGTAGATCTCCTTCCAGGAAGTGTCCATTTAAGTCCTTTACCCACTTGTGAATCAGATTTTGTCTTTGTTGTTGTTGAACTGTAAGAACGCTTTATATATTCTGGATGCAAGTTCCTTTTGAGATCTAAGGTTTGCAGATGTCTTCACCTCTCCTGTGGGTTGTCTTCACCTTCTTGATTATGTCCTTTGAAGCATTAAGTCAGTTTGTTAATTTTTTTCTTTAGTCACTTGTGCTTTTGCTGTTATATCTAGACACCATTGTCTAATCCCAGGTCACAAAGATTAATTCATGTGTTTTCTTCTCAGAGTTTTCGCACTAACATTTAAACCCATGAGTTAATTTTGAGTTAGTTTCTGTCTGTCGTGTGAGGTAGGGGTCCAGCTTCATTCTTTGGCACGTGGACATCCAGTCGTCCCAGCGCCATCGTGGAAAAGACTGCTCTTCACCCCTTGGACAGTCTTGGCAGCCTCTCTGAAAACCAGCTAACTTGACATGTTTATTTTTGGACTGTCCACTCTTGTCCACTGAGTTCTCTGTCCGTCCTGAGGCCGGGACTACATTGTCTTAATCGCTGTGGCTTTGTCACCCCAAGTTATTCTGTTTTACCATTGATGTATTTGGCTGCCCAGGGTCTTAGCTGCCGCAGGCGGGACCTTTGGTCTGTGTTGTGGCATGCAGGGTCTTTAGCTGCAACATGTGGAATCTAGTTCCCTGACCAGGGATTGAACCCCAGCCTCCTGCTTTGGGAGCCTGGAGTCTTAGCCTACTGGACCACCAGGGAAGTCCCCCAAACTATTTTGTGTCTAGTCTCAGGGGTGGACGTTAAAGAGAAACAGTACAGTTCTTATGCCTCCAGGTGATGAGGTGAGAGCCTCCCTAGTGGGGATTCAGACAACCCAGAGGACCCACCTCCTCTCTGAGCCACCACTGCTTCCCCAGGGGCATTTTGTTGTCCATAAGGACACAGAGGATCTGGTAAGATATCTGTACATGAGAGGCTCTTTTCCCAGGACATGAAGGCTGATGAAAACACTAGCTTTTCAGGGCTGTCAAACAGGAAGCACCGGGAACTCATGTTCAGCAGGTTGGGTCTTTAATCGGCCCTGAAACCGGACTGCAGGCTGCTGTCAGCTGGCTTCTGCTTTTCTTAGAGGTTTGGATCTTTTGACATCCAGGCTCTCCTCTTCCAACTAAGACCCGCTGTGCAGTGAGCTTCAGAGGAAGGAGACAGAGGTGGTTGTGTTTTTAAAGTTTTTTTGTGGGTGTGCTTTTGATACTTTATTTTGAAATAATTTGAGAGGCACTGAAATGTTACAAAGACAGTACGGAGAGTTCCCTGTGTTCCTTTCAGCCAGCCTCCCTGGATGTCAGCACCTGACATAACTGCAGAAGGGTGACCGGAAGGAGTGACAATAATAGCTTCAGATTTGATTAGGGTCCCAGGCTCCTCCCTGAGAGGGCTTGACCCCCTCAGCCCCATTTCTGCTCAGGACCCCAGCCAGGACCACACAGTGAAGGTGTCAGCCTCCTTAGACTCCTCAGAGCCAAGGCTGATTCTCAGTCCACTTGGCTGTCATGACCTTGACACTTCTGGAGAGCGCTGCTTGGGGGTTTTGGAGCATCCCTCACCTTGGCTTGGTTTCTCACGGTTACACAAAAGCTGTGCGTTTGCTGGAGGCTGCCCTGGGGTGATGTGCTGATGCGTCTCCTTGCCTGTGGGGTCAACCTTCACCCCTCGGATAAGGTGGCCCTGGCCGGGATTCTCTGATGTGAAGTTTCAGGTTCTCCTGTGGGGACCTCAAGACCGTGCGCCTGTTTCTTGTCAAGTATTTGCATGCCGCTTTTGGCGTCCACCATGGGTTTTCCTGGCAGCAGTGGTCACTGTGTGGACTCACGTCGCATTGCGTTTATGTTGCCTGCATTCCTTCTGCATTTATGAACTAGAACACTTTTTTTTTTCCTTTGATATTTATTGACTTGGCTGTGCCTGGTCTTAGTTGCAGCCCTTGAGATTTTCGATCGTCCTTGTGGCTTGCAGGATCTTTAGTTGCGGCATGTGGGATCTAGTTCCCTGACCAGGGATCAAACCCAGCCCACCTGCATTGGGAGCCTGGAGTCTTAGCCACTGGACCACCAGGGAAGTTCCTATGAACTAGAATTCTTCTCTAGAAGACAGCTGTCGCTTCTTCCCCTTTCCATTACATTTTGAATTTCATACCTAAGGCTGGGCATGTGTTTATAGTATCCTGTGGGTTACAGTCCAGGATGCTAACTGTCCATCTTGTCCTCACTTTTGTCGTTGGGGGCCCCCATCTTTTAGTGTTTGCACCCTCCCTGCCCCTACAAGGGGCTCCAGCTCACCTTGTATCCTCCCTGCCCCCGCCCTGCATTTGACTGTTTCTCCAGGGAGCTCTGGGTCCTGCCGTAGGGGAGGGTGGTTAAAAGCCGACACCTAGGTGCTGATATGTTCAGTGCTGTGGGTGGCATAGCTTCCCAGGCCCTTGGGTCCACACAGCCTGGAACTGTGAATGTGAATCCCTACATAGGGGACAGCTGTGCTTATTTCTGTGTCTTTCTGTGTATATTTTTCAAAAGCCCTTGAGTTCATGCTACTTTGATGATGGAGGCTCTGGGTGGCCTCCTTGCCCGGTGATGGGCACACAGAGCCCCTGCAGGCCAGGCTGAGTGACAGGAAGCTCCAGTCCCCTTTTGAGAGCTTCTTAGGGCTCACGGCTGAGGCCAGAGCAGGCCAAATCGAGCCCTGAGCCCTCCCGGGTTAGGTAACACACAGGCGCGTGCTTCCTGCCTTTCTGGGCAACAGACCCTGGTCAGTTTGTCGTCTCTCAAGCCCTGGGCCCAGCTCCAAGGTCGTGTGGGTGGCGTAGGTGGCTCCACCTGAGGGTCAGCCCTGGGTGGCCCAGGTACCTCTGTGGGGTCTCCAGAGATGCCAGCAGTCAGTGGCAGTTCCGGTGCCCCAGCATGTAGGAACAGATGGCTCGTCCCTTGTTCTGCTGCTGCTTCTCTGCCCCACCTCCCTGCCCTGTGCGGAGGGCGGAGGAGGAGGTGAAGGAGGAGCCATCAGCATCTGGGGCTTTGGCGGGTGCCTCCGACAGCGACATCATCTGATCGCCGCACGACGCTTTTTAAAGGAGAAATGGTCAGACCGTGCCTCTTCGAGGTTGGTGGTGTCTGAGGCCTAGCCTGTCACCTTGCTGCCTACCCCCGCCTACTGGATACCCCCGTCTTCCCGGAGTTCTGTCTTCAGCACAGGCTTTCCGGCCCTGCCAGCTTGTACAGCAGGAGACACCAGGCCTTTCTGTTCTGTTTTCCTTAAAAAAAATTACTTAGACTTTAATTTTTAAACAGTTATAGATTTATAGAGAAATTGAGGCTGGTAGGGCGAGTTCCCTATACCCGTGACCCCGACACCGAGTCTCCAGTTACTCTGTGTTCCATGATGAGTACGTTTGTTGCAATCCATGAACCTTATGGAGACTTCCTTGTAGACTAGGGTCCTGCTTCATCCAGCTTGCCTCGTGTCTCCCTGGTGTCCTCTTCTGTTCCAGGACCCTGATCAGGACTCCTGTGATGTTGAGACGTCCCATCTCCTCAGGCTCCTCTGGGCTCTGGTAGTCGTCAGACTTTCCTTGTTGGTGCCCTGGACGGCTTTGAGGAGGACTGGGGTCAGAGATTTTGTTTAACTTCCCTCCGTGGGAGTTGGTGTTTTCTCACAGTGACACTGGGGCGCTGGGTGTGGGGAGAGGACACAGGTGAGGCCGTCTCATCCTTCATCTTGGGGTGCCTGCCGTCAGCATGACTCCTCCCTGCTGGTGTTGACCTGGGTCCCCGGGCTGAGGTCGTGCTGGTCAGGTGTCTCCACTGTAGAGTCACGCCACCCCGTTCCCATGCCGTCCCCTTTGGAAGGAGGTCACCGTGCCCAGCTGACACTTAAGCCCCCTCTGATCCCTTAGTCCTGGCTCCCCTTCGCCAGGTTGGCTGTGGCTGGGAAGGAGGCCAAGCCCCTGGTGGTGACAGGCTGGCCACGGTGTCCTCAGCCCTTATGGGAGCAAGAGAGGTGGGTGAGCCTAGCCCTGCATGGACGGAGGTCCGGGTGGACAGAGGCTTTGCCTTGCCTGTAGCCTGAAAACTGAGCCTTGACCGCAGCCTCAGAGCTTGCAGCCTCCTCTCCTGGGCTCAGTGCTGTCATCCCCTAGAGCATGAGGGCAGGAGGACCCATGGTCTCGGTGACCTTGCAGCCATGGACAGCAATAGACTGGGGTCTGTCCAGCCGAGGACCACAGGCTCAGGCGGTCTCTGCCTAACCACCAACGTGCTGCTGGGTCGTCATCGTCCTCCGGGGAGAGAGTGTGCCAAGAGGCAGTGACAAGTGACAGGGGAGACACATGGTCCATTAGACATGCGTGAAGGGGGGGTACCTGTGGGCACTGGGAGTGAAAGGGCGCCCTCCTCCGTCATCAGGGGAATGTGTATGGAAGCCGCCGGGTCAGTTTCTCTTTGCTGCTGTAACAAATGACCACAGACACAGTGGCTTAACACAACGTGAGTCTGTCATCTCACTTCCTTGGAGGCCAGAAGTCTGACCCGGGTCTCACTGGGTTGGGACCAGGCCTCGGCAGGGCTGTGTTCCTCCTGGAGGCCCTAGAGCTGAATCCGTTCCTCTCCATTTCCAGCTTCTAGAGGCGCCGCCTCCTCGGCTGGTGGGCCCTTGTCTTCAGAGCGTGTCGCTTTGACCTCTGCTGACTCTGACCCTCTCACCTCCCTCTCCGAAGGACCCTTGGGTGACACTGGGCCCCCTGATAACCCAGGAGCATCCTCCATGTCAAGATGCTTAATCCTGCCTGTGGTCTGTCGCCACCGAAGAGAGTATAGTCGCAGCTCCTGGGGACCAGGATAGGAATGTGCAGGGGGCCACTGTTGCGCCAGGCACAGCCGCGTGGGGGTGTGGAGGGGGATGCCAGAGTAATCAAATCCCCAGACACCAGCTCTTGTTGCTGGAGGGGCAGCTGGCAGCCGCGCAAGTGGGAGAGGCCAGGGAGCCCTTGGGATCTCATGTTGCCATGGGCGGCTTAGCAGGTTCAGAGGAGGCGGCAAGCACCTGAGGCTGGTAATTCCACAGCTTGGTGTGGCCTTTCAGCCCTGGAGGTGGGACCTGTTAGAAGGCAGTTAAGTCAGGACTTCCATGGTAGGCCAGTGGTTAAGACTCCACACTTCCAGTGCAGGGGCCACAGGTTCAAAGCCTGGTGAGGGAACTAAGATTCTACATGCCATGTGGCTCAGCTTAAAAAAAAAAAAATGTACAGAAGACCGTGAAATCAATTTAGTGGGTTGTGCCCAATAATTTTAGTAACTCAATTAAAATAAGAAAACGTCAATAGGCATTGTCTATTGAAATGGTGTTTGTGGGACTCATGCTATTTAAAGCTACTGCTGAGTTGGGGGAAGTACGGGGGACCTAGTTCCATGCAGCCAGGACCCCAGGGCCCTAGGACCTAGCTGCCCAGCCCAGAAGGTCAGCCCCCAGCGACCTTGGGCAATATTTGCGATGGCACTGGCAGGAAGGATCTGGCAGACCCCAAGCCCATGTGTCTGGAAAGTGGGGGCAGGGAGGCCAGACTGTTGGGGCCCTGGTGCCACACCCCACGTTTAGAGTCTGGTCCTGTGTCCGTTCAGCAAGTGTCCCTGAGTCCGGCTATGAGTGCTGTGATTGAAACCCTGTACTCTGTGAGGGTCTCAGCTGCACAACGGCTGCCCCTGGGGGTGTAGATGGCAGTCACCGCGTGGCAGTTCCCATCCAACTGTCCTCCTTCAGGGGTACCTTCCCTGCCTGCGGGGTTCCCGAGGAGGCAGGACTTTGTGTACATCTCCCAGGAGTGCCTGTACCCTAAGGCTTCCAGAAGCTTCTTGGGTCTGATGTGATTGTTCATGGAGGCCCTCACTTCCTCAGCTGATGTTTAGGAGCTGAGTGTAGACTGGGCCGTTTTCGGGAGGCTTTGGGGGAAAGGTGCTCGTGGTTGTGGATTTTCATGTCCCTGGAAACGTCTGCACAGAGGCAGGCATGCCTGGGCTACACGCAGCTGCGAGGTGCATAATTTGGAGTTGAGATCCAGCAGCCATCAGTTTCGTTCACTGTGCTTTTATTCTGTGCGTTTTAGAAACCATCTCCATTGCTGAAACCCAGCAGAAACCCTAAGAGAAGCCACTTACTGGGCTGTTGGTCTCTGTGGCCTCGCTCCCCACGACCGACAAGGAACCGTGAAGTAAGTGCTGTGTGGTTCCCAGAGCTGCTGGCGGAGAAGGCAGCCCTGTTTGGGTCGAGTTCCTGGGGTGTCCAGGGACCTGATGCCCCAGGAGGAGCCCAGACCCCTCAGGGTGGTTCTCCTGGGTGGGTCTGTTCTCCTACGGGCTCCATGTCTGCACGTTGGCCCCTCGCTTCTGGAAGCCCTGAGAAACCTCGTGCTTTTCAGGGGACACCACCAGGCTTGCTCAGGACAAGCAGCCCTGTCTGTGTTGTGTCCCTGGGCGGGATGCCATATCTGGCTTCACTGAGGGGCATATTCACCCCACCCCAGTCATGGGGAGGGGAGAGTCTCTAAAAATGAAGGATTATTTTTTGACTCCTTTGAAAAGAATCCTGTGGCCCAGCTGCTTCTGAGTTTCAGTTCCAGACTTTTCTAATTAACCAGGGACAGAGGGTTCACAGAGGGCGGCCTTGACAGGAGAGGGTGCAGCCTGAGTGTCTTGTGGTCAGCACCCATGGGTGGGGAGGATTCAGGGTGGGATGAGCGGCCCCGTGCTCCAAGCCACGGTGAGGAAGGCTTGTGTTCAGTGTCTACCTTATCCGGAGGCTCCTACCAAGGCCTCATGGCTGATGAGGGCCTTGCATGGACTAGAACGTGGTCTTGTGTGTTCTACCATGATTTAGGAACCCAGGAGTTGGGCCGTGGAGCTCAGGTTCCCCTCTCCCTGGGGTGGCGTGCAGGTTTTGCTCCTTAAAGGGTAGCTGTCAGGCCTCTGAGTCCACGGTGTGGCCTGAGGACCCCTTGGCCCACTGTCTGTTCTTGTAAATAAAGTTTTATTGGTGCATAGCTGTGTCTGTTCATTGATGTCTCCCTTCTCACAGTGGTGGGGTTGAGTGGTGTCCAAGGGGCTCTGTGGGCAGCCTCATGATGGGCACATCCTCTTGAGAGGGTCGTGACAAGGAGAGCTTTTTTTTCAAAGTTCAAACAGATACTGAAGATCAGCAGCAGGAGGTGGTCTTAGCCCAGGTTTTTCAGTGGAGAAGTGAGCTAAATGTTTCTTGTTTGCTCCTGTCGTTTTGAGCAAAGGCCCTGACCCTAGGGTACATGTGACTGTTGATTCGCCTGCTGCCTGCAGTTTGGGGGGAGGTACTTAAGTGGAAAGACTGGATGTCCAACCTGGACACCCTTATTGCCCGAGGTTGTGACCACGCCATTCATGGGGCTTTGCCCCACGTGGCTTATTGAGGTTTCTGTGGGCCAGTGCTGCTGGCCCTGCCGCATCCTCCAAGTGTGTGGGCCTGATCCTCGCTGTTCCCGGGTGGTACATGCTTGCTCTGGGATCAGCCAAGGGGCTCTGGGAATGTGGAGGACGGGCCGAGCCTGGGCATAGAGCTCCAGGGCGGGACCTCTGCCTGCAGTGTCACACAGCCCAGCTTGCAGCTCACACCTCCTGACTCCTCCCCACAGCTCAGCCGAGTGGCAGGGGGTCTGATGAGGTGACAGCCTTGCACCTGCCTGCAGGAGCACTGGCACCAATGTGAAGATGCAGGCCAAGGTCACCTGGGGCGGGGACAAGTGGCTGGAAGCAGCTCCCAAGGCTCTCTGGGGCCTCAGGCTGTGCCCGTGAGTCAGCTCTGCGGCCAGAGAGAGACTCCAGGCTCTGTGCCTGGGGTGCTGTCCGTGTCTGCATGGTGGGAGGACAGCGGAGGTGGGGGGCGGCATTGTAGACCACTGGGTATTGTTTGGTCCTCTTCCTGGTTTTCTAGAAACTTCTGTCTGAGCGAGTGGGCAGAGGTGTTTGTCCTTCCAGGCTGCCCCTCACAGACGCAGTCCCAGGTGGCAGGGGTGTGGTGACTGTTACTTATTTCTTTCTGTGCTGGATTTTTTTTGATACTCTGTAA
Source organism: Oryx dammah (assembly GCF_014754425.2). Classification (NCBI taxonomy): domain Eukaryota; kingdom Metazoa; phylum Chordata; class Mammalia; order Artiodactyla; family Bovidae; genus Oryx; species Oryx dammah. Next base: position 90,425,589 of record NW_024070189.1, read on the forward strand.
AATATTTATTTTTGGCCCTGCTGGGTCCTGGTTGCTGAGCGTGTGGTTGTCTCTAGTTGTCTCTAGTTGTGGCGAGTGGGGGGTACTCTTTGCTGCAGAGCATGGGCTTCACGTTGCAGAGCACAGTGTGGGCGTGTGGACTTCAGCAGTTGCGTCTCACGGGGCTTAGTTGTCCAGAGGCATGTGGAATCTTCCGGGACCAGGGATCCAACCCGTGTTGCCCGCATCATGAGGCAGATTCTTAACCACTGACCTGCCAGGGAAGCCCTGTGTGATGGATTTTTCTCGTGGTGTTTGAGGGAGATGCTCAGGCCCTAATCATGGGACCTGTGAAGATGCTCCCTGACAGCGAGAGGGTCTCAGCGGCTGGGACGATGTTACAGCTCAGGAGATGGGTGCTCAGCCCGGGTTATCTGAGCTGTCTGACAGCATCACAGGAGTCCTTCTAAGAAGGAGATGGGTTCAGAGAAGGAGACTGGTGATGGAGGCAGAGGTCAGAGAAAAGAGTCTGAGAGACGGGAGATGCCGCACTGCTGGCTGTGAGGATGGAGGGAGGGGCCTGAGCCAGGGAGGTGGCGCCTCTAGTAGCTGGGAGAGTCAGGAGCCCCCCAGAAGGCACACAGCTCACGAGAGATCCGCACAGGACTCCTGGCCCTCAACTCGGAGGGCACTCTGCGCCGTTGGAGCCCTAGGTTTGTGGAGCTTGTCTGGTGGCTGGCAGGAATGTGCACAGAGCTGTGGGCCGCTCTTCCTTTGTGGCTCTCAGCCTTGGCGTCGTTCAGATAAGCGGCAGGAGGGACCCAGCCTGGCGCTCGGGCCCGCCCCCACCCTGTGCCCACACAAGCCCCGTCAGGCCGTGGCCTCCCACCTTCCTGCCCCGGGGCTCTGCTCGCCTTGTCCGTCTCACCCCTGGAGCAGGTGCAGTCCAGTGTCACGGGGCGGACTCAGGTTGAGGCCGTGTCCTCACATCCTCTGAGGGGCCCCTGGCGCCTGTGCTCCCCCATCTCAGTGCTCCTGCCGCGAGGAGGCGGCACCCTGAGCCCCCAGTCCAGCTGCACAGGCTAGGGAGCAGAAGGGGCAAGGGTTTCTCCGACGTGGGCCGGGGATGTGGAAGGGCAGCAGGTAGTGGCCCTGAGTGCCCCCTGGACTTCAGGCTCTGTGTGATCAGGGAGAGTGCCTGGTGCACAGAGAACCTGGGTGGACTTCAGGCTCTGTGTGATCAGGGAGCACGCCTAGTGTGCAGGGAACCCAGGTGGTAGATGGTGCTCCATGCAGAGAAGGATGAAATGGGGAACTGTATGCAGGTTTGAGGGACACGTGACAGAGTGCCAGGCCCACGTGGTAGGCTGGAGAGGGGGTCGGGACAGGGCTGGGAGTATCACGCTCTGCCTCCATGATGGGTTTCGTCTTGACTCTTGTTGGAGGGGCAGCCATTCCTCCTGGGCCCAGTCCTGCTCAGGGGCCCCTGGTTGTCGTCCCCTGTTGGGAACTGTGCTTTGGTGGCAGGAGCTGAGCCGAGATGGGGGCAGGCCCAGGGCTGGCCAGGAGTCCCAGGGAGGCTGGGCTTTATGTGGCAGCAGGTGGAGCAGGTAGAGGGAGGGGCCGGGGGAGAGATCTGGGGGAGAGACACCTCTGGGGTGGGGGCATATTGTACTAGGAGAGCCCCGGAATCCTTTTCAAAGACAGAGCACTCCTCAAGGTTTAGCTGTGTTGGGAGGTTCCGTTTTCTCCAGAGGACATACCTTCCCACACACTGTATTCTTGTCAAACTCCAGAGTTGTGGGTTCCCAACGTCCAGTTCCTGGACGACATCTGCCATTAGCCTCAGAAACCCTTAGTCCAGGGCCCACTGGGTTAGAAAGACGAGACTGTCTCCTGGGGAGGCGGCATCCCTGCCAGTCATCTCTTGTCTGAATTCTGGGTCTCAGATGAACAGAGTGTGCCTGGCTGTAGGAGGCCCACCCCTTGGGGTGTTTCTTACCCACCTTCTCCTTCCCGAGGCTCTCAGGCTCAGCACACTCCACTGTCCGGGCTCCTGGGGGTGCCTGCCCCAGGCCAGGGTCCAGATCCAGAGAGCCTTCTGCTCCTGGGAGGAGCGGGAAAGAACCCTACCTGGTCACTGCAGTGCAGCACAAGTCGGGTGGCAACCTTCATGGGGGGCAGCCAGAGTACCCCCACGGCCCAGCCCATGAGTCCCCAAGTTTGAAGGCCACTGGGGGAGGTACCAGTGCAGGAGGGCTCCTCTGGGCTGGACTCACTGGGACCTAGAGAGCGGGGGATCCCGTCAACCTGACTCAGTGCCCTCTCTTGTCAGATGTGTCTTGGTGAGGAGGAGCCGCCCAGGACGGCCGGGAAATGCCCGTCCCGTGTGGTCCTGCTCTTCTGTCCCAGGCGGTGGGGTGCAGGGGGCCTGGGGGAACTGAGCGACTTCACTTTCACTTTTCCCTTTCATGCATTGGAGAGGGAAATGGCAACCCACTCGTGTTCTTGCCTGGAGAATCCCAGGGACAGCGGAGCCTGGTGGGCTGCTGTCTGTGGGGTTGCACAGAGTCGGACACAACTGACGCGACTTAGCAGCAGCAGCAGCTTTATTGAGACTGACTCCACCCACCAGCCAGTTCCTCCATTTAAAATATATAATTTTGACGTGTGTGTTCAGAATCCTGCAGCCGTCGCCGCAGTTGACTGGGGAACATTTCCATCGCTCCCTACAGAAACCCGACCTTGGCCTCCGGGGCCCTTCTGGGTCTGCTCCGTCCCACTGTGGCAGGTGTCAGGGCTTCCTTTCATTCCGTGGCTGAGCGACACTCCTGATGTGCCGCTGAGTGGAGGGGCTTGGTTTGTGTACCTTCATTTGCTGATGGACACTCGAGGTGCTTCCACCTTTTGGCTGCTGTGAATCGTGCTGCTGTGGACATCTGTGTATAAGTTTTTGTGTGGACAGATGTTTCTTGGGTGTGTACTTAGTGGTAGGATTGCTGACTTGTGCGGTCAGTGCCACATTTAACTTTTCGGGGAACTGCTGGGCTGTTTTCCCCAGCGGCGGGCCAGCTGGGAGTCGGGGTTCCTGTTTCTGCGCCTCCTCGCCTGCCCTTGTCATTACCTGCTTTTTCACTCTGGCTGCTGTGGGCAAGGTGTATCTCTCTGTGGTTTCCATTTGCTTTTCCCTGGTGGCTGACCGCCTCGAGCATCTTTTCATGCACTTATTGGCCATCTGTGTCTATTTGGAAAAACGTCTGTTCAAGTCCTTTGCCCACTGTTTAATTGTGCTGTTTGTCTGTTCACGACTGAGTCGTTAGAACCCCGCTTGTCTTGCCAGGGCATGGTCTGGTCAAGAGTGTGTCCGTCTTTCTGGACTATTCTGTGAGTTCCCTCATGGGGGGTCCTCGGTCCCCCTGTGTTCCCAGAAGGTTGGCCCAGGGCTGGATTTCAGTCAGATTCCTTTTGTTATCTTTTTAAGTAAGCATGTGTTTGATTTTCATTTGCCCTCCTTTAAAGAAACGTGCCACGGGTTATGGAGTATTGGGATTATAAACCGTTTTAATTTTCTTTTTCATATTTACTTACTGAAAGCTTCATTGCAAAGGGCACAAATAAGAGGAAAAACCTCACACCCGCCTCCCTGCTGAGCTGAACCTGCATGGCGGTGGTGGCGGGTGGAGAAGCCGGGGCTCTTGCTGGGTGCAGCTGTAGGAAGCTCTACCTGCTTGCATTCCCGCCCCTCGATGAGAAAGTGGGGGGCGCTTGGGTGGGCAGGACCCTGGGGCCACCCCACCCTGCGCAGGACAGGCTGGTCTTGGGGGGAGACAGGTGTCCTGCTTGGGCTCATCTCCCACCAACAGTGTGGGGAGGGGGTGGGGGGCAGTCCCTGAGGAAGGGTGGGCTCCCCGCTTGGTGATGCAGTGGTGACCCTCTGTGTGCCAGGACCCCTAGCGCCTGTACCAGTTCTGCCAGCCGTGAGTGTGACCCTCACAGCGGGGCCTTGCTTGCTGCCCCCGCCCCTGCCCTGTGCGCCCAAGTGTAGCGTAGGGTGGCCCAGAGCAGGGCCTGGTTCCAAGGAGCTGCCTGGCTTGGCGGCTGTTCCTAGGCCTGTGCTGCCCTCTAGTGCCCACTGTGGGGAGTGTATTTGGAGAGCTGGTGGCTGTGACTTGGAGAAAGGACACCACCTGCCAGTTTCCAGACAGGCAGGAGTCCTGCCCTTCTCACCCCACCCCCCCGCCCCTGCTCACTTTGTGGGAGTGAGGGCTTGCTGAGTTTCCCTCCGAGTTCTGGGTGTGCGTGCACTGGGGTTCCGACCTTGTCCACATCCTGGAGCGAGTCTGGTTTTCTCTTGTTTGGAGAATTTAATCTGCCAACAGGGACCCTTCCCCATTGTGTATCCCTCAAGTGTCTCCCTGACTAGGATGGGCCACAGCCTCCCTGCTGGTCCCTGTGACTCTCAAAACAGGAGGGGCCTCTCTAGCCTGCAGCCTTGTCACCTGGAGGAGGTCCCCCCACCCCACTGACTCTCCCCCTCTGTGCCACGTGGTCCAGGCTTGGCTGTAGCCGGGGTGATGGGGCTCTGCTCTCCTGGTTTCGGGTCCTGCCTTGTGCAGCCCGTGGGTCGCTTGCGTGGGTCGCTGGGGCCTGGGTTCACTGACAGCAGCTGGCGGGACCCAGGCGCTGCTTGCCTGCCTGCCTCCTTGCCCATGGTGGCCCTGCCCGAGGAGGGCTTCCCTGTTCAGGAAACACACACACGCATATGACCTTACTCCCTTTTCCAGTCTGCCCCATGCCGCTGCCCCTGGATTCCAGCTCCATGATCAATGTCAGTGAATCTGGACATGACCCTGATATGAAAAGATTTTTATTTCCAAGCCCCTTGTTTGAAATGGGGTCTCAGGCCTCCAGCATCGCAGGGGCTCTTAGGACGAGCCATCTCTCTTTGTAATTAATTGAAGTCATTTGGTCTTTTGTGTGGGAGATGAAGCAGCCCTGGCTCCCCTGAGCCCCATTCAGCTGCACAGCCTCTGTCCTTGGGTTAGGGTGCTTTGGGCCCTCGTGCGGGGCAGGGGGCCGGCTGGCGATGGTGGTGCTGACGTCCTCTGTCTCCTCACAGGTGTGGCCATCCCTCCGCCGCAGCCATGGGGTCTGAGGATCATGGGGCCCAGAACCCAAGCTGTAAGATCATGACGTTCCGCCCAACCATGGAGGAGTTCAAGGACTTCAACAAATATGTGGCCTACATCGAGTCCCAGGGGGCCCACCGGGCAGGCCTGGCCAAGGTGAGTGACCCCCGGCCCTGTAGCCGTTTTCCATGGCTGCTGCCCTGTACTCACCTCCCCCCCACCGCCCCGGGACTTGGGGCCCATGAGGCACCCATTAATCCGCTCCTTGAGCCCCTTATTTATTAAGGACACCTGTATGTTCTTTCCCCAAGCCCAGCACTGTTTTGGGCACCGGGATCCCCAAGGGCATGGACACAGGGTGGGACTCAGCGCGTCACGATGGGACCTGCAGCTACCTCACCTCCCTGGGGCTTCGCGGAGTTGATGCTGAAGAGGGCTGGCTTTCTGCCTTAATATTCCTCCTTAAACACGTTTTTTGGGAGACTGTCATGTACACGGGCAAGTTCAAACATTGTGATGGGGTCCAGGGAGAGCGAGCACCCCCTGACCCCGCCCGCCTGCCTGGAGCAGCAGGGCACCAGTTCCTGCGTCTCTTCCCATGCCTTTCCCACACGGTGTGAGCATGCACGCGCGCCAGAGGTGGCTGCCCGCACCCTTCCGTGCAGCGGACGGGTCTCGCAGAGCTCCTTCGTGTGCACACGAGCCTGTGCATATGTGGTTCTGCCCAGCACGTCATCTGGGAGATTAATCTGGGAGCCTGTTTGGGGTTCTTTGAGTTGCTTCCCATATGCCTGTCATTGCGTCTCACACCCAGTCCTCTGTTAGTGATTCTGGGGGTCGCCCAGCCTTTTCTGCAAAGGCCAGATAGGAAATATTTTCAGATTCTTGAGCCAGACTGTCTGTCACCACCTCTCAGCTCTGCAGCTGTGGTTGATTCGCATCCCCACAGGCCTGGCCGTGTGCCCATAAAACCTGATGTATAGACATCAAAGTGAAGGTTTCTAGAATTTTCTGAAACTCATTCTGAAATAAGTCTTGTCATTTCCCCCTAACCATTTAAAAATGAAAAAAAAAAAAGAACATGACGTCAGCTTGCCGGCTGGACAGAAGCAGGTGGTGGGGGGTCCTGGGCCGCAGGCCCTGGGGTCTGTCCCCCAGGCAGTGTCTGCTGTGAGGGGCAGGTGTGCTGGCCTTCCCCATCCTCCACTGGCTTTGGTGGCCGTGTCACACCCATGCTTTTCGTCTCAGCTGCGTGGAGAGCGAGAGGAGCGCCGTGGGCCTGTGGGGCCTCCTCCTCACGATCTCTCTTCCTGGCACACCCCCTCCCCCCAACCCCCATCACACAGACTCAGCAGAACATTCTCATCAAGTCCCCTGGCTCTGGAAGCCCCCTGCCTGGTTCTTGTAGGTTCAGAGCTTGTGTTTGGGGCTGAGAGATTGGCTGGTGGCAGTTGTCGGGCCCCTTTCCCCCAGGTGCCCCACCTGTCTGGGGTGGAGGGGGACTCCTGAGGCCTCCCTTTATCTGGCACGTCTTCTGTCCCTGACCTCGTTCCGCGTCTGCTGGGATGTGACGCCAGTTCTGTTTTTGGATCCCAGTCGTGCTTTCTGCCAGGAATCTTGTTAACATCATGGAATGTTCTGCTGGCAGCACCTGGCTCTCCCCCCAGCCTCTCCTCTCTGTCCTCTGCTGTCACCTCCGGCTCCCACTTCTGGGAGTTTCCAGTATTTTCTGTCCAGGGCCACTCAGGGTGCAGCCTTTCGTGCTGTGACCGAGTCTCCGCACAGACCTCGCCAGCCTATATCCTCTGGGCTCTGCATCTCTGTTCTAAGCTCTTCAAGACGCTGGACCCACTTTTTGCCAGCTTACTTGAATCAAAGGGAAACCACTCAGCCTGGATATTTTTGTGCGTCAGATGTTTTCAGGCACATTTTCTCTCTGCCCTTTGCTTGAAGGTTCCTTTCCACTCTTAAGTGGTGTTTTCTGTGCTGTGTTTGCCATGGGCAGGCAGGCCTCTCTGGAAGGGCAGGGTGGGGGCAGGCGTGGCCGCTGGGAGAACTCCCCCGCTGTCACTGAGAGATGCTATGAGGAGAGTCATGCCGACGCACACGCTTGCACGTGCACCTGCCCTGCCCCCATCTTCAGGGACGGCGTGATGATGCCTCTCCAGGGACAGACGGGTCCAGGGAGGCACCCTGCCACATCCCTCTTCTCACCCCCCCGCATACCGCGTATCACTTCTTCCCCACGCAGCCCTCAGCCTGCCGGCCTCCTTGGAGAAGCTGGCTGGGTGTCTTGCTGGCCTGAGCGAGCTCCACAGATGCCAGGTCCCCTTCACTCTAGTCACCCTGGCCATGACTGCCCTTCTGGGGTCGGGTGTGTGTGTGGTGTTGGGGTTTCTTTTTCCATCAAAGATACGTTTGATGACTGCCCCCCAACACCAACGAAAGCTCTGTCGGGCTCAGGGCAGCTGGGTGGGGGTGGGGTGAGCACTCTGTGTGAGTGGGGGGCTGGAGCTCTGGAGGGTGGGAGACTCTGGGTATGTGTGGGACTTTCAGGATGACCAGCCACATTCCTCAGCTGTTCTTGTGCTCTGGGCCACTGCCCAGCTGGGGTCCTTTCCTCAGGCTGCTGGGGAAGGGCCGAGGGGTAAGGAGTCAGGAGGGGGAATGGCCTGGGGTCCTAGGGCCGGGATTAAGGGTGGCTGGGGTCCTCAGTGCATCCCTGCCTGGCTCCTCTGAACACCAGGCCCGCCACCTTCAGGCCGGCCTGGGGTTCCGCTGGTTCCCAGGAGCAGAGGCTGGCCCCTCCCTTGCGTCTCACAGGGTCCCTTCCACGTGCACCCCCGCTGCCCACTGCTCCCAGCTTGGCCATTCGTCCCATGTCCCTGTCCCCTGGGCTGTGTGGTCTCTTCCCAGGAGGTGTCCCGGAAGTGGGGCTCCTGGAATGGGTGTTCACTGCAGCATCCGCATCTCTGCTCTGGGGCCTCATCCACGGGAGTCCTGAGCTGGGCATGCGGTGGCCAGAGGGTATGAGAGTGGAGCCCCCGGATGCAGCGAGTGCATACTGTGCCAGGCAGCACCCACAGCCCACCCTGCCCACAGCCGCTCACTGTGTGATCACACAGATCCTAGGCAGCTGCGCAGTCTGCCCACTGCCCAAGCTGGTGATGCCCAGGTTGGCCTGGCCCTGGGGCTCCCGGGAGCTCGGTGATGTGGATGGGGGTGCCCAGTGCCTTGGTCTCTCTCCATCTGGCACCTGGTCCCGAGCGGCTGAGCCCAGGGAGGGGCCGCTGACCGCTCTCCTGGTCTTACAGATCATCCCCCCAAAGGAGTGGAAGCCGCGGCAGACGTACGACGACATCGATGATGTGGTCATCCCAGCGCCCATCCAGCAGGTGGTGACGGGCCAGTCGGGCCTCTTCACACAGTACAACATCCAGAAGAAGGCCATGACGGTCGGCGAGTACCGGCGCCTGGCCAACAGCGAGAAGTATGCGGGCTGGGGCGGTGTAGGGGGTGGGGCAGACAGTGTCCACAGGGCCTGCCTGTGTGCCCTGGGTGGGCCTCAGCACCCGAGGCTCTCAGCCCCCAGGTTCTTGGGGGGCGAAATCCAGCCCCTCACCTGAGCCAGGGCCACGCTGTGCACGCTGTGTGGCCCTCAACACTGACTGCAGAAGGCTAGCCTTTGAGGGCCTGGCCATGTCCCCCGGCCCTGGAGTGCCTCCCTGCCCCTCCTGGGATGTCTCAGCTCTGCGGCACTTCCTCAGAGGGAGGCCCCCTGGCAGGGTCTCTCCGAGCTCCTGGTTCAGCAGGGCCCACATGGGCACACACTCCAGGAGCCCGTGGGCACTCTCCCTTTCTGTGGAGCTCTCAGCCTCCCTGGCTCGCTGAACCCATTGGTGCATTGCTCGCAGTGTGTTGGCTTGTTTGCTTTCAAACAAGCGTCCTATGAGGCAGGCGTTGTCTGCCCCCACCCCATGGTGCCCAGCCCGTCATTGGTACCGTCTATATCTTCAAGGGGTAGGCAGACAAGAACCGTCAGAGATCAGGTCCCTCCTCCAGCTCCCATGCCCCGGCTTGTGGTCTGATGTGGGGGTCCTGGGCCCCGAGAGCCGGTGAGACGGGACCGCTGGGCACTGTTCCAGGCTGGACTGCCGGCCCGTCCACCCACCGCCCCTGACGGTCGTCACACCTCGTCCTCGTGCTCCGGGGCCGGGCCCACACCTGGGTGGCCTGTGCTTGAGCAGAGCTCCTCCCCTGGGTCATCCAGCAGGTGCCCTGAGCCCCCACACCCGGTCTGTCCCCAGGTACTGCACGCCCCGGCACCAGGACTTCGACGACCTGGAGCGCAAGTACTGGAAGAATCTGACGTTCGTGTCACCCATCTATGGGGCTGACATCAGTGGCTCCTTGTATGATGACGTAAGTACCGAGGCTGCCCGGCATCTGGGTGGACAGTGAGGGTGAAGAGGCGAGTGGGCTCCCCCCGGAAGGTCAGGGCAGGGATGATGCAGGGCGCTCTGCTGGGCTTCTGCTGGGGCTCTACTTATAGGTGGGTGCCGAGCTCAGGATGAGAGAAGGAGGCTGGAGGTCTGTAGACTCTTTCCTGCCAGGTCAGAGTGCAGCCCTGCCCGGATGCCATGCTGGGCCGCTGACCTGCAGCCTGACCACGGGCAGTTTTAAAAAGACAGCAGCTGCATTCCGTCCCTTGCCCCAGTTGCTGCTTCGTCTTGGTCGTGTCTAACCCTGGCAGCCCGCCAGCGTTCCCAGGCTTGGCCTCCCAGGGCCTCTGTCAGCTCCTGTTTGAGCGCTTTTCTGCTCGAGTTTCTACCACTGCATCTTCCTGGAGACCTGGGAGCTGAGTTCCCAGCCCGCCGAGCTGCCCCTGGCTGCATCCCGGCCCGTCCCTGTGCTGCCTTTGGGCCTTGCTGCCCGAGGCCTGTCCAAGGGGTGGACCAGACCACTCCCCTGCCTGAGGCTTGATGCCAAGGCCTCGGGCAGGGCTGGTGTCCAGCAGAGTGGGACCATGTTTTGGGGGGATGGTTTGTCAATATTTATGGGACCTCGAATATTTGGGGGGATGGTTTATAAATATTTATGGGACCTCAGATAACCCTGGGATGGACCTAACGGGGTTCTTTTCGGGGCTCCGAAGCCTGGCTCTCTCCTAGGTGTTCCGCACTGGTAGGATCCAGGCCTCTCCACTCCCCCTCTGCTCCCTGCGTGCCCCCCACTCTGTCGCTCTGAAGGGTGTCTGCTGAGAACACTCTTGTCCACTCAGCCGGGCTCCCCTGAGGGCGGCTGTGGGCGCCACCTGGTCTCGGGCTGGGAGGTAAGGGTGGGAATAAAGCCCCTCCTGAGAGAAGGGTCAGGACCCTCCCGGGCGCCCAGGGGAGGAGCATGTTAGAACCAGTGGCTCGTGTTTCCCAAGAAGCATGGGAAACATGTGACCTTGCTTGGGTCCCGAGCTGAGTCGCTGCTGATGTTTCAGCTTCACAGAGCCCATCTGACCTGTGGCATCTTTTCCCTCTTCTGCTAGCGGGTTTGTCTTGTGGTGCAAGGCGCCAAGGGTGTTAGTTTGTTGCCTAGGAGGCGCAGGTCAGGCTTCAAGTGAGCTCACCCACGTCCCCTAGAACCCAGAGAGACACCTTCATCCTGGGTCCAGTACCGAGTTTGCCCTCCACCCCTGCCTCCTCCTTCCTGGGCCTTGGTTTCCCCATCAGTAAAGTGGGGCACTGCGAGTGCAAGGAGCCCTTCACTGGGGGTATCCCAGACCCTGAGCTTGTCCACTTGGCCTTGACCCCAGAGTCAGGTGACCCGCAAGCCCAGCCCTCCTCTGGACGAGCACGCAGCCCCTGGGAGCAGGGCAGTGCCTACTTGGAGGGCACGGCACAGGTGCCCTGTCGCATGCACTGCTGCCCGGGCCCGTGACTGCCCCCGCGCCATGCCCCTGCCCCCAGCATGTCCCTGCCCTGTGCACCTCCCGAGCACCTCGCCCCGTCTCCTGGCCGCGCACCTCTGAACACCGGGATCGGTCACCTTGTTGATGTCGAGTTTTGCAGTTACACCGGTGTGTTTTTGTACCACCAGCCCACTTTCCCTTGGGCCAGTGCAGAGGTTCCAGTGTCAGATTGATGGGGGGCTAGTGGGGCCGTGCGCCTTGCACTTCCTGGTGCTCCTTGGGGTCCATTCACTGCTCCCCCTGCTTCTCTGCTTACCTCAAGGGCCTCCAGACCCAGGGAGAGAGGCTTCACCTCCAGGCCCCCATTTCCCACATCAGGCCGCTGAGGCCCTGAGCTGCCCTCCCTAGAGGCCAGAATCAGGGCTGGGCTCCCCCACCTCTCTCTGGTTTCATTGTGTTCATGCCTCCTCCTGGGGACAGCTCTGGCAGAGCCCTGCAGTGGGCATCCCCGGGGCTGCATCTGGTCTCTAAACACAAAGAGGGCTATTTCCCTGGGCGGGACAGAGCCCCTGTTCTGTAACTAGCACCCTTTCCCTTCGGACGCTTAGTCCTTACAGGAGCTTCCCCAGCTCTGAGTGGGGACGTCGCGGCTCCATGGCCGGAACCTTGCTGCGTCCCACTCTGTGTCCAGTCCCATGCTGGTGTTAAAATCCAGGCCGGCCGGCTGGCGGCCCCAGCTGCCTCTGTTCTGCGCCTCCAGCCAGCTGCTGTCCTAATTTGGCCATGGGCGGGCCTCCGTGTGGGTGTGGGGGGAGTCAGTGTTCTCCTCCCTGCCCCGCCCCAACAGCCTGGCCCCAGCTGGCCGCTCTGCTGCTCAGTTTATGGATCGTGACTTCTTGCAGGGGAATTTGACCCCAGCAGCCTGACGGGGCAGAAGAACGGAAGTTCGTGTCTTGAGTACAGGGTGGGTGTGGAGTTGTATGCCTGTTGGTCAAACGACCCGTCATTTACCACATAGAGTTTTGGAAAGTTAGTGCCAGTTGGGTTCTTTGTTTATTTGTTGAGTATTTGAGTCATTGCTTTTTTATTTATTTATTTATTTTTAATTTTTACTTTACAATTCTGTATTGGTTTTGGCATAGATTGACATGAATCCACCACAGGTGTACATGCGTTCCCAAACATGAACCCCCCTCCCACCCCCCTCCCCACAGCATCTCTCTGGGTCATCCCCGCGCGTCAGCCCCAAGCGTGTCATATCCTGCATCAGATATAGACTGGCATTTCGATTCTTACATGATATTATACATGTTTCAATGCCATTCTCCCAAATCATCACACCCTCTCCCTCTGAGTCCAAAAGTCCGCTATACACATCTGTGTCTTTTTTGCTGTCCTGCATACAGGGTCATCATTGCCATCTTCCTAAATTCCATATATATGTGTTAGTATACTGTATTGGTGTTTTTCTTTCTGGCTCACTTCACTCTGTATAATCGGCTCCAGTTTCATCCATCTCATCAGAACTGATTCAAATAAAAATTATTAAGATATAATTCACATACCATACAAACCACCCATTTAAAACATGTTTGATACTGTTTAGTTGCTCAGTTGTGTCCGACTCTTTGCAACCCCATGGACTGTATAGGCCGCCAGGCTCCTCTGTCCATGGGATTTTCCAGGCAAGAATACTGGAGTGGGTTCCTCTTTCCTTCTCCAGGGGTTCTTCCTGACCCAGGGATCAAACGTGCATCTCATACATTGGCAGGCAGATTCTTTACCACTGAGCCACCTGGAAAGCCCTATTTAAAGTGTATAATTTGGTGTTTTTTGGAGTCACATTGTGGATGTGTAGGCCTGACGGCAGGGTGAATGCACAGGGCTTTGGGGAGGTGCCCCCTAACCTCAGGCAGCTTCTACTGGAAGTGACGCCAGGCTTCTCATGCTTACGGTGGGGGTCTGATCCTGGCCTTCCCCTGCATCCTGGGCTCCAGCCACAGCTCACCTTGTAGAGACCTACCACAGGCCCTGTGAAGTGAGGGCCTGGAGCGTGGATGTGGCATGAGGCAGGGTTGGATCTGGGGTAGGAAGGAACACCGCCATGTGCTCAGCATCTCAGCATCTCCTCGAGGCTTCCCCAGGGACTAGGAGTCAATGGAAGTGTGTTTTATGAGCTCTCATGACAAGACTGGGCTTGTTTGCTTGTGGCATTAGGAATAAATGAACCTGGTTGGCGGGGATCCTCCCGCGTTTGCCTGGCTCTGAGCACCGTTCCCGCCTCACGGTGGGAAGGTGCAGAAAGGCCTGTCTGGCTCATGACTGTGAGGTCCCGTTTGATGTGTCCTTCCTCCCTCTATGTCAGTGAGCTCAAGGCATGTGAATTATTCCTCACTGGCCATGGCCTCTGCAGCGTGGCCTTCACTGCCCGCGATTCCCGCACAACCACGCACAGCTCAGTGCAGGATTGGGGGAAGCTGCGTCTGACCATCTGGCCCAGGGTGGGGGCTGTGCGCGGCCCAGGGTGGGTTTTAGACACCAGCCTGGCCAAGGCTGTGAGGTGGGCGGGTGTGGGACCGGTTGCTGCCTCTCGGTCCCTGTGTGGGGGTCATGCTGCTGCGGGGGGGCTCAGAGGGAATGACGTAGGTGTCTCACTGCTGGCGTCTGGGGGCGGGGGTCAGGGGACCTGGGTCCCCAGGGTGGCCAGCAGGCTGACCGTGTGCTCGCCCTGCAGGACGTGGCCCAGTGGAACATCGGGAACCTGCGGACCATCCTGGACATGGTGGAGCGTGAGTGCGGCACCATCATCGAGGGTGTTAACACCCCCTACCTGTACTTCGGCATGTGGAAGACCACCTTCGCCTGGCACACGGAGGACATGGACCTGTACAGCATCAACTACCTGCACTTCGGGGAGCCCAAGTCCTGGTGAGGGTCGGCAGGGAGATGCGAGGGGCTCTACAGGTTGGGGGGATATGGCTGCGGTGCTGGGTAGGGCTCTGCCAGCCCAGGCCCCACTAGACAAGGCCACACATGCCCCCCAGAAGCAAGCTTCAGATCCCCAGAGCTTGTGGTTTCACCTGGAGAGCTTCACACTGAATGTGCCCGTGGCCAGGCTTCCGATAGTACCTCATGGGGTTATGTGAGGCTGTTGTCTTGGGGCTCGTGGAACCGCGGTTTCAGCCTCCCTGTACCTCCCTCTTGGCCTCCAGGTTGGAGTGGGGTTGGTATTGCCCCTCCTGATTTCTGAAGGGTGGGCTCCACCTGCTGTTTGTAGTGTGGAGGCGGGCATGCAGGCCCCTGAAAGGCAGTCTGAGAGTGTCGGGCCCCACAGGCTGGGCCGGATGTCCAGCGCAGTGGTCTGGTAGCTCGAGCTGAGTGCTCCCCTGACATGGTTTCTGCTGGTAGGATGGCGAGCGGCTGTCAATGCTCCGGGCATCTCCAGCAGAGACTCCTGAGCTGGGGCTGCTGTCTCCCTGCCTCTCCCCAGCTGTTAGGAGGTTGGTTCTGTTGTCACAGTAGTTGTTGCAGCTCAGAAGGGGACAGGAGCTGGGGCGCAGAGGGAGACACTCAGGAGCTCAGCTGGAGAGCTGTGCTTGCCTTTGTTGGGGGGCAGCAGGGTCCCAGGCGGGCCCTGGCCCAGGTGCCCTGCCTTATCCCAGCACAGACCTGAGCTCTGAGAGGAAGGTTACCCTCCACCCCTAAGTCATGGGGACATCCTGGGCCATTTGCTGAGGGGCGGGGAACAGGCCTTCTGGGCAGAGGGCCCGGAAGCCAGGCCCCCCTGTTGGCCGCTGGCTTGTGACCACCTCTCCTTGCCTCTGCAGTGGACAGGGCGAAGCCCCCGCCCACCCCAGTCTGGCCATGGTTCCCACTTAGTTGGGCAGGGGAAGCTGGGGACGTGTGGTTTCCCAGGGCTGCTGTGACAAAGGATTACAGGTCTGGTGGCTTTACCTCCCCGCACATTCATTCTCTGAGAGTCCTAGAGCCAGGAGGCTGACCTGGACCTCATGGGGCTTAATCCAGGCATGAGCAGGGCTGGTCCCTCCAGAGGCTCCAGGGAGTACCAGCTCTTGCCTTTTCTAGCTTCTAGAGGCACCACATCCCTGGCTTACGGCCCCTCCCTGGATCCTCACAGCCATAAGCTCAGCATCTCCTGTCTCTCTCTGCCTCTGATCCCCGCCTCCCTCTTACAAGGGCGCTATGATGACACTGGGGCCCTAGGGATGCAGGGTCGTCCCCATCTCAGGGCCCTAGGGATGCAGGGTCGTCCCCATCTCAGGGGCCTAGGGATGCAGGGTCGTCCCCATCTCAGGGGCCTAGGGATGCAGGGTCGTCCCCATCTCAGGGGCCTAGGGATGCAGGGTCGTCCCCATCTCAGGGGCCTCTGCTTAACGCCTCCTGCAGAATCCCCCCTGCCGTGAGAGGTGACAGGTCGTCAGATCGCAGAACTGGGCCACGGCCGTCTGTGGGGCCGTTTTTCTGCTGGCCGCGGGCACTCTGGTCTGGCAGCTGTGCAGCATCGTGGGTTGCTGGGCTCTTGTTGCCCTCCCACAGGCTTCCTGTCTTCAACCTGTGCCTCTTCTTGTGTGCCTTTCTGTGGCTTCCCATGAGCGGATGATCATCAAATCCTCTAGGCCCTGGGGGTATTTGTCTTTGGGAGAGATTTGGAGAGAAGTTGGTGGGCTTGGTGATGGTGGCCTGAGTCTTGCGCCTGTGGTGTGGTCTTCTGCACAGAGCAGAGGGGCTTCCTGGTCTGGGTGCTGCCCAGGTCTGGGTGCTGCCCAGAGCTGCCCCCAAGGCCCCCTGACAGCACAGCTCCCTGCACAGCAACACTGGGCTGGGACTGCCTGATCGGAGGGGCCCTTGTTCTGCCCAGGCCCACATTTGGGGGGTGAGGGGGGTTCTGGCGCCATTTCCCACAGGCAAGTGCGCTCCCCATGGGCCTGGTGGGCAGAGTGCAGACAGATAACCAGGCTGGGGCTGCATGTGTGCATGTGAGTGTGTGTCTGTATATATGTGAATACATTTGTATGTATTTGTGTATTTGTGTTTGTGTGTATATAAATGAGTGTTAGTGTATATGAGTATATGAGTGTGTATATATGTGTGTGTATATGAGTGTATGTGTGTATATACTTGTCAGGTATCTATATATGTAGTGTAAATGTGTGTGAGTGTGTGTGTATCAGGTACCTGTGTGTGTGTGTGTTGTGTGTGTGTATATTGTGTGTGTGCTGCTGGGCCTAGCTCCCTGGCCTGGTCGGTGGAGGAAGAACAGCCACCAGGGTCTCCTGAGTGGCTGTGTCCAGTCCTTTTAATTAAATGAAATTAAAAGACGCTTGCTCCTTGGAAGAAAAGTTATGACCAACCTAGACAGCTTATTAAAAAGCAGAGACATTACTTTGCCACAAAGGTCCATCTACTCAAAACTATGGTTTTTTCCAGTAGTCATGTATGGATGTGCGAGTTGGACTGTAAAGAAAGCTGAGTGCTGAAGAATTAATGCTTTTGAACTGTGGGGTTGGAAGGTCCCTTGGACTGCAAAGAAATCCAACCAGTCCATCCTAAAGGAAATCAGTCCTAAATATTCATTGAAAGGACTGATGCTGAAGCTGAAGCTCCAATACTTTGGCCACCTAACGCAAAGAAATGACTCATTGGAAAAGACCCTGATTCTGGGAAAGACTGAAGGCAGGAGGAGAAGGGGATGACAGAGGATGAGATGGTTGGATGGCATCACCGACTCGATGGACGTGAGTTTGAGTGAACTCTGGGAGTCGGCGATGGACAGGGAGGCCTGGCATGCTGTGTAGTCCATGTGGTCGCAGAGTCAGACATGACTGAGCAACTGAACTGTTCAGTCCTGCCCCGACACTGCTCCCCAATGACCACTAGATGGCACTCTCATCCTTCCCTCCTGGCCATGGCTCCAGGCGCAGTGGTGGAAATCTCCCACGTTCTTTCTAGACTCTTTGCCTGGTAGGGGCAGCGATCTGTCGCCCCCATGACCCCCTGGGAACAATGGCAGGAGAGTCTGCCTCCTGGCAGTGGGACTGCTCAGCTCTGCTCTGCCCTGGGTTTGGTTGGCATCTCTCATCAGGGGGTCCTAAGGAGAAAACCCACCTCTTCCTTATAAATAAGAAAGAAGAAAAAGCAAGCCGCCACTGCTAGGTCCTGGCCTGTGCTCGGAATGGGAGGTGGAGCTTTCAGACACAGGCCTGCCTGGAGATGGGGTGACCCCTGGAGACTGGGGCCCTGTGTGTTCTCTGGGACATGAGGCTGGGGAGGAGCAGGGAGGGCCCCCACAAGAAGAGTGAGCAGGCACACTGGGGCCCAGGGCGGTTGGAAAGCAGTGGGACTGGGTTCGAGGGAGGTCCCTGAGAGAGGGGACGCTGGGGACATGAGGGCCAGCAGCCCTGGGTGACGGGGCAGGGTGGTGTCTGGCTCTGCACACTCCCTGTCCCCCGGGACGGCCCCCAGCACCTTGCCCCCCCGGGCTGCACCCCTGGTTTGCTTGGGGTGGCCCCTGCTTTCACCCCCGCCACCTGCCCCCTCCAGCCCGATCCCTGAGTGCTAAGAAGCAGCCAGAGGGGTGTGCTGACCACAGTGCTGGTTCCCTGAAGGAAGAACATTCTGGAAGGCACTGGACCTAAATCTTGGCTTCTGGTTCAGAGGGGGTGGGAGTGCACGTGGGGTCCCTCATGCTGCCAGTGTGGCCAGTTCAGCTGGACAGGGTGGGGACCCCAGATGCTGGCACGGCACCCCATGCTCGTTCTTCAGTGATTACGTGCAGGCTGTGTGTGATGCAGGTGTCAGTCTTTCCCTGCCAGACATGGACCCCATGGAGTCAGGGCCTTCGGCGCCCCCTGCGTCCCCATCCCCAGCAGCCTTACATGGGAGGGGGAGGGCTCTGACTACCAGGAGAGCTGGGAGCACCACAGGCATGGAGGTTCATGGTGTGTGGAGGCCACATTCCCTCCTGGGCCGACACAGACATCACCCTGGGGGCAGGATGGCAGGGGCTGCCGAGGTGTTCTCTTGTCCCTGGGCTGGGGATTCAGGAGCCACCCAGGATCCTGGGAGGGCGGTGCCCTGCTCCCCACCCTTCCCCTGGGCCCTGAGTGTTCCCCAGTGGATCGCGCGCCCACATCTGTCTCCCTGATCACACCACGCTCTTGTGTCTGCAGGAGCTTAATTGCAACTATTTCAGTGTTACGGTGGCAGCACTCTTTTTTAAGTGTTGACTTACTGAGGTTGCATGTCTTCCTGAGCCTTTCTGAGCCTGTTGTTACTTTGGCAGTGTGACTTGAGTGTCAGCGTGATGCGAACAGCCTGGTGTCGATAAAGTCGTGGAATTTACTCTGCGAGGCCGGCACTGTGCCACACTCAGGCAGCAAGGCTAAGAATACCTGCAGATCTGAGGCTCCACATCCCTTTAGAGACAGGATTTAAAATAGACCTGGCCTTCCCGCAGCCTGGACCTTGGGCAGTGAGGCCAGGAGGTCGTGGGTGGCGGGAGGCGGGCGTTGCAGTTCTGTGTGATTCGGGGACCCCTCCTGTTGGGCGGGGCCTGGGTGCAGGTGGTGCTGGGTCAGCGTCCCAGGGTCCATGTGTCTGCCCGGGCTCCCTGGGCAACACGCTGCCAGAAACCACAGATGAGTGTGTGACACACCTGCCTATGCTTGCTGCCTGGACATAGGGCTGTATATCCACACGTAGGGGTGGGGGGACTGGGCGGCGGGACCAACTGTGTTCCCTGTGGGGATTGTCCTGGCCGTGACTTTGGACTCTGCGGTTGGTTTTCCCCGGCTTCCCCAGCTGCTTGTGGTTGCTGGGGCATCAGGCTCGCCCTAGTCAGGGCACCGAGGAGAGGCTCTTAGGTGCTCAGTCCTGGGGTGTAACGGGCGGATTGCCACAGGCAGTCGGTGGAAGGGGGTGCAGGCGGGAGAGCCTGGGAGTGGAGAGCCTGGCCCTCTCCCTGACCTTTAAGGAGCCTGAGCGCTGCTCTAGGCGTGGTGAGAATTTCTCCTTTTGACTACTTGGCACCTGCAGTTTTCCTTTGGCATCTTTGCTCAGGGGAGTTCTGTAGGAGAGGGATCAGGCAGGCATTCTTTTGCTGCTGGGAAATGTAACGCCAAGCAGGCAATCGGCTGAGTCTGCCCTTGGTACTCTGGAGGTGTGCATGTGTGAGAGTGTGCATGTGTGTGCATGCATGGGCATGAGTGTGCTCGTGTGTGCACAGGCACGTTTGAAGGTGTGTGCTCCCTGCCTTGGGGCCCAGGGAGGAGGCCAACTAGTGTTCCCTGCCCTTTGGCGGCAGCTTGGGGAAAAGGCTGTGATAGGCTCAAGTCTATTGCTATTTGGGGGCGGGGGCGGGGGCTGCTGGGCTGCTCCCCTCCCCCTTGATGGGCGCCCTGCTGGCCCCTGGGGACCCCCTTGCAGGCCCAACCCAGCAGCTGCCCAGTGCCCAGCTGTGCCTACTGTCCCAGGGGACCAGCTCCTCCCCACCCCGCTCCCGTTTCCCCCCGCCCCCCTCCCGTTTCCCCCCGCCCCCCTTCCTCCCCCACCCCGCCCTGACCACAGGCTGCAAGCTCCCACTCCGCCTGCAGGTGGCGCTGCTGGACCACAGTGCTGAGCCTGCTGTGAGGGCCTTGGCTTTGTTGTCCCGGTGGCAGAACTGGGAATTCTGATGCTGGAAGGAGCCAAGCAAAGAGACCTCAAGCGGCCCCCTGAAGGCACAGGATGCTGGCACAGGGCTGGGAGAAGCGGTTTAACAGGAGCCCAGGAGGGCTGAGCCCCTGGGGCTTATGGGAAGCACAGCTGTGTTACTCCCCTTCACTCCGGGACCTCTCCTCCCCGCGTAAAGCCCTAGGCCCCTTCTTGTCCGGACCACGCTGTCTTCCCTGATGCCACCAACCCCACCTTTCTGCTTGTCAGGGTTGTGTCAGAACTCTAAAACCAAAAGCTGGCCTTGGCATTCGGAAATTAACTCCTGAAGTTGGAGAGACCTTCCAGTCTCAAACCAGGGCATCGAGTGTCATCAGGCTGCGAGGGTAGGATGGCATCGCTACTTATGCTGGCGGGTGAGACAGCCGGCAACCTCAGAGGGTTTTGTGTGGCGTGGCTCAGCATGGTTTGAATCACAGATCAGCCTAGTTATCGGACTGCTGCTCGCCAGCCTCGCTTGCACTGACCGCGTGGAAGCCTGGTGCTGCCCCTGCAGAGCTGGACAGTTTGGTCAGTTGATAACCCATGCTGCGGGTACCTCGGGTGGATTGGGCACCCGGGGGATTCCAGGGCACCCCCAGGGGCCTGCGCCCGCCTACTGCCCGCTTGGCAGTGGGATCCAGTCCGGAGGCTGCTTCCTGGAATCTCACAGTGCTGGGGGTACAGGCACAGTTGGTGTTCGCTCGGGGATGCAAAGTGGTTTTCACATTACACTAGACAGAGTTAGGTCAGCCTTCTGCAGAGGAAAATCTTACCATATGCTCTACTCCACAGCCAGTGAGGCTGAGGGGGGTGATCCGCTGAGGTTCCTGATGATCTGATGCCTCGTGGTGAGCCTGGGCAGCCAGGCAGCACTCCAGCCCAATTGGCTTCTTGGTGAGCAGGGGTGGGAGGGCTCGTGATGCAGGGTGCCCTGCACAGGTGGTTTGCAATCCACTGAGAGACCGTTTTTCTTGTTTTTTTTTTTTCTGTGTTTGCCACAAGCTTGTCTGTTTACCCACTGTCTTGGTGGCCTACTCCCTCCCTCTCTCTTTTTACAAGAGTTTGTTTTTTAGAACTGTTTTAGATTTGCAGAAAAACTGAGAAGCTAGCGCAGAGTCCTGTGCACCCACCACCCAGCTCCTTCTTAGTTCAGACATGGCTGGAACATTTGTTGCAGTTAATGAACCTTATAGAGATATTCTTGTTGACTGGAGTCCTGCTTCATCCAGCTTGCCTCATGTCTCCCTGGTGTCCTCTTCTGTCCCAGGACCCCCGTGACGTTCAGACGTTCTGTCTCCTCAGGACCCTCTGGGCTGTGATAGTCCTCAGACTTTCCTTGCTCTTTTTTATTTTTTAGAAATTTATTTTATGGAAGTATGTACAGCAAAGGGATTTAGTTATATGTTTATATATATATGTACACACACACGCTTTTCATGTTCCTTTCCACTGTGGCTTACCGTAAGGTCTTGAGTATAGCTCCGTGTGCTCTACAGTGGGGCCTTGTTGTCTGTCCATCCTATAATAGTTTGCGTCTGCTCATCCCAAACTCCCACTCGACCCTTCTCCCCTTGGCAATCGTAAGCCTGTTCTCTGTCTGTGTGTCTGTTTATTTTTCATGGATAATTTCATTTTCTCGTATTTTAGATTCTGTTCGAGTGCTATCATTTGGCATTTGTCCTTCTGTTTGATTTACTTCATGTAGTACGATCCTCTGTAGGTCCACCCATGTTGCTGCAAATGGCATTATTTCACTCTCTTTACTGGCTGAGTCATATCCTGTTGAATATATAAACCACGTCTCCTTTATCCGTTCATCTGTGGATGGACGGTGAGGTTGTTTGCGTGTCCTGGCTGTTGTAAATGGTGCTGCAGTGATCACTGGGACGCATGTATCATTTCGATTTATAGTTTTCTTTGGGTATATATGCCCAGGAGTGGGGTTGCTGGGTCATGTGGTAACTCATTTGTAGCTTTTTGGGGGAACCCTTATGCTGTTCTTCACAGTGGCTGAACCAGCTTACATTCCCACCAACAGTGGGGAAGGATTCCCAGACTTTCCTTGTTGTTGATGCCCTTATGATTTTGAGGAGGACTGGGGTCAGAGATTTCATAGTGCTTCCCTCCGTGGGAGCTGGTGTTCTCTCACGGTGACACTGGGTGTGGGGAGAGGACACAGGTGAGGCTGTCTCATCCTTCATCTTGGGGTGCCTGCCGTCAGCATGACTCCTCCCTGCTGGTGTTGACCTGGGTCCCCGGGCTGAGGTCGTGCTGCTCAGGTGCCTCCACTGTAGAGTCACACCACCCCGTCCCCATAGGGTATCCCTTTGGAATATTTTTTTTTTCCCTTCAGTGCCTCAAATTTCAGAAAAGAAAAGAGAGTAGTGAACAGAACAGCCTAGTGTCCGATACCCAGATTGGACAGCTGTGGCCGACTAGGCGTCCTTCTGTTGGACGTCTCATCGCTGTCTTCCCCCTGCCTCGGGCTGGGCGCTCTCTGTTCCCCACTGCTCCATAGCTGATCCCACAGATAGACATCTCACGGCACCCAGGAGCAGGCCTGCTGGGGCCTTAGGTCAGGGCCTGAGGCAGAGTCGAGTGGTGGCGGGCCAGGCCCCTACCTGGGGCTCTGGAGAAGGTCCACTTGGCACTGGGGGTCCTCTCACACTGGGACCCTCTGACTTAGGGTGGGCCCAGCGCCTTTCCAGGGCTCAGCTGATTAGGTCAGGCCCACCCAGGGTCACCTCCCTATTTTAGGATCTGCTGATTTGGGGCCTCGGTTGTAACAGCCAAGTCCCCTCCAGCAGCACTGAGAAGGACGTCGGAATGACCGAGCACAGGGGCACCCGAGAACGGTGCCTGTCATGGTGCGCTCCCTTCTCGGTGGATGTTTTTATCGTGAGACTTAACACAGAACAGAAAATCATATGGAATGCGTACTTGTCCAAGGGAAGATAATTACATGCAGTTTATCAGATGGCTCTCCTGTCACCTCTGTGTAAGCCCCCAGGAAGGACGATGTTGGAAAATGAACTGCCTCGTTCCCTGTCCCCGGCCCGCAGAGCTGAGATCACCCTCCCGATTCTGGTGGTCTTCCTGTCACTGCTTCTCTGGGCTGTTTTCCACGTGTGTCTGAGTCCCTGGGGGACACGGCTGCGTGCTGGCGGGGTTTGAAACCCCGAATCGTGGGCTGATCTGTCTCTTGCGTCTCTGCTCTGGGTCTGCGTGGGTGTGCCCTGCCGCGCGTGGCGACACCCCCATCTTCACGGCTGCAGCGGTTCCTGTTATGTGGCCGCGCCTCCGTCTGTGTGTCTGTCCCCTTGTGGGCGGACGTTCGGGTTGTTGCTTCCAGTTTGGGGCCTGGCCACACTGCGTATTACCTTTTACCTGCTGCTCGTGAAGAAGTCAGTCACTGTACGGGACAACGTGACATGACAAGAAATAGCAGCAGCAGTAGCCACGTTGTCTTGCCCGCAGCTCCTTCACAGACAGGACCGGATTGCTGAGACCGTGGCTGGGGAGTTGGGGCTGGGGCCGGGCCCAGGCTGTGGGGTGAGCCCACATTCCTAACCACTGCTCCGCCCTGCCCTTTGAAGCATCATCCTGCAAACCGGGCAGGTGCTCCCATGGGGACAGACTGTGTCCCAGTTGGCAGAGGGGGCTTGAATTCCGAGGTGTGGGAGAAAGCGGATCCTTTTCTTACAGAGTCCCCCAGACATCTCTGAATCAGGCCTGCTGAGCTGAAGTCAAAGCCTGTGGATCCTTGTGAGAGATGGAGAGGCTGCGGGGCTCTGGGACCCAGGCCAGCAGAGGCTCTGCCACCTTAAACACGTGTCTTCTGAGGGCACCCTGCTGCTGCTGCTGCTGCTGCTGAGTTGCTTCAGTCGTGTCCGACTCTGTGCGACCCCACAGATGGCAGCCTACTAGGCTCCCCCGTCCCTGGGATTCTCCAGGCAAGAACACTGGAGTGGGTTGCCATTTCCTTCTCCAATGCATGAAAGTGAAAAGTGAAAGTGAAGTTGCTCAGTCGTGCCCGACTCTTAGCGACCCCATGGACTGCAGCCTACCAGGCTCCTCCGTCCATGGGATTTTCCAGGCAAGAGTGCTGGAGTGGGGTGCTGTTGCCCCCTGGGCAGAGACATTCCTGTGGGGCAGAGGGAGGCGTGTTCCTGGAACTGTGATGGGCGGGCCAGGGAGTCAGTACCTGGCTTCTGCCCACATCTCCTTGGCCAGTGCTGGGTCATGGGGCCACACCTTCCAGCACTGGAGCCCGGGAGCCATGGTCTGGCCGCATGTTGGGAGTGCAGGGGGGGAAAAGGGCAGGTGAGCCATAGCTTTGCTGCCTGTGGGTGCTGGACGAAGGTGGTTTTGAGGTTATAGAGGAGATGGGTCAGCTCAGGCCCTGACGAGGTGCTCACTCTGGGCCGAGCGTGAACCACACCAGGGCAGATGCCATCTGTCAGGGCAGGAGCTTGTGTGTGTAGCCTCGCTGTCCCCCATGCCCAGCCCCAATGGGGCATAGAGAGTCAGGCAGGAGGCAGGCAGCAGCTGGGACCACTGAGATGGATGGAGGCAGGAAAGCTGCTATGCTGAGGCTTGTGGGAGGAGAGGCCACTGGGAAGCCCATGGGAGGGCCCTGATGGAGGGTGGGCAGGCAGACCAGGAGCAGAGAGATGGGAGGGCCCTGAGTAGGGAGTTACCCCATAATTCCAGAAAGAGCCCTCCGGCCAGGGGGACGCTAGCTGTGGAAGGGAGGGCTGGGAGCCTGGGCGTGGGGGTTGGTCTGGCAGGTTGGGGTTAGCCCTTGCTGCCTGGGCAGGCTGGCCTGCCTCTGTGGACACAGCCATCTCCTGTCTGTCTGTCACTCATGGCCGCAGGCGTGGCTGGCCCGTCACACAGCCCGCTGGCTTGGTCTGGCAGGAGCAGATGGTCCTTCATTTTGGAGTCTTTTGTTCAGAGTGGGCGCTTTGGGGTTGGAATGGCCAAGGCTGTGCTGGCTCAGGCTGTTTGAGCGATCACTATGCTTTTGCTTTAGGGTAGCAGGGGCCAACCCCCCCGTCCAGAACTCCAGGCTGGGGCACCAGGCTAGTCGCCCTAAGAAACCGTTGGTTCTAGAGAAGTGTCGTCGCTGGGCCTCTGTCCATCCTGAGATGCCCCTACCAGTAGTGTTTGGGTTAGAGGTTGCTTCAAACCTCCATGGTCTTGGCCCCAGGAGTCGCTCACCCTCCTACCCATCCTGTAGATCCAGCTCTGTGTGCTGGGTCTCGTTTCCATGGCAAACTTCTCTGCTGTTGGCCGCTTTCAGCTCCCTGGAAGGGAGATCCCTGCGAATCTGAGCTGAGGGCGTCTTCATTAGCTTTGCTTCAGAACCTGGCTGAGGATGAGTTTCCCCTCACGTGGGCACAGCAGCAGGAGATGGAAGCAGGGCTGTGCGACCGGCAGGCTCACGTGGCTGGCGTGAGATGAGCTGAAGGTGCTCTCTCTGCGGCTCCTCTCGGTCTGTGTACTCTCCCCACCCTAACTCTCCCGAAGCACCAGGGTCCCCACGTGTGAACAGGCTGGAGCCGCTCCACTTCGAGGCCGCCCTGGCTCTCGCAGCCCGAGGACAGACCTGGACCCCTGGGTACCCTCTCCAGCTCCCCCAGCTCCCCCCACAGCCTGGCCTGGCCTGTGATGTCCAAGTCCTGCCCTGCAGATGCTCCTGTGCTCTGTAGACCTTCTTCTGTTCTTTCCTGTTCATACCTTCCTATGTGTTTCTGCAGAAATAAATTGAGGAGGGAGGGGTGTCCCCCACTGGAGCGGAGGCCATGGGCCCCGGCACGCTGGCAGGCTGCCTCCTGGTTTTATGATCAGCAGTTGAGGCCAGTTCGAGGGGGAGATAGTGGTGGCTTTTCCAGTGGCATCAGATGCTCACTGGCACTGCATCCCCACAAATTGACCCCCCATCACTGGCAGCACGAGGCCCTCTCCCCACTCTGACCTGAGGCTGTACTGATCGGCTCGCCCTTAAAACCTCACCTGAGAAGGGCCCCCACAGCTTCAAAAGCAACGTCGAAACCCAGCTCACATGTGACTTGGCATTTTTTGGTCCTGTTGTATAACAAAAATAATTCAAGGACCTGAAATAGACTAGGACTGGAGATCAGATGCCTCCAGTTCAGCGTTTAGTTGCCTTTAACACTTGCCTTGTAAAGCCTGCTCCTTAATAAAAGTGGTGACCGGCTCTTGTGAACTGGGCCCTGGGGCTGGGGGTCATTGTGGTGCTGACCCACCCCCAGGTTCCCTGGCCGCTCACGGGGCGAATGTGCAGGCCAGGGCACCGTCCACCCACGCCCTGAGAGGCCTAGGCGGCCCCTCTGCCTGCAGAGCGTCCCCCCGGGCTGGCGTCCCCACCTGAGACTCCCCATCTTCTCAGAGCAGATGCTCCCAGGACTCTGTTTATCTCGTGCCCGTCTCAATGAAAATGTCACTATTTGAAATCACTGACACTGCTGGCGTGAGACACCAGATTCCATCGTCTATTGTCCCGTGAAACGATCCATTAAAGATAAAACCGCCCGCAGCTCAGTGAGGTTCTATCCTGGGGACAATCCTCCTAGGTCCTTGGCTGATCCTATCTCCCCAGCAAGTGTCTGTATCTGTCACATAAAGGCCCCAGTTCCGGGACAGATGAGGGGGGCGGCCTCCTGGTGCAGGCTGCGCCGGGAGCCCGAGATGGGAGCTCCTGATAGAAGCAGGGCCGCCATCCTTTCCTTTGCTGTCAGGCAGTTTCAGTCACTCTCAGGGAGCCATGCCGCCCGGCCTACGGCTCCGCACAGTGGTGCTCCAGTGGGGGGGGGGTGGGTCCCTTGGTGGGGACCGCCACCCTACCCACCCCCCCAGCCTGGGCTGGAGTCTGACCTGGAGGCGCACTTCCCTGCTCTCCTGAGTGTTTAGAAAGGGCTCAGTCCCCGCTCGCCATGCCAGCAGGAGCTCTCCCACCTGCCCAGGCAGATGGGGTTGCTGGCAGCTCTTCGGCCCTGCCCTCCCAGGAATGCAGGGGAGCCCGGGCATCCCCGTGGCCCCAGGGCTGTCGGCCCGCCCGGCCTTCGGCCCCGCTCCCTCGTGCTTCAGGGGTGAGCGAGCCTGTCTGCCTTTTCCCGCGTCTCTCGTCTCTCCTGCCTGGTGCTGGGCGGCCGCTTGTCCCCTTGAGCCCTCCCGTCACGTGTGACTGCTAGTAACGCGCCTTTCACGTTTGAACCGTCATAACGAGGCCGCCCGCTTGGACCTGACAAAGTAGCCTGCCTTGTGTGCTCTCTGGAGTCACCGTTGTCATGACCACATCCGTTATTGCCTCCTTTACGGAGGGACAAGGTTGGGGGCATGGGGGCGTTTTGTGGTACAGGCTCGCCTTGTTTTATTGTGCTTTGTAGATGCTTTGATTTTTTTACAGATTGAAGGTTTGTGGCAACTGTGTGTTGTCCAGTGATGGTTAGCACTTTAGAGTAAGAGAGCATTTTAAAATTGAGGTACGTGCAGTATTTTTTTTAGATATAATGCTCCTACTGCACACTTAATAGACTACGGTAAGGGTTCGGTTTAAATGTACCTTTTCTTATGCACTGGGAAACCAAAACCTCACGTGGCTCAGTTTATCGCGGTGGCCTGGAACTAAGGGCGCCAGATCTCTGAGCTCTGCCTGTGCGCGTGTTGCCCTGGCCCGCTCCGGGCGGGGACACCGTGCGGCTCCTTGCCGGCCTCGCTGAGGGCTTGCCAGTCTCCTGCGCCAGACTGGGGATTCTGTGAGGGGCGGGGGCCTGCCCAGCTTTCTGTTTGCCCTCGTTTCGATCAAGAATTCCTGCTTCTGGAATTCAGACAAGGGAGAGGGTTTACCTTAGTGGTTTTTATAGTCTTCTGGGAAAGTACAGACAAAGCCTGGCTATCTATGTACTGATTTTTTTTCCCCTAAATTCTGTACCCTCACTTAATTGTTTAGTTCTTTTTTTCAAAACGTTTTATTTAATTTTTAATTTTTTTTTTCTTTGCTTTTTGGCTGTGCTGGGTCTTCTTACTGCAAGGAGGCTTTCTCTAGTTGCGGCGGGCAGGGGCTACTCTTCATTGTGGTACACAGGCTTCTCAGTGCGGTGGCTTCCCTTGTGGAGCACAGACTCGAGGGTGCTAGGGCCTCAGTAGTTGTGGCCTCAGGGCTTAGTTGCTCCACGCCACGTAGGGTCTTCCCAAAGCAGAGATCGAACCTGTGTCCCCTGCATTAACAGGCGGATTCTTCACTGCTGACCCACCAGGGAAGTCCCTGGACTATTCCGTTCTTAATTTCCCAGCTCGCTCTCTTAGTTTCCCCAGGTAGAAAGTTGTATTACTTTATGTGAGAAGTGTGTCTCCTCCCTGTTGACCATTATTCCCCTTATATCTTTTTATTGGCTTCTTCCCTGGCTAGCGTCTTCATTGCAGTACTGTGGACCGCTTTGCCCCAACTTTCTGGGGTGCCCCTCCTGCCTCACCCCAGTGAAGTGTGACCGTGGGAAGGTCCCTTCTAGTTCTAGATAGCTAAGAATTTTTTGTAGTGGATGGTTTGGAAGTTTATATAAATGAAAGTCATCTGAAGTTCAGGGATGGGTTGGTAGAGCAAATCTCTGTGGCTCATCTCCGTGTGGCTCGTCTCTGTGCACATTCGGGGTAACTGTGTTTCTCTGGCCACTTGGCTCTGCACTGCTGAGGAGTGGAGCGTGGCTGCTCTGGCTGGGCTCATCTCTAACCAGCATAGAGATGGTGCCTGGGTAGCTAGGAGTGTGAGGGGAAGCCTGCTCTGTGACCAGGTTCTTCTGCTTGGCCCACCCAGACCACAGGGCAGTGAGCGGAGACTGTCCAGCTGACGGTGTGGCTGGAGAGGGCACGGGCCATGATGGGCTTGGTGCTTGAGGATTACAGTAAACACAGCTCTTCTGTCTGGCCAGCACATGGGGCTCTGGGGCCGCTGGCGTTGGGAGCTGCCGGGGTCTCCCAGGGCGCGTGCGGGTGGCTGGCTCGTGCCTCGAGCAAGCGTGGTCTCGGCACTTCCCTGGACTCTGCCTTCTTGTTTCTGTTCCTGTAATTACAGCCTGTTAGACAGCGAGGGGCCTGTCTGCCCCGGCCTTGTGCAGACACTGTGAAATTAACTTCCTTGCCCTCCGACTCGCATCAGGCTGAACTGACATTTCCAAAGGGCTCCTGGCTGGACCCCTGCTCTTGGCTCATGTTCCTTGGCAGAGAGGAAGGGGGAAGCTGAGCCTCATGCTGGGGGGAGCTGTCAGGCCAGTGATGGAAGAAATCCTGAGCACTGTTGTCACCAGGGAAGTCACACGCAGCTCCGGGAACAGATACCGTCCGTGTCATGGTGCTTCCACCCTGGCTCCAAGCAGGATGGTCCTGCAGGCTCGGGCAGAGGCCGGGTGCCTCGGGAATGGGCAACAGGGTGTGAGAGGCAGGCCCCCTCAAGTCTTGTTACCCTGGCAGCTGGCAGGAGCATGTGGGAATTACCTTGTTGCCATGGCAATGCGCCCTGCTCACAGGGAACTCGATCCTCTCTGCCGGGCCCTGCAGTCCAGGGTGGGCGGCCAGCTGAGCCAGTGGGCCCTATGAGGGTAACACTGTCTCCCACTGGAGTGGGCATTCCTTGTCCTGAGATTTTGTCCCATGACCTCAGGTTTTCCTGCTGGTCTGAGAGGCAGTACCCACCTGTCATTGTCTGTCCATGGCCCGGAAGAGGAGAGGCAGAGGCCAGCCCCTTACTTGCCTCATCTTCTGAGGTCTCATGTGGCTGTCCCAGGGCAGTGGCACATGACTCCCTGGACCTTTGGGGGTCAGTTGGACACACAGGTGCTGTGGTGCACACCTGCCAGTGTAGCCGTCCCTCCAGGGAGGTGATCCCAGGCGCCCACTCCTGGGCCAGAGGGCACCAGGTGCTGGGAGTCCACACCCAGAGAGGCCTGGGTACCCTTGCGGCCTGAAGCCACTTGTTCCATCGGCAGAAGTGATGGCCCTTGAGCAGGTCCCTACTCCCCACGATGGCCTGTGTTCCTCTTCCTGACACACTCATTTAATTTTTAACTCACAAGGCATTTGCTTATTTATTTTCATTGTTCTTGATAATAATTCTAAGCCATTAGAGGGGAAAATTATATTCAAAAATGCTGTTTCACACTTTATTTGTTTGATGATTTAGAGCGATAGAAAATAGCACATTTGCTGGCTTTTATAGTCTGATAATTATTCACATCCATCAAGCCATTCCAGGGGAATAAACAAAACACCAAGAAAATGACACTATTAATAGCATCCTTTGCTGCGGACGGGAAGACTCTCCGGCCCGCTGTCTCGGCAGGAATGCAGGCGGCCCATCCCCGGCCCAAGGTGAGAGCTGCCCGCAGAGGGCATTTCCTTTTGATTGCCCTGTGTTCCTGGGCTCAGGAGCCACCCTCCTGCTGGACTGAGGCCTCTGTCCACCAGCACCCCGGAGCCCCAGCTTCCTTACTGGACTCCGGCTTGGTTTCAGCAGGGCCCGTGGGATGCCCACCTCTGTCGCCAGTCTCAGTGTGTCCCCGGCCCCCGTGAGCACGTCCAGCCCCCACAGCCGCGTCAGGATGTGGGTCTCAGACGCGACTGCTGGCAGCCGTGGCCCCAGGCCTCCCCCAGCCTGTGCCGGGTGTGTGGTCTCTGCGCTGCCTTTCTGGGGGAGGCTGTGACTGGGGGCGAGGGGTGTGCATCCACTCCTCCAGGCCTCAGCTGTGAGAGAAGAACGCAGAGGAGCGGCTGGCAGGTGCTCACCTTGTGGTGCAGCCCGCCTGTCTCTCCCGACACCGGGGGGCCGCTTCCTTCCGGATTATGACGTCCGGGCCATGATCACCATCGTTCCCAGAAACACCTGTCCTCGTCAGCCGGTCACTTGAACAGTGAAACCGCTGGACTGGGCTTGTCTCATCACTGCCATGTGGCTTTGCACACATCTTGTGTCCCCGCCTGGCAGCCAGCTCCAGAGAGACCTGGCTTGGTCTTTCCCATCACCTCCATGGCTGTACAGCAGATCAGAAAACATTTTATTGTCTCACTGAAGCCCTTGACACTTACAGAAGACTGCCTTTTTGAAAAAGGCATCTGGCAAACAATGCCCGAATTCGTCTCTCTCAGCCTCCTCAGCGATTCCACAACATTAAACCCGGAGTTATGGAGCCTGTCCGGTCCTGCTGCAGCCTCGCGGGGTCCCGTGCCTGTGGTTGCCAGGGCCACCAAGCCAAGAGCACTGAATTTTCCACAACTTTCTGGTTGAGTGTTGGCCAGAGTACTTTGTATAAGAACTGTCACCACCAGAGAGAAAGGGTGGAGGAAGAGGGGTGCGTAGGAAGGGCTGGGAAGACACGTGGGAAGGTCCAGAGGGACCTGCCTGGCCGGCCTCAGGACTGAGGCTCCCCATGCTGTGGGTGGAGGAACCAGTGTGGCCCCCTCCGCGGGTGGCCTGTCCCTCTGCAGCCTCCCCCACGGAGCTCCCCTGTTTCTGACTCTGTCCCCCAAGCCCCCGTCTGTTTTCCCTCCCAGTGGTCCCCAGGTTCTGGGAGTGGTGCTACCCGATCCTGTCTGGCCTGTCCAGGCTCTTCTGCCGTGACTGGGCTGTCTGGGACTGGACCCTACCCCCCCGGGAGGAGCGAGGGGCTGCTGGACCAGGGAGATGGCTGTAGTGTAGCAAGACTTGCAGAAAACTAGCCTTGCTGGGGAGGGGCACTCATGCTGGCAGAGAGCGGGATTGGGGAACGAGGGGCGCCTGGGTGTGGGCTGGGGCAGGGCCACCTGCCAGCCGGGAGACCTCACACCAGCCCAATTGTGAGGTGGATGTGGTCCCGGCAGACAGTCTGTCCATCGAAATAGGCATGCATCCTTTGCCACCCAGATGACCAGGTCTGCCACGTCCAGAGAGCAGCTGCCTGGGATCACAGGCGGGCAGAGCGGATTGATTTTGGCCGTGAGGTTTGACCTTGTGTTGGGGACAGGGTTCCTGGGGAGCAGGACAGACTGCCCCCATATTGGTGACCAATAAAGCTGACTCTGTTTTATGGCCCCAGAACCTGCTCTCTAATAGCCAGACAGATGCTTGCCACCTCGAGGGTGAGTAAGCAGCCCGGCTCAACCCAAGGAGCCCCTCTGCCTTCTTCCTTTCTTTTTTCTCCTCCCAGACCCGAGCCCAACCCGGTGGTGTGATGGTGGGTGGGGCTGTGATGATGTAACATGACCTGGGCCCTGGCTGGAGACCCCATGAGGTTCTGCCATGAAAGCCCCTCGATTTGGGGACTTTGCTCCAGTGGTGAATGTCTGCTCTGCAAGGGAGGCCAGTCCTGTGGCCCACTCACCTGGGCCTCCATTGCACTGGCCTTGCTTGGGGGCCCCAGAGGGGAGGGCTGTGGCTGGGTGGGGGCTCAGGAGGCACCTACATTGCCACAGCCAGTATTTGGGGAGCCTCACGGCTGCACTGATGAAGCCTCAGACACCCTCCTTGCCCCCTTTGTATGGATGGTCCACGCTCAGCCCTTACGTAGTCAGGACTAGCACCCTGCCCTCCCCTGATGACGGAGGTTTTCATCCTGCAGGGTCCCTGGAGGCGGGAGGGGGTAGCTCTGGGGCCTCTCAGCACCCCGAGGGGGTCGCCCGGTGGTTGCCTCGTGGCAGGCGCCACGTGCTCTTGGCTGTCAGAGTCCAGACGTCCCCGTGGCTGCTGGCTTCTGTCCATGAGTCCTTTCTCCTCTCTCCAGGGGCTGCCCTTCTGAACACTCGGCCCGCGTCCTGCAGTCTGTACTTTCTGATAACAGAGGAGCCACGTGCCAACATATTCAACTTTTAACATCCACCAGATTCAATTAATCTTATCTTTACAACTCCCAATTATAGGCGGTAATTAAGTGAAAGCAGCATTGTAGACCCGCGATATTGCATTAATCATCACAGCCTTGGAACCGTAAATTAGTTCCTTCCCGGCCCTGGGCATCTTCCCAGAAGGGACGGAATGTTTCATTCTGCTGTTTGTGGGGGGTGACATTAATCCCACCAAGGTGCCTTGGATTGGGATTAACTTTGATCATCTTTATGTAAGCGATAAAAGGCCGTTTAAAAAAAGAGTCACCTCCTCTTTGTCCAGATAATGGGAAATTCTCTGATGACAGCAGAATTACAGGTGCCACAGCTGCCGCCTCCAGGGCCCCGAGCATGCTCGGAAATTAATTGTTTTTATCCTGTTGGATAAATGAGGCAGCATAGCGTTCAGCTGCCTCCTCCCCTCGCCCCCTTTTATTTTATTAAAGCAGTGATAAACTCTCCATTGGGGTGGTTTCAGCGGGCTGCCATGTCTGGGCGATCTTCAGTGTTCCCTGCGGTTCCCCCATTTGGCTTCCTGCTCCGGGGGTGGGGGTGGGGTAGGGGGGATGCACCCTCATAGGGTCTTGTTCTGGAGTTCCAGGTGTTGCTGGGCTTATTCAGGAGCACAGTCCCCCTCCCCTCCGCACTGGGGCCAGTATCCCTGCCCCCATCCCCTTGCTGCCAGGACCCCCCACCCCAGTGGTGACCACTGGAAATGTCTCAGACATGGCCTGGTGTCCCCTGGCGGGGAGGATCACTGGCTTGAGAGCCACTGTCTGGAGTTTCTCCCAACAGGTCTGGAGGCAGATGGTCTGATGACTGTAGTCGGACCCTTTACCACCCTCTCCCTCCTCCTTTGGACAACGGACACACCCCACATTTGTTTGAAAATGGAGGTATCTACCTGGCCACACGCTCTCAACTCTGACATGCCTGCCTTCTCTCGTAGGTATGCCATCCCCCCGGAGCACGGCAAGCGCCTGGAGCGGCTGGCCATTGGTAGGTGCCCGGGGCCCCGGGGCTGGATGGGCGGCGGGCTGGCAGCCCCACCCTCCCCGGCTCCCCGCTGTTGTCTGGGTGTCGGTGTCCCTCGCCATGCCTACTTGCTCCCTCTGGGTTAGGCCGTGGTCCCTTCTGTGGGTCTGTAGCTTGACACACACTGCATGAGCGTTGGTGCTTGACCACTCGCATTTTCCAGACTCTGGGCATGGAGTGTGGGATGTGACCCCAGGCTTTGCAGGCTGGAGGCAGCCAGTGTTCTCGCCCCCAACCCCCCAGCTCCTGGGGCTCCATCCCACACTCCTCTGTCTTGGTGGAGCCTTACATGAGAAATTCAGTTTGGAGGTCCTCACAGTGCTGCACGGCCGCGGGGGCGCCGTGGGGCTGTCAGCTGTCCATGCAGGATTGGTTTGCCTGGGCTCCCTCAGCAATGTCCCGCTATCTGCATTGAGGCCCTAGCTGGGGCCTCTTGGGCTGACGGGATTTATCAGAGAGGGTCCTGGGCTGTGTCTGGACAGGGGGCCACTGACCACTTGGATATAGGAAGGCCCTCAGGGCATGGAATCCTTCAAGACAAGCAGACACCCTGGCTGGGAGGCCCTGAGGTCTCTGTGTGCCCCACCAGAGGGCCAGGCCATGGCCCTGAGTCACTCTCACCATGGGCCTGCCCTGTCCCCACGGAGGCTCTTGTGTCATGAGGGTGGATGGCTGTCAGTGCTGGACAGACAGTAACAGACGCCTGGCCCAGCCATCAGCCCTTGCTCCACAGCCAAGAACGGCCCCTCCTGCACAGGTTGCATCCAGGTGGGGGTGAGGGTCTGCCTCTCAGACAGCACTGGGCCTCTGGCCACCCTGACCTCTGTGGGAGCAGCAGGCAGCCCGTACCCTCAGACCGTGGAACCTTCCAA
This sequence comes from Oryx dammah, assembly GCF_014754425.2. Taxonomy (NCBI): domain Eukaryota; kingdom Metazoa; phylum Chordata; class Mammalia; order Artiodactyla; family Bovidae; genus Oryx; species Oryx dammah. The sequence goes on from NW_024070189.1 coordinate 90,460,088, forward strand.
AGCCATGGCTTGGTGCTAACGAGGCTCCCTGATGGCCCGCCACCGGCCTCCATGCCATTCCCACTCTGGGGAGTATGTTTTTCCTGGTGGAAACTACAGGACAGGCAGTCCTGGCAAAGGCCAATTGCGCGTACTTCCTAAGATCTAAAAAGAAAGCCAAATTAGATTTTTTTCCCCATTATGTGACTTTTTAAAATGCCAGTTAAAAATGTCTTTTCCTGTTGTATTAGTTTCTGGTTGATGTAACAAATTACCACAAACTCCCAGGGGGCACTAGTGGTAAAGAATTTGCCTGCCAGTGCAGGACACATAAGAGACCTGGGTTCCATCCAGGTGGGAAAGGGAAGATCCCCTGGAGAAGAAATGGCAACCCACTCCAGTATTCTTGCTTGGAGAATCCCATGGTCAGAGGAGCCTGGCAGGCTGCGGTCCTTGGTGTCACAAAGAGTCAGACACAGCTTAGCACAAACGCATCACAAACTCAGTGACTTAAAACAACACAGATCCCCTCAATTTTGCTGTGAACCTTAAACTACACTTTTTTAAAAAGTCCTAATTAAACCCCCACAGATTTGTGTTCTCACGCTTGTGGAGGTCAGACATCTACAGCGAGCCTCTTGGGGCTGAGGTCCCGGCATCAGCGGGCTGGCTCCTTCCTGAGGCCCCCTTGGTGGGGTAGGGTGGGGCAGAACCCAATTTCTGGCCTCTCTGACTCCTGGAGGCGCCCCGTCCTGGACTCGGGGCCACGTCACTCTCATCCTGTCTCCCTGGCCCATGGCTACTGCTGCTATGGTTGGGCCTCCCTTGCCCCCATCTTAGAAGGACCTTCAGGATGCCACAGTCCCCACCCCCAGGGGTCCAGGCCCGTCTTACCTCAGGGGCCTGCACTTGATCCCATCTTCAGAGCCCTTTTCTCCAAGGAGGGGACCTTACATGGGCTGCGGGGATCGGGGCGTGGGCGTCTTGGGGGAGCCATAGTTCAGCCCCCACCTGCAGAGCCAGGAACATCAGTACAGGTGCTCTCTCTGGGGACCCTGGGCCTTGTCTTCAGCATCTCTGCTCTTGCTGTTTGGTGGGGGGCCAAGGGTGTTTGCAGCTAGCCACGCCCAGCTGTTCTCCCTGAATGTGCCTTCTCTACTGGAAGAGTGTGGGGTGATCTGAGCAACTAGAGAAGCTGGAGGCAGCCGGAACTGCTGCTGGGGCCTTTCTGATGCCCGGACCTGGATGCTGGCTCCCTGCCTGGGCATCTGTGGATGGCTTGGTTTGGTGGCCGGGGCTGGGAGAGGATGGATGGGTGGGCAAGCAGGAAGGCGGCCCTTGTGAAGTCAGGCTGCACCTGGAATTCAGGGAAGGGGCCGGCAGATCCGGAGGAGGGGTGGGGGACCTCATGGTTCCTCTACAGTCCCTCGCTCGGGCTGCTCTCCCCTCCTCAGAGGAAGGATGGAGGAGGCTCCAGGGCTGGTGACTCACTGCCCTCCTGGGCGTCCCTTCCAGACTTTTTGGGGGTGTGCCTCCTGGGCAGCTTTGTTGAGATGGGTGGAAGGGGGTTGCAATTAATATGGAAAATGAATAGCTGCGCTCTGAATGGGCTCGCTGGGAGGGTTGTGCAGCCCACGGGGAGAGCGTTAATGTGTTGGTGCATTATTGGTGCTAATCACTTAAAATGTGCGCCTTTATTAGAGCTTTAATGAGAGCCACTTAAACTGTGCATTAAAAAGAGGAACTGCAGAGAGGGCGGCGGGCCGGGTGGCGGGCAGCCGTAACTCTAATGGAAATGCTTTTAGTGCAGAGCAGAGTGTGGGATTCTGTCATCCTGGCTCTTTCCAGAACCTCCACACTGGGTCCTTGCTGTCAGGAGCCTCCTCCAGCCTTGGCGTGTAGGTGGGGCCATGTGTGCACACAGACACACGCACACACGCACGTGCACACGTGCCCATCGAGGATGTGTGCTGGCTGGTTTCACTGGAAGGGCCCCGGGGCCACCCCTCACGCTGCTGCCCTGGGGACGTGTCCCCCACCTCGAGGGGCTGTGTGGCCCTCCTGTGCCCACTCTGTGCAGTTTAGGGTGAGAATCTCAGCCACCATGGGCAGAACCTGAGGTTGGCTTTTCCTTAACTACGAGACTGGTTTGTTAGTGACTTGAGTTTCAGCCAACATGTGATGTGGGAACAGTGCTGAGCTGTGCTGGTGAAGCCCGGTGTCTGGGTCTAGGTGTCTGGGCCTCCTGTGGACTCATGGATCATCTTTTAAATTAGCTGCATGGAGCGCTCTGGGGCAGAAAGCAGAGGGGCTGTGAGCACAGATAGAGGCGCAGGCCTGGGTTGCCCACTCTGCCCCCATGCCTGTGGGTCTGGGCAACAGGCGGGTGGGTCATATGACCATGTGGGTAGAGAGCCCTTGCCCACTCAGGCAGCCCCCCTCTTTGTTGTGGACTTGGTCAGCGAGTGGGGGGTCTCATACTCACTCCACTCACTCCTCATCCCACAACTTGTCAGGCTCTAGAGAGCAGCTCCGCTGTCCTGTCTCGCAGCGGCTCTCTCGCGTGGCCGAGTGACCGTGTGGAGGCCCCAGTGGGTTTTGCCTGAGGGGAGCTCGGAGTCGGGAGCAGTCTGTGGGCAGCCGTGTCCCAACCGCACACCTTCTCTGTAGTCACGAATGTGGTACTGTGTGTGGGTACTTTCCGCCTGGCGGGCCCCTGTGTGGCCTACAGGGTCACAGGAGGACAGGGCTGCCTGGCCACCCCGCCCTGTCTGGCTGACACTGTCTCGTCTGCTCCAGGCTTCTTCCCCGGAAGCTCCCAGGGCTGCGATGCCTTCCTTCGGCACAAGATGACCCTCATCTCGCCCATTATCCTCAAGAAGTACGGGATCCCGTTCAGCCGGGTATGTAGGGGTGGGTATGTAGCCTGCCAGTGGTTGGCTTCTGGGCCTCGGGCCATGCTGACCATGAGCACCTCAGGAAACTGGCGTCTTCACACTGGAGAAGGTTCTAGAAGGACCGCAGGCTGGGGTCGGGCCATACTGCTGGGCCATCAGCTCCTCCACGGTGGCGGTGAGGGTGGAGGTGGGTATCAGGAGGGGCTTCCCTCCCGGCCCCTCCCAACCCAGACCTGAATATCTGTTGATCCTAGGGTCAGACTGGGGAGTGAATGGCGGGGTCAGCTCCTGATGACCCTTCAGGAAGTGCTGAGGAGCTGGGCCCCGCTTTGTGGGAGCCCCATGCCCAGGGCAGACGGCCTCACTCCAGAGGGAGTGAATACCTGTTTAGAAATGAAGCGTCTGACTCGCCCGCAGCATGAAAGCTGCAATCTCATGCAGTTTCCTGTAAGGTGTCCACATGGGGCTGTGAGGGGTGAGGCTGCACTGGGGGCTAAGTTGGCAGGGACCCCACCACCTGGGGGAGTGGGGTGTGCAACAGGGACTGAGCTCTGGGGCTGGGCACCTCTGTCCCGGGAGCATGCCCAGCCGTCGCCACTCCAGGCCAGTCCCTCCCCATAGACGGGCCTCTGGGACACAAGGGTCCAGGTGAGTGGCCCATGCCTGGAACTTTCTGGAAGGCATTTGGGCCATGGCCCCGAGGGCAGAGGCAGCCCAGCTCCTGCAGGTCTCCCCAGAGAGTGATCTGTCAGGCACAGAGCAAGCTCTGCGAGCAGACTTCCACGCCTGCCTGAGCCAGGATGTCAGCAAGTCGGAAACTGGTTCTGATGTTTGAGGCACGCAGCCGCAGCATTGCCGCGCAGATGGGGGCGTGACCTTCCTGCCAGGGCCACCCCCGCCACTTGCACTCTTCAGGTAGCGGCTGTCCCTGTTCTTCTCTCTGCCCCCTCTGTCTTCTGGTTGGAACGTTGTTCATTACCAGGAACCTTGCGGACAGATCACAGCATTGCTCACGAGACTGAGAGGTCCTTGTTTCCCATCACTTTGTCAAGAACATTCTCCACAGCCCTGCATCCTGGAGAGGGAGGCTGGTCGTGGGAGTCAGCTAGTGGGTGCTGTCCATCCTCCCAGGTCGGTGCCAGTGTGGTCCTGCAGCTAATTTGTGAAATATCTAAGCACGACCCACAGGCAGTGGCCTCCTGCTGGTCACCCTGCTGGTGACCCAGGAGAGGTGGGGCTCAGCGGCCATACCGGCTCCCACGGGGCCAGGACAGAGCTTCACCCTGAGGCTGTGGGACCCAGGCCCTTGTCCGGCAGCAGAGAGCCCTCCATGGGCTGCAGGCCTGGGGACCAGGCTCCAGGCCCTGCAGAGTCAGGGATGGACAGACACCTCTCTCAGGGCTCCACGTGTAGCCCCTCATCTGAATTCCTGGTAAAAGAGTCACTCCACACTCCACTTATAAATCTTTGTAATGGTATTTACTTCTGGAAGAAAAAGCAGATCAATAGCGGAGCTTTTTAATAATTAAAAGTGTGTGTTTCTGTGATCTGCCACGGACTTCCTCATTCATTCTTCAAGAGCTCGAGGGGCAGCCGAGCTCCGGGCTTCCCCTGTGACTGGCGTGCGGGGCCCGAGCTCCCTCCCCTCCTGACTGCTCCGCCTCAAGGCCGATCCATCATCCCTGACGCCTTCTAATTTATTGTCGGGCTAACGTCGATGGCAGCGACATGGAGGACAGCCTCCACGGGCCCGAGGTGGAGCCACCAAGATGTAGATTTTCTCACGGGAACATAATCTTCTTGTCATTCCAAATGAGCACACCTTCCCTTCTGGGCCTTGATTTATGGGAGGGGTCGGGCGGGGGCCTCCAGCTTGGTGACAGGGACCCTGCTGCCTCCCCGAGGCTTGAGCAGACCAGCGTTGCTCAGAGGCATCGGAGGAAGAGTGAGACAGCACTCTCTGGGGTCAGCTCAAGTAGGATGAGAAAATCAGTGACCGGGTTTAACGGGCCATCCCCAAACCCGAGTTTATTTACCATTTCATGAACTCCTGAGTCCTGTGGCAGAAGCCGACCCAGGGGGCCCTGCCTGAGGACCGAGGATGCTGGCCACTGGTCCTGGGGACGTTGCCCATCCCCACCTCCCCCCTCTCCTACCATCGCTTCATTCCTGCACACAGCTGTCACTTGGACTGGAATTTAAAAATATAACTTAATGCACAGTGACTTCCCTTGATTGGTGCAATTCATTATTTGAAAAGAAAAATATCAGCGTGTTCTTAAGGACTGGCTTTCCTCCAGGCTACATCAGTTTTGATTGATTTTTGACTCTGTGGTTGGTTTCTGGACATCTCACCCCCCACCACCTCCCACCGCTCCCCTTCCCCTGCCGAGGTTTGACTCCTTGTCAGTTCCTTAGATAAATCCAGCGATTTCTACTCGTCTCCTTGGGGTTATTAGCAGGGCGCAGAACCACAGTCAGTGACAAAGCAGTGAGCAGCCTCCAAGTGGGGCAGGAAAATTGAACAGACACACTTGGCAAAAGGAGGCACACGCCTGCAATGGCAGGTCCAGACACACTAGGACCAGATGTGGTGGGTGGCACCTGCCAACCTGGGGGCAGGGCTGGAGCCTTGTACCCCCCACCTAGGCCACAAAGACTCCTGACACTGAGGGGGCAGGGGAATCTCGCCGTCACTGCCACGTTGGTGCAAGATGGGCAGCTGTCATGGAAAGCCGCCGGGCAGTTTCCTGGGGCCCCAGTTCCCCCTCCATGCCTGTTTACTCTGGAGAAACACCAGCACCATCTGGAGGAGTGGTTCCACTGGCCCCACCGCTCTGCTCGCTGCATCCCGACCAGGGAACAGCCACAGGCCTGTCAGCAGGCGGCCAGATGAGCAAGTAGGACACGTCCTCATGACAGGAGGCCCTGTAGGAACAAAAAGGAGACAGCGGAGTGCCCACTGGGACGGATAAACCCTGAGGATGTGCCAAGCGGAAGAGGCCAGACCCAGAGTACAGACAGTGTGGTCAGTGTCTGTGAAACCCTAGAGAGATGTGGAGGATGGGATGGGGCGGCGTTTGGGGCCACAGTCCCTGGAACTCTAGACAAGCTGATCTCTGCTCCCAGCTCAATCCAGGAAATGACGGCCCTCTGGGTCACTCCTGCACACGCCTCTTCCAACAGCTCCACTTTGCATCACAGGACATCATGAGCGGACGTGCTGGCTGCTGTTACTTCTCATCCCTTTCAGAACAGCCTGCTGTTGGAACGACTGCTGGTGGCTAGGGGTGGTCAGTGGGGAGGGCCCTGGGGAGGAGGCTGCAGCCCCCACCTCCTCCTCCAAGTCTCAGGGCGGCAGTACTGGATGCCTTTGTGTGGTGTCATCATCCCCTGCCCCTCATGCCCAGCTCCTGGGTTTGGCGTCTTTGATGCAGAGGCCGGACCAGAGTCTGGCTGTCCAGACCATTTTGAATATGCCTAGAAACATCAGCTCCTCCTGTGGGGTTCTGACCTTGACATGTGTCCTCCTAGCCCGCCGATACGTCACTTCAGTCGCTCTGTCCTCACTTGGAAGGACCCACGTCTTAGGATCTAGTGGATAGGCTCCCTGCTCACAATGGTGGGGTGACTCAGGCCAGGATCTGGGGCCGTTTCATGGGTGGGCCTACTCCTTCCTCACACGAGGACTGGACGCTGTGCTGCAGGCTCACACGTGTCCTGAGCTCCCAGAGCTCTGAGCTTCCCCAGAGCTGACCAGCCCACCTTGCCAGCCCTGGTGCCGTGTGGGAACATCTCACAGTGGACAGGAGGTGTGATAGCCACCTGCCTCCAAAGCAGAAGCCGCCCCCCATGCCAAACAGAAAGCACCTAGAAACCTAGCGCTGCAACTCACCTGTCTGAGAGTCCAGACTGTCCCCTTGGGCCCAGTGGGGCCTCTGTGAGCGGTGGGGCTGTTAGCAGCCACCCCAGCCACTCACCTCACCTGCTCTACCAGCTCCATGAGAACAAGGCTGCAGCCTGTAGAACCTTGGCCTTTCACCTGGCCGACTCCATTGGCTCCTGAAGTCAGGTCCCCACACTTGGTGAGATGTCCTGGAGCCCACATCCCCCTCCTGGGCCCCTCAGTGGCTCCTGGTGGCTTTGCTGCCAGCCTGTGATGCCCCGTGTTAGGCGTTTCTTCCGGCTGGGCCTCATCCCTCACCTGTCACCCCTTCCTCCTCAGATCACACAGGAGGCGGGGGAGTTCATGATCACGTTCCCCTACGGTTACCATGCTGGCTTCAACCACGGATTCAACTGTGCCGAGTCCACCAACTTTGCCACACTGCGGTGGATCGATTACGGCAAGGTGGCCACCCAGGTGAGTGCACACTAGCCACCTACCTGCTCTCCCAGCCCAGGGCCTAGGTGACAGCCACTTATATTCAGCCTGGGGCTCAGACTCTCCATCAGGGTCTGTTTCTGGATCCTCAGCAGACATGTCCTCAGCTCATTCCTCACTTGGAGGGAAGAGGGCATGGGCAGGTCAGGTGGTGTGCAGCAGCTGGGGCCTGGCCAGGCCTGACTCAGGGCTCCCCCTGTCCTGGCAGGCCCAGGTTTGCCGCCACCATCTGGGGGCCAGGGAAGATTTGTTCCTTGTTTGGTGACTCTTAAGGGGCCTCTTGGTCAGGTGCAGGGTTTGCTCTGGCCCCAGGGCCTGTCTTTACCAGTCTGCAGTGTGTGTGTGTGTGCGCATGTGCGTTTGAATGCACGTGCAAGAGAGAGCAGCACCCTGGCAGGGCAGGCCCTGTGCTTGAGCCCAAGAGCTTCCTGCTGCCTCGTCGTCCGCAGTGGTCACTCAGAGCCCAGGAGCCTCATTTGTTTTCCGCAGTACTTTGCCAACCTGCCCCCAGAGGGACGATAATCAGCCTGCAGACCTGACGCTTGAACTGAGTGCTTCTTGTCAGCTTCTTTTTTCCCCCGCATGCACCCATCTGTGGTTCTGATGGGCAGCTCAGTGGGACTCAGGGCCCCACAGTGGCGTGTCCAGGGAGCAGCTGGATAGTGGGCAGGTCCCTGGGAAGGGGAGGCTGCTAGGAGGGCTGTTGGGCATACAGCAGGCCTAGCCCTTCTTTGGCAGCTGGGACCAGTGACCTTCCTCCCAGGACTGGCACCATGACCGCCCTGAGGAAGCCAGTGAGCTCCACCCATCCGGCTGGGCTCTGGCCGAGCGGCCCCGGCTCTCAGGCTTCAGCTGCTTGAATCTGTTCTCTCCAGCGCCGAAAGGGGCCTAGCCTTGCACACATCTCACTCTGGCACTGAGCACAAGGAGCAGGAGAGGCCCCTCACTGCCTGTTCAGTGAAATCCGGGTGCCTCCTACCAGCCTCCTCAGCAGAGCCCTGGGGGTCTTCCATGGAGTCACTCAGCTGTTCAGAGTCAGGGCCTAGGGTTAGGGAGCATGGTGGGTTTCTCCTAGACACGGAAGGGGGGCTGTGTGGACCAGAAGAACCCCGAGCCCAGATCCTGGTTTGGTCAGTCCACCCCTGACCCCAGATCTTTGCAGAAGAGGGTCTAGGCTGTGATGATTGGGCATCATGGTCTGGAGATATGGCCCCATGGGGAGGGAAGTTGGCATCCAGGTGCAACATGTGGCAAAGAGCAGGAAGGTCCAGACTGAGGGTTCTCAGGATGTTCACAGACTGGAGCTTGGGAGTAGACAGGGTTAAATGAGATCTATTGTGAAAGAGAACATCTGTTTCATTTCACGTTTGAGTGGGGTGAAAGACTGTATGTGCTTAGTCGCTCGGTAGTGCCCAACTCTGCAACCCCATGGACTATAGCCTTCCAGGCTCCTCTGTCCATGGGATTCTCCAGGCAAGAAACCTGGAGTGGGTTGCCCTTTTCTCCTCCAGGGGACCTTCCCCACCCAGGGTCAGACCTGCGTCTCCTGCGTCTCCTGCGTTGCAGGTGGATTCTTTACCCACTGAGCTACTGGGGAAGAGGGTGAAAGACTAAGAAAATTAAGCTCTGGGGGTGGCCTTGTGGCACATCTCTGCTACACAGCACGGTCTAGACGGGTTGGCTCATCTCTGTTTTTCTAATGATCTCTCTAACTTTGCTGTGTCAGTGCAGTTGAGAAAAGGAAACAGGCTTTGCATCCAGGAAGACTGGAGAGGCGCCCCGGGATGTGAAGCTTTGGGCTTTTAGACTTAATTCAGAAAATCGTGGTGAGAGTGTCTTTGGCAGGGAGTCTGACTTGGCTAAAAGAGGAGAAGTGGGGACGTCAGGATTGTCCGCTTAGATCCAGAGGAATAATTACACCTCTTGGGGTGTGTTCGCATTGTCGCCGAGAGTTCCACGTGTGCAGGGCTGCCTGGCTGCAGCGGGCGCTGGATTGAGTTGTCAGCCCGGCGGGGGCCTTGTTCTGGAGGCACTGCTGGAGCCAACCCTGCCACGGAGCCAGTGGGGACCGCCCGGATATTAAAAGCAATTTTGGGTTCAGCCATGTGTTCACAAACAAGTGACATCTGGGAGGTGCAGCCTGAGATGGGGCTCCACGCTTACATTGCCGGGCGGCGTAGCATGAAATTACTGAACGAGTGTGGTGCTCTGAGCCGGCCCAGGGTTCCAGGGGCCTGGCAGCTGGGGGAGGGCCCCCGCAGGAGTGGCCACTGGCCTTGGGGTGCCCATCTGTGTCCACCTGATGTCAGCTCCTGGGCTGTTCGGTGGTGACCCTCCGAGCTCCGCTGCCCTGTAACTAGTCCGGGATGGAGAGGCTGCCTGGGTGCTTCGCCTCGCAGATGACAAGCTGAGGTATCAGGGGCAGGGGACCGTTCAGATTCCGTGGTGCTAGGGCTGTGGATTTAAGGGAGGGGTGGGGTAGAGAGGCAGCCAGAGCCCCCTTCCGACTGAGCTGGGGCCTCTCCATGCAGCCTGAGTGCCTGCCCCGCTAGTCTGTGTCCCCTTCTAGCACATTCCTCAGACACAGCCCAGGGGGAGAACATCCACTTCCCAGGTTCTAGAGGCCGTTTTACTTGCTGGTTCATTAGCTTCTCAGGCTCCCAGTGAACCCCCGCTCCCCGCATCGATCCATTTCTGTCGTTCTCTCTGTTGACACATGAAATGCTGAATGCCCAGGCTCGCCAGCCTGTGTGAACTTCAGGTGTGCCTGTTCTTTCTTCCAGATCAGCGTCAGCAAACGGGGCCCACAGACGAAACCTGGCTGGCTGACTGTTTTTGGTACTGTCTGCAAACAGCTATGCTTAGATGTCTGTGTTCTTCTGGCCACGTCACGTGGCATGCGGGATCTTAGTTTCCCAAACCAGGGATTGGACCTGTGCCCCCTGCAGTGGAAGCTCAGAGTGCCAACCACTGAACCACCAGGGGAGTGCTGAGTGTTAGGTTTTTAAAGAGCTGGGGGAAAAGAAAATCGAAAGAAGTTATATGTGACACATGGCAACTAGATGAAACTCACATTTCACATCAATAGTTTTTTTAATTTATTTATGTATTTGGCTGTGCTAGGTCTTAGTTGCAGGATGTTCCCTGATTAGGGATTGAACCCAGGCCCCCTGCCTTGGGAGCTCAGAGTCTCAACCACTGGACCATAAGGGAAGTCCCGATAAATAGAGTTTTATTGGCATAGGCACACCCATTCATTGACATGCTGTGCAGGGGCTGCTTGCATTCAGGTGTGGAGCTGAGTAGTCGTAACAGGACCATCTCACCTGCAAAGTGGAAAATATTTACTGTTGGCTCTTGTCAGGAGTTTGCAGTCCCTGGTCTAAAGAATCGATTTTGTGGACACCCTGGCTCCAGGCAGTCAGGGCTGAAGGGTCCCCCTCACTCTTTCCTCCACAGCCCCCAGGGTCTGTGGCATCAGAGGGGCTGTTCCCTCGAGCACATTGGCCCCCAGGTGCTGCCTCATTGATTTTAACCAAGGAAAATTTATACCCATGACTGGGGGATTGGGTGGACTATGGAATATTATGTGGCCACAAAATTAGGTTCACTCTTTACTGACATGAAAAAATGGGCACAGCATTTTGGGTGGAGAAACTAAGTTTTGGATCATGGATATGTAATCCCATCATCCCATCATGTGTGTGTGTTGGGGCGAGGGAACTTACCAAATGTTGATCAATGTTAGCTCCATGAGGTAGAATTTGAGGACTCAGCAGGGCCTGAGATCAGAGCCAGCAGCGGCCAGTCCTGCCTCAGGTCACGTGCTGCTGCTTTGGTTTTGAGCTATCCCTTTCCCTTGACCTCCTCCCCAAGCTCCGCAATCCCCCTCCTGCAGCTACATCTCTCTCTCCAGCTTTCCTGATGGATCTTGCCTGCATCAGGCTCTGATTCTGGGCTTCGTGACCGGGCCTGCCGTATTCCAGGAGACACCTTCACCACCTCCATGTCTCCCAGGCTGGCTGTCTGCTTCAGGCAGGTGTCCAGGGCTTGCCTGGGGCTGCAGGGGCCACCTCCACAGGCCTGTGCTCCCTTTCCAAGAACAGAATTCCCCAGGCAGGCGTTGTAGTGGGCTTACCAACCGGGAAGATGAGAGGGCTGCTCCATCTTCACTGCAGAAAATGAAGTGTGCACACATCAGCCTTTTAGGTCTGAGCTCGAATTAGTCTTACAAGGCTGCACGCCACATTGGATTAGCTGCGCGGGCTTGTTGCTCCCGTGGTGGGCAGCACTGGGTGAAGCCTGACAAGGGCCTCCTGCCTCCACCGAGGGCACCCTACAAGGTGCAGGAGTTGACTTCGGATTAAATAGAGCAAGAGAGATTTAGAACCCAGCTTGAATGCTGGGAGCCCCTCACACTTAGTTGGTTTTCTGCCCATTGTCTGGGCCGCCACCTGGCAGCGCTCAGCCTCCAGGCAAGTCTGCTCCTCGGCAAGGTGTCTGCTGAGAGTGGAGGGCTGGAAGATGTGGCCTCCACATCCCCCCACTTCTGGATCTGGGTTGGGGGACCTCCCCTGAAACCCCCCACCTGGGCTACCTTGAACTTCACTGCTGTGAAATGTGAGCCAAATGGTCCCCGCTGCTCCAAGGATGCTTGCCTTCTGTTTGGTGACACTGCGCCTGCTCTGGGTGATTAACCCAGAGCCCCTCCCCATAAGGGGAGGTGACAGAATAGGGAGAGGTGGGGGCCGGCAGAGGCAGGCCTAGGCTAGAGCCACGTCTGTCCCACTCAGACGGACAGATGCTTCTCTGGCCCACCTGCATCCGAGGTGCTGGCCTGGGCACCACTGCGCCTCCCTGGCTCCCTGATTTATGGAGCCGTGGTGGCCAGTGCTCAGGGTTTGTGGTCAATTACCGTAAAAAATATGCTTCCCTCCCCCTGAGCCTCCCCCAGGCTTCTTGTCACTCTGTCCCTGCAGCAGCTTGAAGCCCGTCCCCCGCCATATCCCGCCCTGGGAACTCAGGATGCACACAGCAGTGTGGGCAGGAATGGAGCAGAGAGCACGGCTCCCGCTCTGCCTCCTTGCTTGCTTTGGCTTTGGCTTTAACTCTGACCATCTAGAACAGGTGCGACCTGATTTGGAAGGAGGGGTCTCAGGCAGAGTCTCCCTGCGTCACTGTGACCTTGGGTGGGGGGTTGGGGGGAGCTCCCTCCTCCCTCCGGTCGTGACCTGATGTCCTCTGGGCAGGGGTGAGAGCCTGGTCTGGAGAGAGGGTCGGGGGCAGTTGTCCCGCCATCTTTTCCGTTGTCACCACCCCACCCCCACAGACCACTTGAACACTTTTGTCCTCTGCCCATCGTGAGGTTCTGACTCCGTGGGTACACCCCACGTCTTTTCAGAGGGAAGCCTTTCTGCCCCTGAGAAGGAGTCTTCTCCCCTGGGGATTGTGTGCCCCGCCCCCATGAGGACACTCCCAAGGATGGGTCTGGGGAGCAGCCTTGGAGGCAGAGAGAGACACCCCCACCAGCTCACATGCAGGCAGGACTTCCACCAGCCCGGGGTTCAGAGCCCACCTGTCACCCCTGCCCCACTCTCTGCTACTGTGTCTGGGGGGCTGGTGGGGGACATATATGCCCCAAGGCCCTCCGAGACAGCTTTGCAGCTGAGAAGCCTTCTGTTTGTCTTCTGGGGAAGTCGTTGCAAAGAATCACAAATGCATTGTAGCTTCAGCTCCCTCCCCCAGGGAGCGCGCCAGTCTGTTGCGTCCCCTCCACTCCCCTGGCTTGTGTTCATTCCGTCCAGTCAGCCCAGAGCCCCCGTCCCCCACTCCTGTCTGCTGCCCCCTACCTCCCGCCCAGCCGCCTGGGGTTGTCACCTGGGTTACAGGCAGCTGTGTTCAGGCTCCCCACTCAGAGGCTGGCCCTAGAGACACACACTGAGTGCTCTTGCACTGGTCTCTCTGGGGGCTGCCTGCTCCTCACCGTGCCACTTCAACCGGCTGTTCCCCTGATGGGTTGCCAGCGCTGGGTTGTCCCCACCAGCACGCACATGACCACACGGCTCTGGCCTGGGTGCTGGCTGCTGCAGGCTGCTCACCCCACTGGGCCTGCTGCCCCTCGTCCTCATGGCTTTGCTGTGTTTTCCCATGAGAACTGGGAGCAGGTGATTCAGATCCACAGACCAGAGTTTCTGCCCCTCGGCACTGTGAATTGCAGGACTGCACCATCTGTGGGCTGTCCCTCCTGGGGCCCCACCCACTCAGCGCCAGGAGCCCCCCAGTGTGACAACCACAGGCATCCCAGATATCACCCAGTGTCCCCTATGGCGATTGGATCCCCTGTGTGAAAGCCATGGGCCAACGGGGCTCCTCAGGGGGACATCTTTGCCCTGCGAAGGTATCTAGCCTGTATTGCCCAGAGATGCTGCCGGAAGGTCTGCTCCAGGAGAAGTGGCCGCGTCTGGCCCAGGGAAAGCGTAGAGGCCTTTCTTAGGTCAGGCTGTGGTCTGGGTCAGGGGACTTCATGGGCACACCAGCACCTGCACCTTTCTACTGTCCTGCTGTGGACAGAATTTGGTTCTTGGCCATGATCAACACTGCGACTTGGGATGGCGAGGTCTCTACAGAGCGTAGGTGGGCTGGCTCCCCTTGGAACCTGGAGAACAGAGGGAGAGAAGTCCACTGGGTGTCCCGGTCACCAGCGGGGCTGTGGGTGAAGGGCTGTGGCGATGGAAGAGCTGAGGGGCTAGTGGGGTCCTCAGGCAGGACGCCATTGGGAAGCATGGCCCAGAGCGCCTGGTGTATTAGCATCTGGGTGGAGAGGGAGGAAGAAAAGCGATGAGAAACCTCGGCAGTATATTGAAAAGCAGAGACATTCCTTTGCCCACAGAGGTCCGTCTAGTCAAAGCTATGGTTTTTCCAGTAGTCGTATATAGATGTGAGAACTGGGCCATAGAAAAAAATGAGCCAAAAGAACTGATGCTTTTGAACTGTGGTGCTCTTGAGTGTCCCTTGGACTGCAAGGATCCCAAAGGAAATCAGTCCTGAATATTAACTGGAAGGACTGATGTTGAAGCTGAAGCTCCAATGCTTTGGCCACCTGATGGGAAGAGCTGACTCACTAGGAAAGATCCTGATGCTGGGAAAGACTGAAGGCAGGAGAAGGGAACGACAGAGGATGAGATGGTTGGATGGCATCACTGACTCTACGGACATGAGTTTGAGCAAGCTCTGGGAGTTGGTGATGGACAGGGAAGCCTGGTGTGCTGCAGTCCATGGGGTTGCAAAGAGTCTGACACAACTGAGTGACTGAACTGAACTGAGAAGGGGAGAGGGGTGGGGACCCTCACAGGAGGACCAGCTCAGCTGCCGGGCTGCAGCCACAATGCTACGCGGATGAGGCTTTTCTGTGTGGAGGAGGAAAGAGAGTGACGTTGTGGTGGGGGTAGCATCCTGGGGGTCAAAGATTCGACCTGTGACCTTGCCCAGCCCCTAGGAAGCAGCCTCCCCAGCGGGAGCCCTGCACCTAATGGTTTTGTTTATGAAGCGCTTTTGAGGGCTTCCAGTGGATTTCCTAATGAACTGGTTTGTTATCCCGTCTCTGCAGCTAGTGGGTGATTACATCAGAAACAGGGGGCCAGGCTTCGAGCTGGCCTGGCAGATGCCGACTCCTCAGCGGGGGATCTTCCCCCCATCCCTGGGTGTTTAACGCTTTGTGGGCTGACGCGCCCCCTGCCCCCACCCCAGGATTGTTCCCTCGGAAGCGTATGTGTCGCTCCCCTGTCTGCATCTGCTCAGCAGCAGTCACCCTGCAAGTCCTGGGAGACAGGAAAAAGCTGTGCAGAGGGGGATACGGATGGGGGACAGGACACGTGGGATGCGCAGACTCCGGGAGACCACAACAGGCATGATGTGGGGACAGGCAGTGTCAGCCAGCGGGGGCTTCTGGAGGAGGGAAGGTTCAAGACCCTGGCCCTGTCACACCTGTATCTCAGACTTCTGGCCTCCAGGGCCGGGCGGGAACAACATCCTGTGGCTTTCAGGCCGTCTCCCCTGTTGATGGCACTCTGTGACAGGAATACGCCAGAGTCTTGAACACTTCCGTCCGCCAGAGGAGCAGGGATGTGACCCGAGTCCTCTGAGGATGCTGCCAGCCCTGCTCAGACTGGAGCAGGGCTTCTCCAACAAGGGGTGGAGGGCCGATCACCCCCAGCAGAGATGCTGCAGGGTGTGTGCGTTCCTAGGGATCAGGTTCCAGTGGGCCCCCAGTTCCCTAGTTCCTGGCCCCTGGTGGAGGGGGCGGGGCAGGTGCCCCACAGGAGCTTCTTGTAGGGAGTACAGTGACTTCACAAACCCGCTTCCTATAGCACAGAGGGGTCTTCACCTCAGTGGGGGAGATCTGGCTTCCTGCCCCTGCTACAGCCCTAAACCCTCTGCCTCCACGAGATGGGGCATTTGTGTACCTGGAGTCGGGGGTGACTGTGATTATTAGTGGCTGCCCAGGTTCTCCTCCCTTTGCGATGCCTTCTGCAGCTGAGAGGCCGAGGGAGCCCTGAACTGAGGGCAGACACCCCGAAATGGGGAGGGCCGTAGGGATGTGAGAGGGGGTTTCTTTCAGAATCGGAGCTTTGAATACTGTGGACTTAACACGTGGAGTAAAGAAAGTAGAACGGAAAGGAAAAAGCAGGTCACATCCATCAGGAGACAAGGAGATGGTTGCCGTTAGCAGAGTCCGCCGAGTGAGGGAAGTTCATAGTCACCATGGCCAGGGCTGTGCTAACTCAGTGCCTGTGGGTTCTGAACCACGTGGCAGGAGGCTGGAGACGGCCTGATGCCCACGTGCAGATGTGCAGATGGGCCGTCTGTCCAGGTGCCGAGACACTACACCCCCCCAAGAGGAATGAGGGGCTGGTTGCCTGCTCCATTCCAGGGGGAGGCACGTGGGAACGGTGGTGGGTGGGTCTTCTCTGGAAGGACAGGATGCCTCTGTCTTGTGTGGGGATGCAGAGGATATGCCTGGAAGGAGGAAGTGGGAACTACGGGGTTGCGGATGGAGTGGGGTGGGGGAGCGGAGCAGGCCTGAGTGTCTGCTGTCCTCTGTTCCTCAGACTCTGCACCCTGCGAGGGGCTGGCTGTTAGCCCAGTCCATCCTGAGCTGCGTCTCTGTGCAGCTCGGGGCTCTCTGTGTTGGGGGAGGGCCGGGGAGGGGCCCATTGGTGAACACCTGCCAGGAGACTGGAGCCCTCACTCTCCTCTGTTGAGGATCCCCCTGAGTCCTGGGCCCTACCTTCTTTAGAACTCAGGCCTCAGGGCCCAAATGGTTTGGTCCAACGCGTGTCTTCACGGTTGGGTTTTTGTGTGTTTGTTCCCCAAAGAGGCCCCCAGCTTGAGATGAATACAGAGCCCCTGGCAGTGCCTTCTGGGGTTCTTGTCTGAAGTCCTGACCAGGGAGACCCACAGAAGTGGAGGAGGCCTCAGGGTCACCGGGAACAGGCTGGGGTCAGGGAGTGTCTCAAGTGAGGGCGGGGTCAGCGGAAACCCCTCTCCGGGCCATGGGGCTTGACATGAGGGAGAGTTTCCTTTTGTCCTGAGGTGTTAAAGGAAGGTCTGGCTTTCAGTAGGTTTTTCATTTGATCTTTCATTACACTTTCCCAAAGCACGTCGTTTTATATGATTTCAGTTTTGCTGGGGATTATTAAAGTTTGTAAAGCGTAATTCCTTAGGCTTTGAGAATGCAGTAGCAGGCTGGGGAACCAGACAAAGAGCAGCCTGGCTGCCTTTCACGGTACAGATGAATGGGAGGAAGGGGGCCTGGAGGGGAGAGGTTCAGAGGAAGAGGAGGGAGGGTTGGAGGGGTCTTGTTTTAGTATCTGGATGCCTCAGTACTGGGAACATTGCTTAGGTGATCCCATTTCCAACCCTGATGGCATGAGGCCGAGGAGAGGATGTGCAGCCTCGTGTCGTCACAGTTGGAAATGAGATCACATAAGCAAAGCTCCCAGTACTGGGGCATCCTGATCCTAAAACAAGATCCTGTCTCCAAGGCAAGCCAGCGCCACCCTCCCAAGGAAGGTGCAGGGTGCATATCTGAGCTTGTGGGATGTTGCTTTCTGATGCCTTCTTTCAGTTCAGTTCAGTCACTCAGTCATGTCCAACTCTTTGCAACTCCATGAATCGCAGCACGCCAGGCCTCCCTGTCCGTCACCAACTCCCAGAGTTCACTCAGACTCAGATCCATCGAGTCAGTGATGCCATCCAGCCATCTCATCGTCTGTTGTCCCCTTCTCCTCCTGCCCCCAATCCCTCCCAGCATCAGAGTCTTTTCCAATGAGTCAACTCTTTGCATGAGGTGACCAAAGTACTGGAGTTTCAGCTTTAGCATCATTCCTTCCAAAGAACACCCAGGGCCGATCTCCTTCAGAATGGACTGGTTGGATCTCCTTGCAGTCCAAGGGACTCTCAAGAGTCTTCTCTAACACCACAGTTCAAAACTATCAATTCTGCGATGCTCAGCTTTCTTCACAGTCCAACTCTCACATCCATACATAACCACTGGAAAAACCATAGCCTTGACTAGACAGACCTTTGTTGGCAAAGTAATGTCTCTGCTTTTCAATATGCTATCTAGTTTGGTCATAACTTTTCTTCCCAGGAGTAAGCGTCTTTTAATTTCATGGCTGCAATCACCGTCTGCAGTGATTTTGGAGCCCAAAAAAATAAAGCCTGACACTATTTCCACTGTTTCCCCATCTATTTCCCATGAAGTGATGGGACCAGATGCTATGATCTTCGTCTTCTGAAATGTTGAGCTTTAAGCCAATTTTTTCACTCTCCACTTTCACTTTCATCAAGAGGCTTTTTAGCTCCTCTTCACTTTCTGCCATAAGAGTGGTGTCATCTGCATATCTGAGGTTATTGAGATTTCTCCTGGCAATCTTGATCCAGCTTGTGCTTTTTCTAGCCCAGCGTTTCTCATGATGTACTCTGCATAGAAGTTAAATAAGCAGGGTGACAATATACAGCCTTGAAGTACTCCTTTTCCTATTTGGAACCAGTCTATTGTTCCATGTCCAGTTCTAACTGTTGCTTCCTGACCTGCATATAGGTTTCTCAAGAGGCAGGTCAGGTGGTCTGGTATTCCCATCTCTTGAATTTTCCACAGTTTATTGTGATCCACACAGTCAAAGACTTTGGCATAGTCAAGAAAGCAGAAATAGATGTTTTTCTGGAACTCTCTTGCCTTCTTTACATTTAGCAAAATGCTTGCTGAGGGGACCCCGGATTCAGTGGCACACACTGCAGCACTGTCAGTGGCTGGGCATGTCCTGGGAAGCCCTGGGGAAGGGTAGGATGTCGGGGTGCTGGAAGGAACCCTCGCTCCCTTTCTCTGTAGACACCCTGCTCTGACCTTACACTGGAAGTAGGCATCCTCTGGGGACTCGGAGAAAGGAGCAGAGCAATAACGTTTTCTGAGACTTTCTACCTCTGGAAATAGGGAACAAACAAAAAGGGCAGAAAAACAGCACAGTGGGAAGGCTGACCCTGGCGTCTGAGGCTCTCTCCCAGGAGTTTCTGCTGAGGACAGGGCTGATGGTTTGGCTGGGTGTGGAGTCTCTGTGGGCGATGGTTTCCTCCAGAACTTGGAGGTCTGACTCACGCGTGGTTTTTGTTCTCTACCGTGGCAGAAAGCCAGATGCTCTTCCAGTCCCCCATCCTGGGTGGGTGGCAGGTGTTTCTCCATTCTAGAAACTTCTTGAATCCTCTTTGTGTTCTGAAGTTTCTTTATTACGTCCTTGGTGTGAGGCTGATTTTAGCCACCTGACACTCCCTCGGCCCTTTTTTTGGTACACCATGCCGGACACAACTGAGCGACTTCACTTTCATGCATTGGAGAAGGAAATGGCAGCCCACTCCAGTGTTCTTGCCTGGAGAAATCCCAGGGACGGGGGAGCCTGGTGGGCTGCCATCTGTGGGGTCGCACAGAGTTGGACACGACTGAAGTGACTTAGCAGCAGCAGGGGCGGCGGCCCCAGGTGCACCTGTCTTATGAGTCCCTTAGCTGTGGTTTCAGGAGAGCAGGAAATGGCTCATTTAGATCCCAACCATCTGGCCATGGTACTGGCCTCCTCCTGCCCAGCAGCCATGGGTGTGGGATGGCTCGAGGGAGAGCTTCATGGGCCTGGAAGGGTCAGCAGGTAGAGTTGGACCTTGTCAAGGATCAAGGCCAGAGATGAGTGAGGGTGCCTGGAGGAATGGAATGGGGTCCCCTGCTCCCCTCTCCCCACTGAAGTCTGGCTTTACTCGGGCCCTGCAGCTCAGAGACTAAGAGCTTCCTTCCCCAGAGGAACCAGGAGTCCCCAGGAGGAACCACTGCTCCACGCCCTCCATGTGGGGCACCCCTCCTTCTCTGCCTGGACAGCTCATGCCAAGTGCTGCTGGACCCCAGGGGCCATCCTCTCTGATCCACACAATAATTCTCATTTCTGTTTTTTCAAGCTATGGGGAGGAAAAAAAATCTATTTGTGCTGCTTGGCTCCCTGCTCTGGTCGCCAGAGGCAGACCTCTGCTCTGCCTGTTTGTTCATTGTCCTCAAACTCGGCTGTAGGCCCTGCAGGACCCAGGCACGCGTGTCACTGCTCTGATGCGGCAGGCTTCCGACGCAGGTGACAACCCCCCTGCCCCAGCTGGGCGCTTGGAGCAGGCCCAGGGCCTCTGAACTCCACAGGTGTAACTCTCATCATTTGTCATCTGGAAGTGACAGGCGTGTGTCTTGCTGAGCCTCTGGCGGGTGCTGTCAAGACTCGGCCTTCTGTACAAGGCTGTGATGGGATCGAGCTGTGGGGTAGGGGGTTCACGTAGGTGGGTGCTTCCATGGCAGGAGGCGCCCTGTTGGGGCACCCTGTGTGCGGAACAGCCCAGGCCCCAGCAGCCAGGGTGCTGCCCTGTGTGGAAACCCTGATGCCCCTGAATCCTCCCTGCCCCCTTCCTTCCCAGCCCCTCTGTCCGCTCCCCTCCCCCACTCACTCCCTTTTCTCTCTGAATCCCTTCCTTCTGCAGAACTGAAGCAGGCCGGCCCCATGTACACTGGGGTCCTTGGGGACCCTGCTGAGTCCCTGGGGCTCAGTAACTGGGAGGAGGGTGAGGAGGCAGGAGGAGCGCCCCTGCCCCCCGCCAGGGCCTTGAAAAGGCAGAGAGTGCCCAGAACTGGAGGGGCTGGACTGGAAGAGTGCACAGCGGGCTCCTGGTCCTGGCAGTCACGGGGAGTAGCTCAGCTGGACCTCAGGGGGTGTGGCCCATCTTGGCCCTGAGTTCCTGCCCACCTCCGCAGGTATTTAAGGAAGTTTCTTCCCATCCCCCTGGAAGCTGCTGCAGGGCCAGGCCTGTCGCTGGGCTGAGGGGCCACAGCCATTTAGCCTGAGTAGTAAGGAGGGCGTGACAGTTCCAACGTGGGAGCTAAAAGTGGGAAACCATTTTGCTCTGGGACTTTACGGCTTCACTTGCCAAATCTAATTTAGATCAGAGCCTGTCTTTTTAAACACCCAAATCTCGGGAAACTGAAGCCTTGGAATGTGCTTGTCAGACTGTTCTGAAGCTCCAGGAAGGTTCGTATCCATCTTGCTCTGAGATGAGACAGAGCCAAGCCTGGACCTTGGGCCTCGTCTTAGATACATCTCTGAGGTGTGAATAGAACATGACTGCTGGTGAGTGCAACGTATTAGGGTAGATTCAGTAAGAAAAGGGGCCCCACTTGCACACCCCCCAGCATGAGAAATAGAATAAAACTCACCCCCAAGACTGGCCCTCTTGTGTCTTCTGCCAGAGGCCCTGGCAAGGTGACTGAGGGACTGACCCCTTCATTTTTTAGGTGTCATTCAGGGACCTTGATTCCCACATTCTTCTACTTGTGAGCATTGGCGTTGTTAAGTCAGAAAACCTCGAGCTGGCCTCGCAGAATGTGTGAGATCTGTGGCTTGAGGTTAGGAGCTAGCACTCTCTAAGAAGCAGACTTGGTGCCCCCAGACTACATGGGGCTGGTCCCTTTGTCCAGCCTCCTGGTCCCCTTTGAGGTGGGGAGGCCCAGCTAGGGGGTGTGCACCACTGGCCCAGGTCCACCAAGGTCCCAATGAGCTCTGGGAGTGGGGGTGTGTTCTCCCAAGAGCAGCTGGCTCGGGTTGCTGGTATGAAGGCAGGTGCAGCCTAGAAGAGGTGATTCCAGGGCTGGGCCTCCACATGCCAGGTTCTAGGTGCTTCCTGGCACCTGTGAGCACCGGATCCTGGCAGCAGGTGGCGGGGAGTGTGCAGCTCACTCTCCTCAGTGAACACTGGGCCCATAGTAGGTTTCCACATAGACACCTGTCTTCTGTCAACTGAGGCTGCTGGATCACAGTACTGATAACTGGGCAGCTGAACTGCAGATATTTATCCCTCGAACTTCCTGAGGCCAGGAGCCTGAGACCAGGGTGCCACTGGGGTTGGCTTCCTGGTAGGGACTCCAGTCCTGGTACGTGGACTGCCAGCTTCCTGCTCTGTCTTCACCTGGGGGTGGCAGGGGCCGGACTCCTGTTTGTCTAGCCTATTCTTCTTATAAGGACACTGGTTCTATAGAGTTAGGTCCCCAGCCTCTTGACCTCATTTAACCTTCTTCACCTCCTAATTCCTTCTCTGTATGTACAGACATATTGAGGGGGTCAGGGCTTCAGGATACCTTGTAAAAGGGATTCTGTGACTTAAATCAAGGTTTTTCAAACTTTCTGTAAAGGATAAGATAGTGAATATTTGTGGATTTGGGGGCCTTCCAGTCTCTGTGTGACTGCTTGGCCCTGTGGTATCAGCATTAATGTGACTGTAGCCGGGGCCATGTGCCAATAAAACTTTATTTACAAAAACATGTGGCAGGCCAGATTCCATAATCTGCCTGGCTCTCAACCAACTTAAATGATGTACCTGCTCAATAAAGAGATTTGGAAAGAAAAAAAGCCACAAAATCATTTAATCCGCATTCTCCTATCAAAAGAACTGTGGTTGGGCTTTGACAAATGCCCTTGGCTTTCTCTGAAGATTTTTGGTTGTAACTGGGACTGTACTGTAATTGTGATTGTGCATGCTGTATTTCTTATGACAGCAGACCCCTCCTGAGACCATTTCTGTAGTTGAACTGGTGTTTAGGACTAGTCACCAGCCCCCGCAGGGCTGTCTGCGGGCTCCGCACCTGTCTAGTTGGTCCGCAGGTGTAGAGTGGTGTGGCTAGAGTTGTCCTGAGGTGTGTGCATGTGGTGTGTGTGTGCACACACAGTGTGTTTGTGTGCTGCAGCAGGCAGTCTTTGGATTTCACGCCCTTGGGTGTGGTCCTTGAGAGGGGAGGCCTCCCCTCCGCTGTCAGAGCTGCGCCCTCATCCTCCCTGTTGCCAGCCTTCCACTCTGCGGGTCGCCGCTATCTGCTGCCAGGGCAGGTGGGGGGTCATCCTGTCCCTCCTCCTCTGGTGGGGGGGTGTGGGGGCGGAGGCCTTGTGTCTCCTCTCTGCTGTCACTTTAAACAGCTCTGTTCCTTCTGCGTCCTGCTGGTTAATTAACTTGGCTGGTCAAGGGCTCTCTGAGCTGCGCTTTTGTGGGGCTTTCGGACCCCCTTGATGAGAGGATGCATCTGAGCCTGTTTTGTTCTGAGTGTTGGGGCACTGTCTCCCTCTGCTTGCAACATGGGGGGAGGCCACAGAATTTTGGGGTGGGGCCCAATCAACGGGGGCCCAGAGCCCCCTGTGGACAGGTCCACCCTGGAGGCAGGCAGGGACCCACAGCCAATGCAGCCTCTCGCCTCCTGGCCACGGGACCCAGGCCCAATGCAGCGTGTGTCCCACCCCAGTCCCTGCCCCTTCCTTTGCTTCTGCTGTCTGCGGGTGGCCCCTTACCCCAAGTGCTGCCTGGTGCAGGAGGCTCCAAAACGGGAGCCCCACCCTGCAGCTCTGGCGGCCAAGTCTTTAAGGTACAGAGGCCCCTGGGGCACGCTCAGGCTACAGGGGGCCAGCGGTCCTCCCTGCCTTCCAGCCCATCTCTCCATCAGAACTACTGGCTGGCAGGCACCGGGGGAGAATGCTTTCCGGCTGGTCCCAGCTGACAGGGCTGCTGAGCACAGGCACTGGAGGGACAGTAGAAGATGCAGTCAGTTTTAGTGGCTCTGGCAGGGCCTCAGGATTGGCTGGGAGCCAGATGGGCTGCCCTGAGGGTCGTGGCCCGAGCCCCCTTTCCAGGCCAGCCCTGTAGCTCATGGCCCCATCCTTATTCACAGGCCCAGATGAAACAGCGCTGCGGGCAGTTCCACTGTGCAGGGGTCATAAATCAGGAAAAGGCAAGGGTAGGGGCTGTAGGGGCGAGGGGGTGCTCTGGCGTGCTCAGCCCTGCAAGTTCTTTTCGTTGGTCTTAGCAGATTTCTCTGCCAAACTGTGAGCTGAAACAAGGTGATGGGTCTGTGGTGTCTGCAACCCTGGGCTCAGCTGCTCTGCCCATGGACGTGACTATTTCCCTATCCTAAACCAGAGGTATCCCTTCTGTCCCCCAGGACCTGTGGGGCCTTGCCTCCGTCCCTCCCACTGCTTTCTCCCCAGTGCCCATGCTCCCCGCACCTCCATGCCCACCAGCGACCAGCCCCACCCCACCAAGGACCACACGGAGACGTGAGGGCTACTGTTCCCGGCGCTGAACCTGGCTGGGCTATAGGCCATGGTGACATGCCCCAGGTCTGCTCCATCCCCTCCAGGGCGGACACGGGTGCTTTTATTAATTACTTAAGGAAAAGCAATTGCATGGCCACTCGATACAAATCCCTCAAGCTGCTGTTGGTGGCCACACCAGCCAGGCCGCAGCCGGCCAGGATCCCGGAACTCGGGCGCCATCTGGACCCCTGCCACTCCGCAGCCAGATTGTACTGCCAGCCCCTCTCTCTTGTGCAATTTTTCATTAAATGAGTTGAGTTTGCTGGAAATCGCTGGGTCGTAAGTATTCCCTCCCACTTGATGTGGTTGGCTTATTGCTGTCCCCACGCTGAGTTCCCAGATCTGGCCTGGGAGCAGGCAGGGTTGGGGAGTAGGGGCTGCAAGAAATGCTGCGTTTGCCCCCCACCTCCCTGCCCAGCATCCTCAGACTTCCAGGTTGTAAATATCTCACTGTTTCTGAGCCAGCTGAAGGAGGTTGGGAAGGACTTGTCAGGGTAGGTACATAATTGCTGCATTCAGTTAAGTCTTTTCCTTCTGCTCCCTTCATTTCCATTGAGAAAGTGGTAGTGACGGAGGTGGTTGTACGTGGAGACGGTTGTACACGGAGGCAAGACACGCATTTAACATGGAAACGCATTCATAACATCCTTTGAAATTGTATGGGATGAAAAAATAAGTGCATATCCAATTATGAATGCATTCATACATACGTGCATCCATACACACACTTGCATTTACCTGCGGGGGCGTGTGCACACACACTCAACCTGGGAAATAAAAATCCTGAGACATTTTTAAACTGTGGTTTTGGGAATAAGCATCTCCTATGCCTGTTTCTCTGATAGTCGGGCATTGGAGCAGAGCTGCAGAGGTGGCAGTGCAGGTTCTCCTAGGGGCAGCCGCCCTGCAGCCTCCTGTTGCAACTCCCGGGACAGGCGTGGCCCCCTAAGGAGGCGAGGACCATGCCCCTTCAGAGGAAGGCGAACACAGCCCCGCAGGTCAAGCCCACCCCAAGGAAGCACCTCTCCCCGAAGCTGGCCTTTCCTCTCCAGCAGTGGTTCCCAACCTTTTTGGCACCGGGGACCAGTTTTGTGGAAGATGAAATTTTTCCACGGACCTGGGAATTGGGGGGGGCCGTTTCTGTTTTGCCTCCTGATCACCTCCTGCTGGGCAGCCCAGTTCATAAGAAGCTGTGGACCAGGACTGGGTTGGGGTCCCTGCCCTGGAGTCTACCCCTGGAGCCGGCAAACCATGGCCTGTGCCACATCCAGCCCTCTGCCTTTTTTGGCAGTAGTTTCATTGGCACTCGCCTACCCCCATGCGTTTATAAGTTGGTCTTGCTGCTTCCCAAGTGCCGACAGAGCTGAGAGGTTGTCACAGAGCTCAGTAACCCATGGAGGTGGAAGCTTCCAGTCTTTGGTCCTTTCCACTCTCTGTGGGCAGGTCACCAGCCCTGCCCTAAACAGTGGTCCCCTCTGTCCCTCCTACTGTCTCGCCCATGGCCTTGGCCCACAGGTAGGCGGGAGGCCAGGGCTACCTGGCTTCCTTCTCTTGACTGAAGGCACGCTGTCCTGAGCCCAGCTTCTGTAGTCCTTGCCGGGCTTCTCCAGCCCCCAGCTCCCTGGGACATCCACGGTGCCTCCTGCTTGGGGCCTGGTTCCTGGGCGCTTCTGACAGTGCGATACAAGGGAGAGGCTCCCAGAACACGTGGTGTGTGTATTGGGGTGTTGAGAGTCTACACAGCAGAGGAGGGGGCGGAAGGACCCCATCTCAGCCCATCCTCCTCAGGCTTGTTTGCCCCTCACTTACCATGTCCAGGCACAAGGGGCTCCCCTGGCCAGGCTGGCATTGCGGCGAGCTTTGCCCACCTGGGGTCCAGTGCCAAGCCTGCAAGACCTCAGCCTCCTCCCCTGAAGCCAGTGGCGGGGACTCTGGGCCGTTTGAGCACCTTCTCCACATCACCTTCACTTCTTTGTCTGGCCCATGGAGATGGACAGCTTTCCCCTCTTCCTAATCTTTGTAATCACCGCTGTTATAAAACTGCATGGGCATTTTACCTGGTCGGGGGCACGTGCGTCTGACTGGGGGGAGGTTTTGGTTTGAAGTGACTTCAGGTGGCCGAAGCTCAGACCACGTGGCCTCTGGGCTCCTGAGTGGGTCTGGGCACCGCAGTGGGCCATGTGCAGATGGGGTGTGACTCCGGCAGGGGGGGCCAGAGGCGCCCATGGGGGATGCAGCAGCATCCCCTCCCCCTCCCCATTGGGATGAGAAGATGCACTTTCCTGTCTCGTGAGAGAGCTGGGGAGGACAGGGTGGGCTCGGTGCGCCCCGGGTGGTGTGGGCTTGCAGGCCTGCGGGCTCAGCCATCTCTCCCCTGCCCCCACGCAGTGCACGTGCCGGAAGGACATGGTCAAGATCTCCATGGACGTCTTTGTGCGCATCCTGCAGCCGGAGCGCTACGAGCTGTGGAAGCAGGGCAAAGACCTGACGGTACTGGACCACACGCGGCCCACGGCCCTGAGCAGCCCCGAGCTGAGTACCTGGAGCGCCTCCCGGGCCTCGCTCAAGGCCAAGCTCCTGCGCAGGTGAGTTGCCCGGCCGCCATGGCCACTGCTCCTCCAGGCAGGCGGTCCCCCATTCTTCCTCTTCTCGTCTCTCCTCCACACCGCCCGCCCCCCGACTGCTTCCCTCCTCCACCATTTCTCCTGCTTCGGAAGCAAAGTGTATTCTCAGGCTGACTTCTTCCTCCAACTCTTAAGCCATCGCCGCCCGCACTGTCTTATGTTGTCAGAGTCTCGGGTTCCCTCTCACTCCTTGTCTGCCCTCTCAGGGCCTCATACACTGTCTCAGGCTTTTAGTTCACTGTCTTGGGTGTGAGAGCCCCATTTCTGGATTGGGGCTGCGGGACCCTTCTTGACTCTTGAGCGAGGACAGGAGCTGTGGGGCCTAAGGTCTCCCCCCGGCCAGATGGGAGCCTCACTCCTGCCCAGCGTGTCTGTGGCTGCTTGTTCTGGTGCCTTGGGTAATGTGTTTCTTGCATCCTGTTTGAAGATGGTGGTTACGGTGGTTATGGGGGTGGTCACACAGACCTGTCCCCTGGACGCTCTCTGCCCCCCATTCCACCTCAGAGGCCTCCTCCCAGCCCTCCTTCTACCCAGAATGCGTGTTCCTGCCCAGCTCCTACCTGGTGTCAGGTGGGGAAGGAGAGGGCACAGTGGCCACTCCCTCCCGGCATCTGTGCTTGGCATCTGGCCGGGGGGTTGTGGGTGGCAGGGAAAGACAGCATCGTGCAGCCTCGGAAGTGTCCATCTCCATCGTGTTCTTTCTCTGGGGAATATCCCGGCTCTAGAGGCCTGAGCTGCCCGTAGACAGAGTTGAAACAGATTCCGTTTTGGTGCCCAAGGAACAGTCAGCAGATCCTCACCGGGCTTGGGGCATGGCTAGAGCAGGTGGGGCAGTCCAGAGCATCACATGTGTCTGTGTCTGGGCTTTGAGGCCCAGCGGGCTCTCCTGTGACCTCTCAGCTCCATGGAGATCACCCTGGATCGTAGACAGTCTGTTAACAGTGAGCGTGGTATGTCTCACTACTTTATTTATGGACACTGGAGTGGGAATTTCATACCATTTTCACATGCCATAGAATGTTATTATCCTTTAACTTCTGAACCACTGAAAACCATGAACACCATTCCCAGTTTACGGGCGACACCAAAACAGACAGTGAGCAGATCCAGGCCTCCGTGAGGCTTCCGTCTGTGGCCCTTGGTCACTGCTGGCAGAGCTTGTCCCCACTGGCCACGGATGGTGCCTCCCCAGAGCCTGGTCCCTGAGGGCTGAGGGGCTCGGCCACTTCACTCCTTGGGCAGTGCCTCCTTGGTGGCGCCCTGGGAGAAATCGTCCTGGCTGAGTGGTCACACCGCCCAGCACCTTCTCTCCCAGGGGGCTGGTCTCCTTTCTGTGCTCTCATCCATGTGTTTCCACCCTCGCCCCCTCTCTGAGGACGTTGTCTCAGCGCTCCCCGCTACTCCTGACAGCCTGAGGGAGGGGAGGCTCTCTGCTGATCGCTTCTGTTGCCTCTCTCTTTGATTTCCCGCTCTCCTGTGTGTTCCTCCCCGAGAGCACTGCCTCAGGGTGGCTCCTCATCTCTCCCAAGAGCGGGAAGTGAGCCTGCTGACTGTCCAGCTGCTGGCTCCCAACCCGATCCAGCAATGCAGGACAGTTGGCTGGTGGTGGCTCAGGCTAACTGGTCAGTGGAGCGATTCAGGGCTCACTCCAGGGGGAAGAAAGGGATGAGGGGCTGTGAGAGGAGCCTGCCCAGAGGACGAGGACAAGGCCTTGGGCCAGGCCACGCTGGAGCCGTCTGTGTACAGAGGAGGAACCCCGCGCCCCCCACCGACTCCCTCGCCTCCGCCAATGTGTCCCACAGCACAGGGCTCCTTCCCACCTTCTCTCTCTGTCTGCCAGCCTCGGACTGAATGAACAATTAGGTCATGTTTCCAAGGATACGTTTAGTATGTGAGATAAGGCCGAGTCCCCCACTTGGTTGGAGGCATTCTGTGAAGAGGGTGACAGATGAAGGGCTCAGGTGTGGAGCTCCAAGCCCCAGCTGGGTGCTGAGGCCCCCCACTAGCAGCAGAGGCCCTTGTGAGCTTCCCTGCTGGCCACCTGGCCGCCCTGTCCTCACCCAGCTGTGCCTGGCCTCCAGGGCCACCAGCTCGGAGCCTCCCTTGTTGGAGAGTTGGTTGAGGGGGCGGGGGGCACCACCCGAATATCCTTGTCTCGGGTCAGATTGTGGGGGAGAACAGAACAGATTGGGGGCGAGAGACAACAGAAGCGCTCAGCAGAGAGCCTCCCCTCCCCTCGGGCTGCCGGGAGCAGCAGGGAGCGCTGAGACAATGTCCTCAGGTTGGGATAAACCTGGGTCTATCCCTAGGCCAGGGTCTCCCTCCAGGCCTGCTGACATCCTCTGAGGGGACCGTCCAGGCTCTGGGGGTGGTGGAACAGCAGCATCCTAGGCTCCACCCACTCGATGCCAGGAGCACTCCCCAAGTGTGACAGCCACACACGCCCCCATTGGGGTGGGCTCCTCACCTGCCCCCCACGCCCCTGTGTACCCTCTGTACCCTCACCACCTCTTCTAGGTCACTGCAGTGGCTCCTCGGTCCTGGCTCAGACGGCTCATCCAGCCTCCGCCACCCCCTCGAGGGCCCAGCCTTCCTGCCCACCTCCCAGTACCACACCCCAGATGTCACCACAGAGCAGAGTCTGGTGTTGGCCCCTTTAGGAGAAAACGACACTTGTGGATTTACTTCTAATCCCTAAATCTTGTCTAGTAAGCTGACCCCACCCTGTGACAAACAGGACCCATGACCTGTGACCTAGTCCTTGCTGGTGCTCTGCCCAGCTGGTGTCTTGGCCGCACTCCCCCGCCCCCACTCCTGCCTGAGCAGCCCTTCTCCACATGTAGACAGTCTTTTCCTCTCGGCTCCTGATTATTTCCAACAAGCACTGTGTCGCCCTCATGTTGCCACAGGTGTGTGTTCTGCCTGCCCATCATGTGCACCCTGCACAGAGCATCTGAGCAGCCAGGCTCCGTTGGGGGGCGGCGTGCTCGTCTCTGAGTACATGGTCCTCGTCCCTCCCTAGCCTCTGCTGCTGCCTCTGGTGGGACCTCCAGCTCCCCCCATAGGAGGCAAGAGCCTGCCAGCCTCACTTACCCAGCCCTGCAGCTCCCACCCGCCTCCTCTCTACCTACCATCCTCACTCACCATGGAAGCGAGGAGTCAGAGAGGACATCCCTGTCCCCTCTGCTGCCCCCAGACCCGTGAGGGGCTGGCCTGGTCTCCCCGCCTCCCAGCGCCTGATGCCCTGGCCAGACTGGACACCACTGTGCCTCCAGCTTGCTCCCACCGGCCACCCTGACCATGCCATGCTCCTGAGCCCTCCCCCACCATCACCTCCTGGCCTCTCAGAAGGGGCCATGACCACGGGCTGCCCCCTAAACCTCTGAGGAAACTCAGTGCAAAAGGGTCTCAAACAAAAAGCAGGACCTCGCAGAAGAGGCCAACAGTGAGCAGAAGAAAACTTACTTCTTCTCCGAGAGAGTGGGTGACTTGACATTTATGGAAGAACCTGCTGTGTAAAAAAAAGACTTTTAGAAGAGGTGGCACTTGGGCATTTAAGAGAGAAAAGAGATATAAGAGGTGGGTTGGGAGACACTTCACAACATGGGTTAAACAGAAGACACCCAAGCCTCTGGAACGAATAAATAGGTCAACAGAAAGAACATGGGGCCCAAATGGAATCGAACTTGGCGATTGTGATGCTGCAAGCTAATAGACAAAGGACAAGGGCCTCAGAGGTCAGGAGAGCAGTCATTTCAGCCCAGAAGTATGGACCCAGCCAAGTTACCAACCACGTGTGGGAAGGGAGCAAGTCCCAGGTTTCCCCTCCTGCCTGAGAAAGCTGCTGGAGGATGTGCTCCGGCTAAACAAGGGCATCAACCACGAGAGACATGCGATCAAGGAAACTGGGTCCAATTCAAGAGAGTCCAAGGCAGCCTCAGATAAGGGGGTGGCCCCGGGTTGTCATTTGGAAGCAAATGAGCCCTGCCCAGGAGGCAGCACTGAGAACTTGGAGATAGCTAGGAACACTAAGCATCAGGGATAGGAGGCCAGGTACTGACTCCAGGACGAGAAAGCAAAGAATGCAGTGCAGGCAGATCAGTTGCTCATGGACAAACTATGTTTATGGGATCAGAAAGACATAATATGGAGGTGGCCCCGGGGACCCTGTTGCAGCCAGACAGTGGTTAGGGTGTGTGAGGTGATGCACCTCCTCCAGCTGTTAGCCCCAGATCCTCCCAGTGTTGTTCCCAGCTTACGTTCTCACGAAACAGATTCTTCTCTGCATGCAGCATTCACTTTCCTGTCCCCTTTGCAGGAGGGCACAGCCCTTTGCCTTCACCTTTGTGCCTAGTTTCGCTTATCATGGGGAATCCTCGAACTAGTGAGGCCCAGTAGCTGCTGGGGGTTTTGGTGCTAGGGACAGAGCTCTGAGTCCAGTGGTGTGTTTGCTAATTTTATATATTTATATATTTGTGGCTGTGCTGGGTCTTCATTGCTACTCAGGCTTTCTCTAGTTACGACAATCGGGCTACTCTCCAGGTGCGATACGTGGGCTTCTCATTGTGGTTGCTTCTCTTGTGGAGCACAGGCTTTAGGGCGCATGGGCTTCAGTGGTTGGGCGCACAGGCTTAGCTGCCCCACGGCATGTGAGATCTTCCCAGATCAGGGATTGAACCTGTGTCTCTTGCATTGGCAGGCGAATTCTTTACCGCTGAGCCACTGGGGAAGCCTCTCAGTAGTGGGTTGGGGGCTGAGGAGAGTCTGGGCTCTCTAGGGACCCTGAAAGTGGGCAGGGCAGGGTCTGAAGTGGCCTCTGGGGCCGGTTCCAGGTGGGGGGAGGGGACGTGTGCAGGACACAGGCCCGGTGAGTGGCCAGGAGGAGGGCACCCGGCCCTGCAGCGTCCCCAGACCCTGAGAGAAGCCTCCAGGTGACCGCGAGTGAAAAGCCCGCAGCTTCCCGCCTGTCTCTGAGTCAGGGCTTCACCCAGTGTGGAGAGTGTCCCCCAGTGGGCCTGAGTCTGTCGGGCTCCCTCCCACCCTGCCATGCCTGCCTGTTCTCCCGCACCCCTCCCCATCGCCGTGCACCCCTGCACGCCATGCTGTGTGTGATGCCATGCTCTGCCCATGCCACGCCCTCCCTGGAATGCTCCCCACTCCCGCCTGTGGCCATCGGGGTGGTCCATGCTGCCAACATCAAGTAGGGCGTGTCACATGCTGGGCCATGCCTGGGCTCAGGGCATAGAGCAGCTGCCAGCCAGGGGTAGGGGCCTGCGGGGCAGGCAGCCAGCAGCAAAGGACCAGCAGTGGTCAGTGGTTAGCATCAGGGGACAGTTAGAAGTAGGCTGTCCAGGAGCCAGTGCCAAGGGCTAGGGCCACCACAGACGCCCCAGGAGGAGGTGGGGGTCCTGGCATCTGGAGCCCTTGGGCCCCCGCCCACCTGGCCCCAGTCAGATGGCTCCTCAGTGAGCGCTTGGTCCTTGTTAGTACCTGGACTCTCCTGGAAGGTCTTGGTGTCTGAGCCCGCCAGGGCACCTGGAGCGCTCCCCCGGGCGGTAAGCCCTAGCCTGCAGCCTGGGCTGGTCTATTGTCCCTGCCTCAGGCAGGGCCTCTCCACGCCCCATCTCTGCCCCAACTCCTGGGCCAGTCCTCACACCTCCTGTGGTCTCTAAACTGCTCTGTCCCCTCCCTGGAAGGTTCTGGGAACTGACAGGGACATCCCCCCAGCCCCGAGCCTGGCAGAGGTGCCCTGGCCACTAACCTGCAGCCCGCCCCCCCTTATCGCTTTCCTTTCTTCTTTTTAACCCTGATTCTCCCTGGTTTTCACCAAGAAGCTGTAGCTCAGCCTAATCTGGGATGCTCACTTGGGGCCCGAGAACCTCCCTCAGTCCCTGGAGGCAGGGGCAGGGGTTGAGGGCCGGGTGCAGCTTAGACGAAGGGTTGCGGGGTCACTGCAGGCTCTGGGCGCAGAGCTCCTGCGGGTGGAGACACAGGGAAAGCCCAGGCGGGGCCAGGCCCTGCGGTGAGCCATCTGGGGTTAACATGAGCCCTAGAGAAAAACCCCCTGACGTTTACATTCTAGACAAATTAGTCTGAAGGAAAACAGACACTGGAAAAAGACTGAGGAGGAGAGAAAACCCAGTCTAGAGAGGAAGAAAGAGCAGACCAGGAGACCGGGGCTCTCGTAAGTGCACCATTTGTCCGTCACGCAGGCATTTTCCACCAGCTGCTATTTCCACCCGGGTTCACACTCCTGTCTCCCCAATGCCCTCCACACAGAGGCTCTTAGAGCCGTCCATCTCTGCATCCCATCACCAGCTGCCATCGCACCCGCTTGATACTGCCCACCCTCACCATCATCCTCCCCTCCCCCAGGCCTCTCTCCCTCCACCACCCCTGCCCCCAGGAGCCAACCCCACCCAGGGGCCTGCTTCCCCTGCCCTCCTAGGGGGCACTTGTCTGGGGTCTATCTCTGGGCGGAGTGCACGGCCCAGGGCTTCTCCCTTGCATCATTTCACCTCCCCTCTGATGCGTCTCCCTCTCCAGGTCTCACCGGAAACGGAGCCAGCCCAAGAAGCCCAAGCCTGACGACCCCAGGTCTCCTGGAGAGGGGGCAGCCGGGGCAGCCCTCCTGGAGGAGGCAGGAGGCAGCGCGAAAGAGGAGGCTGCACCAGAGGCTGACCCAGAGGAGGAGGAGGAGGAAGCCCAGCTACTGCCACAGGGCCGGGAGGCCGAGGGCTCAGAAGGTCAGTCTAGCTTGGCAGCCTGCGCTGGCTGGGCCAAAGGCCCTGCCCTTTCACACTCCAGTTTGTGTGCCTCCTGGGCAGGAACGGTGCTTTCTAAAAATGCACATTCTTGCGTGGGGTAGGGGGTGTTGCTCCGGAAAGTCCTTCCCCTCCCAGAAACCGAACAGAGGCTGTCCTAGCCCGTCTGGCAGGTGGGGCAGCGTCCACAGGCCAGCAGTTCAGAGTCATAGGCATTGCTCGCTGGAGCTGGATGCTGGAGCTCAGGGTGCTGGCGTGGCCCCGTTGTGGGGAGGGCCTGCCCCCTGGTGTGCACACGGCCCTCTCTCGCTGTGTCCTCAGCCTTCTGGTCTCTAAGGTCACTGATGCTTCGCCAGTGTGCTCCCCCATTACTCAGTCACCTCCCAGCCCCATGACGCCGAGGCACAGAGTTCAGCATGAACCTGGGGAGACAGACATTGAGTCCGTAACAGGTGCCATCTGGTCAGTCAGGGAAGAGGACGCCCTGCTGCTAGCTGGACATGGCTGTGGTGGGGCCGCCCGCCTCCCTGCTGGTGTTGAACAGAAAAGTGCATCTGGGCGCCATGGTGGGTGTCTCAGAACTGTGCCTGTTACACACCCAGGGGCTGTTAGCCACGGAGTGCTACTCCTTGAGTGTGTGAACACCTGCCACACCCACATTTTATGTGCTGCTTTTCTTTTCCACAGCTGGTGTCGTTTTCCTCATTTTCAGATTCAGCTGCTCACATGTTTGCACATAGCACCTGTCCCCCCGCCCAGGTGTGAAGGAGGGGCTGGGTGAGGCGAGGGGCTGGTGGCAGATCTCCAGGTAGCCCTGCCTCAGGCCCCCATCACGGGCTGTAGGTTGCTGGAGGATTCCACTCAGGCCCCCTGGCCTGTCCTCAGGACTGTGTCTTGTTGCTTATGAGTCCAGCATGGTCCCCGCCCAGCTTGGGGTCAGGCTCTCCTCGGGGTCCTGTGGCTGGTGTCACAGATGATATGGTGTTCGAGGTGACTGTCCACACGGCTCTGTGTGTGGTGGTCATGAACCCCAGATGTTTCCACCGGCTGGAAGGGGGTGTGTCCCTGTGAGGGGCCTCTTGAGTTGGAGACAGGGGAGATCAGAAAGTTTCCTGGGAAATCACACATCAGTGCATGTCCGAAGATAGCCTGGCGTGCTGCTTACCCGGTGGGCATCATGAAACAGCCCAGCTCCACCCAGGAGAGTCTGGACAGCCTGAGGAGGCAGGCAGCCAGGGGGAGGGAAGTGCATGTTGGCACCATCTGGGCGCAGGCGAGATCACCCCATAGAAATAGACCCAGAGCCACATCACACTTGTTTACAGAACACGTGGTTTTCACAAAGATCCCACTTGTGATAAAAGCAACCAGAGAGTGATGCAGTCTGGAGCAAATCTCCCTAGAAATAAGACCTTTATGGGGAAAACCAAAGATGTTTTTGAGAGACAAGGAGGAACCAAACACAAATGGGCCTGTGCGTGTTAGGAGGAGATGTTGATTTCACTGCAGCCAGAGGGATGGAGGCCCAAGGAAGAGAAGTCAGGAGAGGTCAGGGCTGCAAGACCAGAGGCAGGAGCTGTCCCAGGCTGCAGTGAAGACCACCACTCCTCCCCAGGGCCACCGATCTTCACACACAGCCTCATATGTAACACTTGCACCCATATCCCAGCTACTTAAAGTTCTGAAAACAGGCCAGGCAGACACTGGATGTTTAAGGAGCATCTGAGTCTGCTCAGCTGCCCTGACCCAGGCCCCGAGTCGGGGGTTCAGGAACCACGGTGCAGTGTCTCCGGTCTGGAGGCAGGAAGTCCAAGGTCAGGGTGGCTGTGGGGCTGCTCCTGCTGAGGACGTGGGGGAGGGTCTGTTTTGGCCTCACTCCTCGGCTGGTAGACAGCCAGCTTCACACTCACACAGTGAGCCCGTCTCCGTCTTGCCCGTTCACAAGGACACTGGTCACGCTGGCAGAGGGCCCACCCCGATGATGACCTCTTCTTAGTAACTCATCCCATTGACTCTTAAGGGACACCCCCCCGCACCATCCCCACCTGCTGGACGCAGCCCCTTGCAGCAACACTGCCCCAGCCTCAGTGTCTCGGGATCCCGAGAGCTGGCCTCATGCCTATGCTCAGCAAGGCCTCTTCCACAGTGAGACTCTGGTTCCTCTCTGGTTTCCCTGTTCTGAGCAGGCTGCCACCTAAGCAGTGGGGAATGTGGCAGGTGGGCTCTGTGTCCTTTGAGAGGGAAACGTGCTGCAGATAGGATCGTGCAGGATGTGCGCCCGCCTCCGTGCCTTCTGTGCCCCTCTGTTCTACTTCCAGGGCCCCAGCCCAGGGCCCCAGGACTTCTCCAAAGGGCTGCAGGGCCCATGTTCTCCGGTGAGCTCCGGTTGTGTGGCTGTGGACCCAAGAAGAGTGGGGACATTCCCAGGGAGGCAACCCTGCTCCCCTGTTCCAACCCAGAGCCTGGTCCCCAAACAGAAGGAGCTGGACTTTCGGGGCATCTTCTGCAACATGGGCCCCTTGAGAGAGGAAGGGGTCCCTTCAGGGTGTGGCAGGGGGCTCCCACAGCCGGGAACCACACTCTGGTCAGCAGCTGTCGCTTGAGCCCTTGGTGGAAGATCGCTCTGAACGCATCAGATAAATAAGTGCTCGCAGCCGGGGGTGTCAGCAGGAATGAGTGGAAGACTTTAAAGTGGTTTCTAGACTTCCTTTCATGCCAGCTTAAAGTCTCTCAAAGCTATGAGTGTAACGACTGCCTTGGGCATGCAGATGGAGTCTTTGTTCTATGTTTGCATCGGGACAGCATGTGCCACTCACACCCAGGAGGCTGCCTGACAGAGGAGGCAGGGGGTGGGCAGGGTAGAGGAGCCTGGACACCGCAGGACAAGAGGAGCCAGGCTGGTTGATGTGTCGCTGGGCCTGGGGATGGGGGCTGCTTCCCCTCCCGCTCCTGGGCCCCCACCCTGCTCCATCAGCTTCCCCTGTCCCCAGCCTGGGCCCTGGGCCCTGGGCCCTGGGCCAAGCCCTGAACAGAAGGCAGAAAGGCCACCCGTGTCCATCTGGCCTGCTGGGACCACGGGGGCTGCTCCTCCTGCCTGGGTGTCTGGCCAGCTCTGGCCAGGCATGGCCACTGTCCCTTCTCGCAGCTCTGGAGCTGAGGGTGGCAGGAGCAGCACCAGGACTCCAGGAGGGCTGGTCCCAGAGCTCGTAGTACCCCCCCCCCGCCCCATCCCCCATGGTGCTGTCCTGTCTCCAGGCGAAATCCTGCCCGAGGGCCAGGAGGGGCCGTGCAGCCATGCTGGGTCACTCCCCTTTCCCCAGCCTCTGCCATTCTGCCCCCACAACACCCGGGGGCGTGAGAGGGGCTG
Source organism: Oryx dammah (assembly GCF_014754425.2). Classification (NCBI taxonomy): domain Eukaryota; kingdom Metazoa; phylum Chordata; class Mammalia; order Artiodactyla; family Bovidae; genus Oryx; species Oryx dammah. The sequence continues at coordinate 90,496,806 of NW_024070189.1, forward strand.
TGTGCTGGGGCCGCCATCCCAGCTCTGTCAGGCAGGCCAGCTGAGGGGCTTTCCACACGCGGCTCCCCTTGGGCTGCGGTGGTCTCCATGGCGTGAGGACAGAGCCCTCCCCACTGCGGTGTCCCTCTTGGCCTTGGGTTGTCCCCTCACAGGCTCCTCTGGGTGTGCCCTCTCCTCAGACTAACATCCGTGTGCCTGCGCTGTCTGAGAGCCGGAGGGGACAGTGGTTTCCTCAGAAAAGAAAGCCACTCACCCGACAGCCCGTGCCGCGTGTCTGGGCAGCCCCAGGGCCGTTTCTGTAGGGCAGTAGACCTCAGCCTCGGCCGCCTCCGGGGCTGGCCCTGTCACCGAGCTCTGTGAGCAGTGCTCCCCCGTCTCACCCTCCCCATCTCCAGGGACGGGCTGACCTTCCGTTGCCAGGACCTTCCAAGTCCAGCATCTGTCAGGGAGGAGCAGGTTGTCTGCTCTTTTCTCGGCCAGATCCCTGTTCCTGGCATGCTGGTGGTTGGGGCCCCTCTGGGTAGGCGAAAGCATGAGGGATCCTGCTGCTGTCCTTGCCCTTGGAAGGTTCAGGGCCAGAGGGCGTGGGGACTGCCGGGCACTCCCTCCTCTGAGCATCTCTTGACAAGCGTGGCTGCCTGCCCAGGACCCGCAGGCTGGCCCGCCATCACTGCAGGGCCGTGGTGAGCAGTGGACGCAGGGGCCGCCATCGCTGCGGGCCAGGCTGGCTCTGAGCTCACCCGGTGGGGGCCGCTGGTGGGAGTTGGCTCCCTCCCAGCGCTCAGGCTAGATGTCTGCCTGGAGGAAGGGAGAGAGGATTCTTGTTTGACCCCTTCCCGGGTCGGGATGATCAAGGACTAGATGGATGGCCTTGCCCTTGGAAACATCGTCCCGATTGTGCCGTCGTGTTTGGCTGAGGGACGTGGGTAACATTTGGACAGGTTTTTATAGCACGAGGTCAACATGGATGCTGGGTGGCCGACCAGACCCTGTCACACACCCCATTGTCATGAGTTTAGCAGGAAGAAGGACCAGTACTTCCCCTCGAGCAGTCCTTACTTTCCCAGCCTGGTTTGCGGGGGCCCGGATGGTGACACATCTGCACGGACAGCTCACGGGTACCAGCAGCAGGACAACAAACTTCTGGGCACCAACCACTGTCACACCTCATGTGATGTCGCAAGAATGGGGACGCAGGCCAGGCAGGGAGGGCCTGAACTCGGTGCCCATCCTCCAGGTGGGCAGGCGGGGCCCAGGGCCTGTGCTGGGGCTGCTGGTCCTTGTGGGCAGGGGTCCCTGAGGCTGTGCAGGCCTTGTGGAGACCCCCACCTGCACACGTCCCCAGTGACTGTGTGATGATATGGCCACGGACTTGGTGCCTGGAAGCAACTCTCTTTTTGTCTGACGTTCCTAAGAGTCAGGAGTCCCACACAGATCCCCCTGGGCTGAGATCTGGGTGTGGGCAGGGCTAGTCCCTCCGGAGGCTCCAGGGAGCACTGGCTCCTGCCTTTTCCAGCTTCTAGAGACACCACCTCCCTGGCTCACAGCCTCTCCCCACCCTCACAGCCAGCAGCCCAGCATCTCCTTGAGCCCAGCAGGATCCTCTGCTTTTGAGGACCCCTGTTAGCAGTGGGGTCCACCTCAGGGTCCTTGGCTCACCCTGTCTGTGGAGTACCCGCTGCCAGTGTCTAGCTCCACGTCCTCAGGTCCTAGGGCTACGGTGTGGGCGGCCTTGGGGGCCATGGCTCCTCCAGCCACACCACTCAGCTCCGTTTATTTCAGGAGCTGCATGCCCACTGTGGCCCTGAATTAAAATGCTGCTGAAGACACTGCCCACCTCCCTCCCAACCCTGCCACCTGGAAGCCCTCCCAGTGCTGGCCCTCAGGGGCCAAAGGGTGTTCAGGCCCTGAGGACACTTCTGTCCCCCACACGTGGAACCACTTGTTTAAGGTTTTGCTTTTAAAAAATTCTACAAGCTGTGTGTGGCAGCCACAGAAACAGGGGAAACCCAGATACAGGAAAAGAAAACGTATCCTGCTTCTGCCCCTTCCCCTTGGGAAGGACCTTTAGCGTGGGTCTCTCCCCAGCTACTTGCCGACAGCTCGACTCGGTGCCCCGTGCAAGGACACCGCTCGGTGCTCTTCCAGAAGGTTCCCTGGGCCTGGGGCAGAGCTCCACGGCCAGGTTGCCGCTGCTACCAGCTAGGCTGCCTGGCAGGGGACCTGGTTGCAGGTGGGACTGCCCAAAGCCCAGGTTCCTTGGGCAGGGTTGGGGAGGGTGGCCTGTCTTGGGCAAGGGAGCTGGAAGGGGGCTTCTGGCCACTGACCCCTGGGGTGCCCTGGTCCCTTCCTCTGACTCGTCTCTCTTCTGTCCCTGCAGAGGATGGGAGGGGCAAGCTGCGGCTGGCCAAGGCCAAGAGTGACCGGAAAAAGAAGAGCTACGGTGCCCCACACCCCCACTACCCGCTGCTGCCGCCGCCCCCGTCCACCCAGTTCACTGAGGAGGCGCCCTTGCTGGAGATCCCGGGACCCGCCACCGGCCTTGAGGCTGCCGAGGAGAGCCCCCCACCACCGCCCCTCAATGTGGTGCCCCCCAAAGCCCCTGGCGAGGAGCCAGAGGTGAAGCCGCGCCCTGTCATCCCCATGCTGTACGTGGTACCTCGGCCCGGCCCTACCGGCAACAAGGGCCGCATGTCCTGCCAGCAGGCCTCGGAGCACTTTGCCCAGAAAGGCCCCACCTGGAAGGAGCAGGCCACCCCCATGGAGCTCACGGGGCCCGAGGAGGAGAGCAGAGCCAGTGAGGGGCAGGTAACAGGGCAGTGGGTACTGGCTGGGGAGGGTCCCCCACACCTGTGTGCCGACTGTGGCCTCGCTTGTCCCAAATGGGCCCTGTGGCTCCCATCCCGGAGGCCAGTGACACAGATGTGGTTTAGCAACCACCACGGATCAGGGCTGCACTTTCCTGGGGTCTCCTGCCCCTCCTTTGGAACTGGGCTCTGGCCCCAGTGAGCAGTCTCTGCTTCTGGCCCCAGAGCTGCCCCGTCAGAGGCCTCTTGTGCTGTTTTAGAATCCGTCTACCTTTTCCAAGTTGAAAATGGAGATCAAGAAGAGCCGGCGCCACCCTCTGGGCAGACCACCCACCCGGTCCCCGCTATCCGTGGTCAAGCAGGAGGCCTCGAGTGATGAGGGTGAGTGAGGGGGTCACTGGCTCTGCTGGGTCCCTGCCCCGCCTTCTTCTGCTGCCCGCCCATCCAGTCTGCTCACTCCCACCCCAGCGCCCCCACGCAGCATCAGACCCTCTCCTCAAATGCCTCAGGGCTAAACTGTCCCCTGCCTATTCTACAGCTCCCAGGCCCCATAAATGAGCACCTTGCTTTGGGCAGATCCCTGGGGACCACCAACACAGACCAGGGTGGACGGCACCCCAGTGCCCTCAGGGAACGCAGGAATGGGCCTTGGGGGCCCGGGGACAGCCGGCCGGGAACCACAGCCAGCAGAGGCCTGCCCAGTGACAGATGGCAGGTTGGGCGGGATGGATGTCTGTTGGTGGCCTCTATCTTACAGGACGTGGGGGAGATGGTGTCCCCACCCAACTTCCAGGGGTCTCTGCGCCCCGTCACGGCCTGACCACCCTGTGTCCGGTCCCCACACGGGATCAGCCCTGAGCCGGGGACCCATCCCCAAGCACACTGGGCGGTGGGGTCCTCAGTGCTGACGCCCCTCCCCACTGCCCTTTACTTCAGAATCCTTCCCTTTCTCTGGGGACGAGGACGTGGGTGACCCTGAGGCCTTGAGGTCACTGCTGTCCCTGCAGTGGAAGAACAAAGCGTCCAATTTCCAGGCTGAGAGGAAGTTCAACGCGGCAGCCGCCCTGACCGAGCCCTACTGCGCCATCTGCACTCTTTTCTACCCGTACAGCCAGGTGAGCCGGCTCCGTGGGACCCCAGGTCCACACCAAGCCGGGCGTGTCTGCCTGCTCCTGTGGGCGCTCCTCCAGAAACCAGCCCTTGCACCCTGAAGAGAGGGTGTCGGGGACCAAGAACCCATTGCTTTGGGGGCACAGTGGGCTCAGGGGAGAGCCTGGCTGGCGGGGCATGAAGCTAAGGCCCCAGTGAGGGCTACGGGGAGAGACCCTGGGCTCTGAATTTCACTGGAAGGTAACTTACTCACAGGTATCAAAGAGGATACAAGTGCAGGAAGCGCTGTTCTCTGAGATGCCCTCAGCCTGAGCCCGGGGCCCAAGAGTGGGCCAGGGAAGGGCCTGCGTGGTGAGCAGGGGTCTGGAAGCCCGACCAGCATGGGGCTGGTGACGGCGGGCTGGGGCCAGGCAGAGAGTCCCCGCGTGGCCTGGCCCGGACACAGCCCCGACTCCGTCCTGAGTCCCCAAGTCGTGAACCTGGCCTCTCCCCGCGTTCTTCCCTGAGCCGTCCGCTGCCAGGTTTCCTTCTTCACCTGTTTGCTGCCCTGGCCCTGACCGCTGCCTGCCTCCTGCCCTTCCTGCTAGCGTCTCCCCACAGCCACGCACGGCCCGGATGGAAACGCCCAGCCCTCAGCCTCTCCACGTGCCCCACAGCCATCCTCTCCTGTGACGCCTGCCGCCACCCCCACATAGTATGCCCTGTGCTGTCCCCCAGCATCTCCCACGCACCCACCCAGCTCCCTGCCTGGCCAGGTGGATTTCTGTACATTCTTTGGTTCCATCCCACTTGCCACCTCTTCCAGGAAGCCTTCCTGGATCTGCTGTCCCTGGCTGACTCGGGCCCACCTCTGCTTTTGCTCCTGCCCTCTGTTTATCAGCCCTGGAGGACAGAATCAGATCTCACTTGCTTTGTGATCCCCAGCTCCTAGCCTAGTGTCAGATGTTTTCCTTGCATTAGCTGGGCTGACTGAGGTCTGTGCACCATGCCGGGGTGGCATGCCTGTCTCCAGGGCCCTGCTGCTCTGAGCGGCTGGGACCTGCTATCCCTAAGCAATTCAGCACCTGGCAGTGGAAACAAGTAAGATGTACCATCCGGACATCTTTGCCAGGCGTGACCTCCTCGGTGCTGCTGCCACCTGTGCTGGGAACGTCTGCTTAAGAGGCGTATCTCCTTAATTCCAGTGGCTAAGTGAAGCATCATGCCTGAACTTAATCATGCCCACGGTGCTGGCGGGCCTCCACGGCCACAGCCCTCAGCATCAGGGTCACGCTCTGCCTGTCCCGCGTCATGGGAAGAGCTATGGCTGGACGTTGTGCCTGTTTGGAAGCCAGCCAGTCCCCTCATCCAAGGTGGACCCCCCGTACACGCACATACAGTGCATCAGACCAGTGGTCCTGGTGACCGCTTTCCTTCTGCTCAAGCTGGGCAGAGTCCTCCCCACTCAGGGGCTGCCAGGGAGGCTCATCTGGGAGCCCCGCCGTCCTGTGACAGGCCCTTCATCACAGACTCTTCATCTTATTGGATCTGGGGGGCTTGGGGGACTGGGGTACAGCTGTCATGGCGTGCAAGTCATAAGTATAGATACACAGGTAACATGGCATCTGGTGATGGTCAGGACCACAAGGCCAACAGTGGGCAAAGGCTTGGGGGCTGCTGGTCACGTGAGCGAGAGATGAGCACCCCAGACAGTGGGAACTGCACGTGCAAAGGCCCTGGGGCAGGACCCAGCCTGGCATTTGGGGTCTTGGGGAGGGACAGCGAGGAGGCCCCTGTGCCTGGAGCAGAGCAAGCCCAGGGCAGTGGGGGCAAGCCCAGTCAAGGACTGTGGGGTGGCGTCTGTGCTGGGTCTGGATGTAACTCTTAAGTGGGAGAGTTTGTGGGTGGGTGGGACACGATCTGACTCTCTAGAGGAGGATCTCAGGGGGCTTCTGAAGCAGGGCTGGGATCTGGGAGGGTGTCAGGGAGAACTTGTGCTGGGGCAGCTGCAGGTGTCCCAGTAGGGTGAGCTGGGGCTGGAGGTCCCACCTGCCCTAGGGTGGGCTCTCTGCTGAAGGCGTCCGTTCCTGCAGTCCCTGCAGACTGAGAAGGAGGCTCCTCAGGCTGCCCTCGGGGAGGGCCCGTTGGCCATCCCACCTTCCAGAAGCGGCCAGAAGACGCGGCCGCTGATCCCCGAGATGTGTTTCACGGCCAGCGGGGAGAACACGGAGCCGCTCCCCGCCAACTCCTACATCGGCGACGACGGGACCAGCCCGCTGATCGCCTGTGCCAAGTGCTGCCTGCAGGTCCATGCCAGTGAGTGCTGGGCCAACACCTGGGGGGCTGCAGGTGGGCACGGGGGCTGCGGGGCAGGGCCGCCCCTCCCTTTGGCTGCTGCTTCTAGCATATAGAAGGACCTGGTGTCATGGCATCAGGGTCTCCATCCTTGGGGGGCAGATGTCCTGCTGCCCCCCAGTCAAGGTAGGCCTGCCTGACACTTCCTTCTGGAAGGTTCCACCGTGGCCTGCCCTCTCCTCCCAGGGCCTGGGGGGAAGCAGATTGGATCCCCATCAGGGTCTGTGATGCTTTTAAATGCTGTGCCTTGGGGCTGAGGCTGGAATTGACGGTAAAGCTGAGATTCTGCAGAGGTCCAGGAATCTGATTTATTTCTCCCGTCGGTGACCCCCCTCCCCACCTCTCCCCCAAATCCTGAAAGCCCAACCTACCAGAGATAGGAAGATGGATGTCTGTTCCCTTCTTGGGTGGAAGGGGGTGGCAAACATCAGATTGTGGTCCAGGATGGGGAGAAAGCTTCCTGGAGATGGTTAATTTTGGTGTGGCCTGTGGAGGAAGCTGGCGCCTTGCCCCTGCCAAGGCCTGCCTGGAGCTGGCTCTGTCTCCTGGCTGGGGTCTGGCTCTGAGACACACTCCCTGAGTGTTGGGGGCAGGGGGCGGGTGGCAGCAGCGGAGCCCACCACCCTGCTTCCCTCGAGGGGCCCCGCCCAGCTACGTCAGTGGAGAGAAGGCTTAGGAGACAAGGCTCAGCACAGGCGTCTCCTTTGGGACCTGGCACTAGACAGAGGGGGAGCCTGCACTTCCTCCAGGAGCCGAGACCACACCCCTGGGTCCAACCTCGTCTGAGGGCCCAGGGGACAGAGTGGGGGCCTCTAGGGTACCTTGCTGGCCCTCAGGGGCTCAGTGAGGACACAGAGCCCCCTTCCTGCTGTCCTGCTCTCTCCTGGAGTTTCCCTGGGGACCCCTTGGTACTGCTTGACAGCCCCCTCAGACTTTAGAGCCCATTTGGTGGGCAACAAGCCCCAGCTGCTTGAGGGTCCCTGCGTATTACTGGGTGGCAGCGCCGATGAGGTGGGGGCCTGGGGCATGGCCCTCCACCCCTCCTCCATTCCCCCTCCCCATCTGTGAACCCAGCCACATCCCACAGCCAACTCCCTGGGTAATTCCAGGGCCTCTCACTGTGCTTTCAGAAGCAATGGTTCTGAACTGTGGACTCCCAAGGCCCACTTTTCATCTTATGCAAAGTCTGGGTCCCCTTGCTGCGTGCTCAGCTCCTCCCAGACTGGGGTAGGGGGCGAGGGCCAGGCTGAGCCTCCGGACCCGGAGGAGCTCTGGTGGCAGAGTCGGGGGCGGGGAGCCTGCTGTCCTTCCCCATCCCTTTCCAGACTTTATCGGGCTCTGTGCAGTGATCCGGATTGAGGCCGAGCAGGTGGTGAGCGCAGTTACTGCATCCGGAACCCCCCCGCCCTCCCCCCACTGGCCTTCGATAGCCTGCCCGCAGCCATGGTGACAGTCGCACTTGCCCTGTCTTCTAGGTTGCTACGGCATCCGCCCGGAGCTGGTCAACGAGGGCTGGACGTGTTCCCGGTGCACGGCCCACGCCTGGACTGCGGTAACTCGCCCCTGCAGCTGGGGTGGTGCTCTGAAAGCCGGCGCGGCCCGTGGGGGAGCCGGGCCTGGGCCCCGGGCTCGCCCGATCCCGCGGGGAGACCTTGGGCTGGCTGCCTCACCTCCTTGGGTCTCGGGTGGAGCCCATCGCTTCGGTGGCCGCTAGTGTGAAATGTAAGGACCGCTGGCGGGGGCCGGAGCAGATTCCGGAGCAGCAGGCGGGCGGTCCCTCCCTGCACACCCCTCAACGAGTTGTCTGGTCCCCGCAGGAGTGCTGCCTGTGCAACCTCCGGGGAGGCGCCCTGCAGATGACAACCGACCGGAGGTGGGTGGAAGGGCCCCTTCTAGGGGACGGGGGTACCCGAGGGGCAACTCGGGGCAGGGGCAGGACCAGCAGGAGCAGATGAGGTCCTGTCGGCTTGGCAGGCCTATGCCTACAGCTTTGAGATGCCCTAGTGGGGACAAGGCCCACCTGTGACCCCTGACCCCTCCCGCTCCGCCCCCAGGTGGGTCCATGTGATCTGCGCCATCGCTGTGCCAGAAGTGCGGTTCCTGAACGTGATGGAGCGCCACCCCGTGGACATCAGCGGCATTCCCGAGCAGCGGTGGAAGCTGGTAGGGGCCCTTGAGTGCTGCCCCGGGGGTGGGGTAGCTGCCTCGGAGCCAGAAGGTGGTTTCAGTGTGGCCAGCAAGTTACTCTTTGAGTAGGCAGGGGGTGCCTCTCTGTGGCTCAATTTCCTGCTTTTTACACAGAAAAGCCACCGGCACTCTGCCCAGTTCTTTCTTGCTTAACTTGTAATCGTGGCCAAATAGAATTTTAAGAACATAATAGCCAAGAAGATCTTCATCAGACGTGACTGAAAATTCACACACGTTAAATAGCAGCTGCCAGTTTCCCTTCCCTCAGCCCCAGAAACCACCTGTCCTCTCTGCTTCTGTAGGTTTGTTCTCGCTTCCTCTTGGACATGCAGGTTTGCAGCAGGTGACTCGCTTATTTCACTGAGCATAATGTCCTCAGTGTGCACCTGTGTGCTGCAGATGACAGGGTTTCCTTCTTTTTCATGGCCGAGTAGCGTTCCATTGTGTTTCTACACTGCGTCGTCTTCGTTTTCTCTCCGCGGATGCTTAGGTTGTTTCCAGGTCGTGCCTGTTGTAACCAGTGCTGCCGTGAACATGGGGGTGCAGATATCTTTTCAAGACAGTGATTTTGTTTCCTTCAGCAAAAGACCCATGAGTGGAATTGCCAGATCACATGGTAGTTCTGTTTTTAACTTTTTGAGGAACCACCATACTGTGTTCCATAGCAGCTATGCCAGTGTGGGTTCTGACCAGCGGTGTGTGAGGGTTCCCTTTTCTCTCTGTCCTCGCCAATACTTGTTAGCTCGTGTCTTCTGAATGGTGGTCATTCTAAAGGTGGTTTTGATTTGCACTTCCCAGATAATTACTGATGTTGACATCTGCTTACATACCTGTTGGCCATCTGTATGTTTTCTTAGAGAAATGTCTAGGCAAGTCCTTTGCCCATTTTTAAACTGGCTTTTTTGCCTTTTTTGCTCCTCAGCTGTGGGAGCACTGTCTCTGGCTCCTCTAAGGAGCATTAGCCATCCTTGGGGAGGAGTGGTCTTGCAAGTTTCACTCTTCCGGCTCTTGCTGATAATGTCTCCCCACCCTCCCTCCATCTGGGGGAGCCTTCGGGGCAGTAAGCCATAGTCAGTAAGCAAACACTGGCTTTCATTCTCAGCTCTGCTACCAGCCAGCTGTGTGACTCCAGACAGATTGCTTGACCTCTCTGTGCTCAGTCTACTCCATAAAATGGGGCTGCTAACAATCCCCTGCATGGGGAGCATGAGCTGGGCCACAAAGGGAAGTGCACCAGCGCCTGCTCCCAGGTCATCACCTATGAGTCTGCAGGGTGGCCTTGTGGTGAACATGTGGGGAGTGGGATGTGTCTTACAGCCCCCAGGAGATGAGTCATTGGCTGGGGGTACGGACATCCTGGCTGTTCTTGCCTGGTTTATTTCCCAGCTGCCTGGGACAGGGCCTGGGTACAGAGGCTCCTCCAGGCCTCCAGTGGGCAGGAGGCAGAGAAACAGGGCTGTAATTGGTGAGCCTGGTGAGGAGGCCCAAGTGAAGGCTCAGAGGCACCACCCTGGAGCCCCTAGGTGCAGGGCCTCCGGGCAGGGCAGAGTGGGTGGCTGGTGGGAGCCGTGTGGCAGGGGAAGGGCCCTGGTCAGGAAATGTGGGGCTCAGGCCAGTGCCAGCCCCGCCAGTCAGGATGGGTGTTAGGAAGAAGCCGCAGCGGCAGTGATTTCTCCAGGATCGCGGGCGGCAGAGGCCTCATTATTCAGGTGGAGTGATGGCGCGGTGTGCGGCGCCAGATAGATCCTGCCTCCCAGACGCTTTATGGATCATCTGACATTTCCAGCTTGCAGCCTCTTCATTACCGGCACTTGTAACGATGAATTAAAAATCCTTTTACACGAGGCTCGCTTGTACTGCCTAATGGAGCCTCACAAGGAAGCTGGCAGTTAACTCCTGCCTGCCCGGCCGCCCGCCTGCCTTCCCAGGGGCACATGCCAGCCGCAAGCCTGGGGATGGTCATGCCTGGCCATCTGCCCATCCTTCCGTCCCCAGGATTCTCTGGCCGCTGACCCTGGTGAGTAGCGGCTGCCCCAGCCGGCTGGTAGCTTGAGCCTGCTGCTCATCCCCTCACCAGCCCGGATCAGCTTAGGGGGCAGTAGAAGTGAGGCTGTCAGGGCAGGTGCTCAGACCAGCTCTGCCCTTCTCCTCAGCTCTGCCTTGAGGTGTCACATCTTGATGGAAGGGAGGGTGGATGTGTTTGCCAAAATTGGCAGGAAGGCCAGGGGCGGCAGGAAATGGCTTGACGGGGGAAAGGCCTGAGACATAGGACTGTGCCTTGCGGCCTCCATGGCTGATGGCACAGCAGCTGTGGCCCTCAGCCTCCTCCCACAGCCCATCCTGCACCATCCCCCAACCCCCCGTCTCCTGCCCCCACCTCACAGCCTCCAGTGAGGGAGATCTGGACAGGACTCAGCCTGAGGTCATTGCCTGGCAGACGGCCCCATGGGGGTCTGGCCCACTTTCCTCATGCTGTGGAAACTCAGAGTGGCGAGCTGCCCACCAGCCAGGCTTCTCCCGGGCCTTGGCTGTGGGGTCTCTGCCTCCTGGTGCGGAGCCCAGTTCTCAAGGGCCATGTCATGTGTCTCCACCCCACCCCACAGGCCAGTGGGAGAATCAGGGATCAACAGTCTAATAATGAGATCTCATTGCCATCGACTGGCACGGGCCTGCACTCCTGCAGCGCCCTTGCTGTGGGGCTTCTCTGGCTTTTGAATGTGGTTTACAGAGCGATAAAGGCCGGCTTATTAAACGCCCAGAGTCATCGGCAGGTGGCTGCTGAGTGGCGGCAGGGTGTGGGCGTGGGCACAGTGTCGATGGCTTGGCAGCTGACACCCAGCAGGGCAGGTTGCCCAGGCGGGTGTTCCCACAGTGTGGGCCCCCTGCCCCTCCTTATGAAGGGCTATACTGCAGTGTCTTTCATTCAAAATTAAGATAAAATCTCGCATTTCAGTGGCTTTAACTACATTCACAGATTTAGATAACCATCATCTTTAGCTAGTTCTAGAACATTCCATCACCGCAGAAAGAACGGCCCCCCTCACTGGGTGACTGCCAACCCCCCACCAGCCCCTGAAAACCCCTGACCCCACTGCCTGTCTCTGTGGATTGGCCTGTTCTGGACGTTTCCCATCAGTGGAGTCACACTGGCTTTCTGTGTCTGCTTCTTTCGCTGAGCGTGCTGTTTTCAGGGTCCCTTCACATGATAGCAAGGTGCCTGCTCAGGCAGCTCTGTGCTGGTGGAAAAGAGGTCTAGAGGTGCTCCTGGGGGCCAGCTGCAGGCTGAGTTGGTGGGCCTAGGGTGGTCAAGACTCTCCCAGGATGACCCCTTCATGGCGCCAGGCCCCTGCACTCCAGCTTCGGGTTTCAAAGTCACTCCCAGGAGACAGACCTAGGGGCCCAGTAGGGCAGGGGCTCCCAGCGCCAGAGGGCAGAGGTACCAGCCGGAGCCCTGTTCCCACTGCCATGCCCCCACAGAAATGTGTGTACTGCCGGAAACGGATGAAGAAAGTGTCGGGCGCCTGCATCCAGTGCTCCTGCGAGCATTGCTCCACCTCCTTCCATGTGACCTGCGCCCATGCCGCCGGCGTCCTCATGGAGCCAGATGACTGGCCCTACGTCGTCTCCATCACCTGCTTCAAGCACAAGTCGGGGGGCCACAACGTGAGTGCCCATCTGCCCCCCGGTCTGTTCCCCTGCCCCTCTGTCCTGCTGTGTTCTGAGATCCCCTCCACCCGCAGGTCCAGGTGATGAGGGCCGTGTCCTTGGGCCAGGTGGTCATCACTAAGAACCGCAACGGGCTTTACTACCGTTGCCGCGTCATTGGCACCACCACGCAGACCTTCTATGAAGTGAACTTTGATGACGGGTCCTACAGCGACAACCTCTATCCAGAGAGCATCACTGTGAGCGGCGAGGGGCGGGGCAGGGGGCAGTGCAGGCGCAGGGCAGGCATTGCCCTTAGGATGCTGGGGGGTGGCCCAATTCCTCATGGGCATCTCCTGCTGGAGAGCTCTGCCTGCAGGAGGGCGGGCCACAGGGCAGGGTGGCAGCAGATGCTGGGCACCCGCCCGTAGCTTGCCCTGACAGTTTAAGCTGAGAGCACCACCTGCTTCCGGTTGGGACCTTTCTACTGAATGGGACCTTTCTTAGCCCAGGCCAGCGTGGTGACCGAGGCCAAGGGCGCCCCTCACCCCATCCCATCCTTCCCTCCACAGAGTAGAGACTGTGCCCGGTTGGGCCCGCCACCCGAGGGCGAGTTCGTGGAGCTCCGGTGGACTGACGGCAACCTCTACAGGGCCAAATTCATTTCCTCTGTGACCAGTCACATCTACCAGGTGAGGGGGTCCTGTTTGCCAGGTATGGGCTGGGGTGGGGCCCTCAGCAGGGTCCTTTGGGGACTGTGGAGCTAGCCTCTGAGGTTAGCGCAGGCAGCAAGGCCTTCTGACTGTCCCATATTTTCCCCTTTGGAGATGTCTTCTCGATTGTGTGTGTGTGTGGTAGAACATACTTAATGAAATTTACCACTTTCACCATTTTTTAAATGTACAATTCAGTGCCCCTGATTTAAAAAAAAAAAAAAATCAAGTTGATTGTGAGTTTTTTCTCATGATCATGGAAGAAAAGTTATTGACGTGTGAAATCTTACAAGAAAATTCACCCCCTATCCCAGTGACAAAGACAATGACGGGTGACCCTGTGCTGTTTTCCCAGCGGTTGCCTGCAAGCCAGCCGTGAGTGGGTGGGCGCGGGGCTGGGCTGGGTGGGCCACGAGCTGAACTGCATCCCCTTGGCAGGTGGAGTTCGAGGATGGGTCCCAGCTGACGGTGAAGCGTGGTGACATCTTCACCCTGGATGAGGAGCTCCCCAAGAGGGTCCGGTCCCGGCTGGTAAGTGGCCAGGAGTTGGGGCGGGGGTGGAGGCACGGCTGCCTTGGGGAGCGACCCGTCCAGGCAGCCTCGGCATCCCGCCTTGGCCTTTGCTGGTTTTGAGGCAGGAGGGGCAGTGGGAGAGTTGGCCCGGCCAGCAAGGAGGAGACAGCAGCACCTGAGCATGGATCGCAGCTGCACGTTGGCGACGCAAAAGGGAATGAGAGAAGCTGGCCTTTTCTCACGGCTTCTCGCCATCTTCTTTCTTTTGGGTTTAACCCAGAGGCAAACATTTGAGGATCAGGGGCTGCGGCTGTGGGTGGAAGAGCCGAGTCAGAGCTGGTGGGGGTCCCAGATGCGAGGTTCCTTGGGGGACGGACAGGAGCTGCTAGGCAGACCAACGGCCTGTGTACAACCCGGCCTTGCCTCCCAGGTTCTGTGGACGGCAGGGCTCCCACCCTGCTAGGGGGCCCAGTGGCTGGGAGGCTAAGCCCCTCCTCTGCCTGCATGGGGGGGTCACTCGCAGGACAGGATGGGGGTTCATGCAGAGGCAGGAGGGGCTGTCCCCAGCAGCCAAGGGCCATTGGCCTCCAGCAGGGCAGGCATTTGTTCCAGCCAGGCCCCCAAGCACAGCCTGTATTTCAGTCCATTCTGGCTGCTATACCATACTGGACAACTTAAACAATCTCGTAGGATTCCGGAAGCTGGAAGTCCAAGATCAAGGCACTGGCAGGTTCAGAGTCTGGTGAGGGCAGACCCTGGTTTACGGCTGGCTCCTCATGTGGTGGAGAGAGAGAGGGCGCTCTCGGGTCCCTTGATAAGGGCACTGATCCTGTTCTCGAGGGCCACTCTTTCATGACCTCTTCTTCCCTGACCCCATCGTGGCTGTGCTGGGGCGGGGCTTCAGCATAGGACTGGACCTTGGGGGACACAGATCTCCACCCACAGTGCCCTTTCCACTAACCCCCATGCCGTCTGCTCCCCTGTAGTCGGTCAGCACAGGGGCCCCACAGGAGAGCGTCTTCTCCGGAGAGGAGGTGAAGGCCGCCAAGCGCCCTCGGGTGGGCACTCCTCGCGTCGCAGAGGACTCAGGGCGGAACCCGGACTACCCAGCCTTCATGGAGAGCCTGCTGCAGGCGCAGTGCTGGCCCGGAGCCCCCTACTAGGACCACCGGCCGCCCGTGAGCCCTCGGCCCAGCAAGGCAGGCGCGGCGGGCCCTGGCGTTTGCTTGCTGTGAATCCCTGTCCTCGCCTCCCAGCCCGAGAGGCTACCTCGGCGACAGGAGCGAGCAGGACGCCGCATGCGCCCCCGGACTCAGGGAGCAGGGCCAGGCGGGCTCTGGGGGGCCGGCGGGGGTGCTCACGCCACCCCCTTGACCCGGATTCGTAAACCACGTAAGCTCTTCTTCTCGTCAAAGGTGCTACTGCATTGCCTGCCTCCTGAGCAGCCGTGGAGATTGTGACTTCTGTACATACATCACCTTTGTGAGGTTCTTTCTATAAATACCTATTGTTTAAAAAAAAATGCAAGAAAAAAAGGAAAGAAAAGGAAAAATCACACCCCAAAGTTGTTTTCTAGATTTGTGGCTTTAAAAACAAAACGAAATGAAACAAAACGTCCTTTTTTCTCAGAACCCGGTGAGCTGCCCAAGATAAAAGCAGCTCAGCTTTTTGTTTGTCGTGTTTTCTGGTCTCGCTTGCTGTGAGCGGTGGGGATGCGCTGTAGCAGCGGTGAGGCCTGGGGGCACTGGGAGGCGAGGGCAGGACGCCTGGGCACCCCTGACGGCAGTGCCAGGTCACTCACTCTCTCCTAGTCGTGAGATCGAGAAGGTCTGGGCAGCTGGCACCATGAGGCCAGCACCCAGCGGGAGGAGGCTGGCAGCTCCTCTGGTGGCCTCCCCCTTCTCTGCGTGGCCTTTTGCAAAATAAATGCTCTCTCTTCTGGTGGCTCCATCTTCTCCTTCTTCCCCTGGGAAGAACCATCTCCCAGCTGAGGCTGCGGGTGGGCGGCCCTCAGGGGTCTGGCTGCTGCTCACACATGCGCAGGGGGTCTTCCCCAACCCCGAGGGCCTGGTACATCCTGTACGATCTCTGTGGCGCGTGAATTTGTGTGTCTAGGAGAGAGAGCTCTCGAGAGGGAATCACGGCTTTCAGCTTGGAGGGAATCTGCCCCAGAAGGCTTATGGGCTGAATTTCCAGGCAGAAAAACATGTTCCTCATTCCAGGCTAGGGGAGGAATGGTGCCCCCAACCACATCTCAGCCACCCCATGGTCCCCTGCAGAGGACTTGAAAGCGTCATTTGCTTGTATAAAGATGTTTTAAGTTTAAAAAAGAGGTTGTAACAGTTGCCAGGCCAGAGAGAACCAAGTAAGGAAAGTGGAGAGAAGCTCCCTTGGTGGGGGGAAGGGCAGGTGCCCTAGAGGGGCGGGCGGGGCGGCGGGAGGTGCCGGGGAGTCAGCGGAATGTGGGGGTTCCCTCTGCATGCAGCAGGCCCCTGCCCCGGGGCGCTGTCCCTGTGTTCATATGTAGTTTGAAAATGCTATTTATATTGTAAAGAGAATAAAAAGAAGCAGGCAGACGCCCCTGTGGCTCCGGGTCGGGCAGGTGGGCCACTCCTGTGGCCAGTCCCTCTGGGTTCCACTCCATCCATGGTGGGTTCCTGGACCACTTGTGCAGACAGGCAGTGGCGCAGCAAAGGGGGAGCGTGCTTTCCCTATGAAGGTATATCTGTGTCTATTTGTGAAAGCAAGAAACAAACCCCCCACCCACCCTGATTTTTTTCCACCTGAGGTTAAGGATGCGCTGTATTTTTGCCTAACTCCCCTGCCTCTAGGTTCATAATGAATTAAAGGCTCGTGAGCACTGCGAATTACAGCTCCAGGTGGCTGCAGCGTCTTCTTTTGTCTTCTTCTCTGAGTGGGTGCCAGGGAGGTGGGCAGCGGTCTCCAGGCTGGGGTGGGCTCTGGGTGTCCCCTCCAGGAGGGAACAGGCATGGTTCCTCCCCAAAGGGTGGCACATGGCCTGGCCCTACGGCCTCTGCCTTCTGCCTCCAGGACGGAGGAGGTTTCCTTACAGAGCTAGATATCTGAAGCTTGTGTCCAGACAGACATCTGGCCCCCGAGGCTTTCGAGTCTCCCTGGGGCGAGGCCCTCTCCCCGCTGCCCTCCCAGCCTCTGCCCAGTTCTTGTGACACCTGAGCCAGCGATCGTATTTTGTGGTGGGCAGCTGTTGGGCCTATGTGAGACAGCAGGGTCCACGTGGGGTGAGTATTTGTGAACATGTTACTCATTCAGCCAGTACCCAGGATACAGCAGTAGGTGTGACAGAAGTGGGAGAGGTGGCAGGTATATAAAATGGGATGTCAGTTGTGATGTGAACAGTAGGAGGTCCTGAGGGAGATGAGAGGGTGAGGCATGGGGACATCTTGAGGCACAGTCAGTGCAAAAGCCCTGGGGTAGCACCATGCCTGGATTTCGTCCCTTGCACAGCTTGTGGGATGTTAGTTCCCCAACCAGGAACCGAACCCGTGACTCCTGGCAATGGAAGCACCAAGTCTTAACCACTGGACCACCAGGGAAGTACCCGTGCCTGGTATTTTGGGGGGACAGTTGAGTGGGACCATGTGACTACAGCAGAGCAAGGCGGGGGGAGGGAGGGGGAAAGAGGGAGGAGACGGGGGCAGGGAGGGGGTGGGGCAGGCCAGGCAGGGCACTGTGGGCTGCAGGAGGACTGGGGCACTTACCCCAGGGAAGTGGGAGCCTGAGAGGGTTGTGGGCAGAGGAGAGGCGGGGCCTGACTCTGCCTCTGCTCACTGGTGCCCTCTGACCCCTGAGAGGAGGACAGACCATGGGGTGAGGTGGGAGCCTGGGGACCAGGGCAGAATGGAAACACTGAGCATCTCGAAAGATGGCTTTTGAGGTGAGCTGGGCTATCACGGCTAGACATGGGGCCGAGGGCTGAGAGAAGGCATTTAGGACACATCCGCAGAGGGGCCTGGGGGCCGTGGACAGGGTGCCCCTCTGGGCCTCAGTTTTTCCTTCTGCAGAACGGGCATCCTTAAGGGTGCTGTGTCCTGAGCAAATTTCCTCCAATGAAGTATCCACCCAGCCACTGCCATCCTCAGCCTGCTTCTCCGACCCCTTTGCAGAGATGCTGCCTCTGGCACCCCACAAAGCCCCCAGGACTCAATTTCCCCATCTGCTACAGGGGACTCTGCAACACTGACCAGGTGAGTCAGCATCCTCTGACTCTCCCCGGGGCCTGGAGGATGTGGTCGGTCCTCAGTGGTGAGGAGGGGGCCACAGACGGCAGCAGCATGAATGGCTGACCCAGGTGGTCTCAGCACGGTTGCAGATGGATCTCTGTTCTCAATGCTCTCCAAAACATTATAAAATGGGGAGGTAGTTTGGGACAGGCCATCGTGGACTGAGGCCAGGGCCAAGACACCAGGCTGACTCCATGACTGAGCAGCTGCATGGAACCTACGGGATCTGTGGCATTCAGGCACTGGGCCCAGCGCTGGAGTCTGATAAAGTTATCAGGTGGCGAGTATCAACTGCCCTGTGCCAGGACCTGGGAGGTGGCTGAGGAAGAGGGGGCAAGGTCACTGCTTCTCAGGAGTTTATAGAGTTCAGGAAGGCAGGCAAATGATGAAAACATAAGGTACCATAAACACAGCTTTGACATGTGCCCTGAAAGACAAGAGAGGGAGCAAGATGGAAGGTAAGCCATTGTCACAGAGGCCTGTCAGGGTCCCAGAGGTGATATTCAGATCTGACCCCTCAAGGGAGGTTGGTCAGGTTCAGGCGGGGGATGTGGTGCATGGTATGGAATACCCCAGCCTCTGCAGTCAAGGTCCCTGCAACCTACAGCCCTCAAGTCAAATCTGGCTCTCCTACAAATAAAGTTTTGTTGGCACATAGGCATACCCATTCATTCAGTACCATCTATGGCGGACTTTGCTCTACAAGGGAGGGCTGAGCAGTAGCAGTGTAGACCACCTGGTGCCCCAAGAGCTAGACATACACTATCTGGCCCTTTACAGAAAAAGTTGCGCTCATTTTAGACATAGAGCGAGTGAGAAATGGCAGCCTCTATACGCCTGTGACAATCATTTTCCCGTGGGGCATCCCTCAATGCCCAGACCTGCCTACCTCCCAGAGGCCCCTGATTAGTCTCACTGTCTATAGCATCCACCCCAGACCACCCCTTCAGACAGCTTGGTGGAAAGAGAAGGACTTTGGCTTGGGCCCCTCCATCCATTTGTTGTTCATCCACCGAGGGCTCTGCCCTCCACTTCTGGAGCATCTCTGCTCATCCTGCTGATTGCTGAAGGGAAGCCCAAACACACCCCATGTCCAACCCATTGGGCTGCCCCACCTCCCCAAGTTGCCCTCTTTGGCCAGTGCAGAGAGGGACAGTGGGTCTGGGCCTCTGTTGGCCTCTGTGGTTTACAAGTCCTGGCTCTGAGCCCCACTGTCATGAGTCACAGCTTTTATGAAAGTGAACGTGATAGTCGTGCCCAACTCTGCAATTCTCCAGGCTGGAATACCGGAGTGGGTAGCCATTCCCTTCTCCAGGGGATCTTCCCAACCCAGGGATTGAACCCAGGTCTCCTGCATTGCAGGCAGATTCTTTACCAGCTGAGCTACCAGGGAAGCCACAGCTTTTATGCTGGTGCTAAAATCTTTGTGTGCCTGCTCCTCTCTCTCCCCAGCACCAATTGTCCCGCCTACTCGACTGGCCACCCATCCAGGCTGCCCTCCTCCACACCCCAGAGAGACAGCTCAGGGACAGAACCACAGTCCCGAGATCACCACAGGGAGAAATATTCCCCAAGACAGACCCTAAAAGGCCCAGAGGTCAGGCTCAGAGAACCCTGCAGCTCTCAGCCGGGCTGGGGGACCATTGCCAGGGAGTGTTATTTATGGATTAGATTTCCAGAGCACTTTTGCTCCCTTAATGGAGAAAATAAGAATTACTTGCTGCCATAGGCAGCACAAGAGGTGACACACTGCTGGCAGCCGGCAGAGGCGAGGCCAGGAGGGATGAGTGTCTGGGTGCCTGGCGTCTCTCTGGTGCAGCATCCATCCTGCTGGGCGACAGGGACAGATGGCTCTTTTCCCAGCAGCTTCCTGCGGGAGAGGGCAGGGGGGCCTTCCAGGCCAGGACAGCCTCCCTCCCTGCTCTTGCAGGTGACCTCCACTGGTCCCAGAACACTTTCTGCTCTGTCGCCCCCATATTAGTTTCAAATCACCATTAACCGGTGGCTTAGAACACCAGACATTCATTCCTTGCCTATCCTGGAGGCTGGAAGCTTGAGACCGAGCTGTCACAAGGCTGTACCCTCTCCAGGGGAGAATGCTTCCTGTCTCTTCCAGCTTCTGGTGGCCCCAGGCGTCGCTCCACCCACTGTCTCTGTCTTCACACGCCATCTGTGTGACTGTGTCTTCCCTATGTCTCCAGTGTCCCTCAGCCTCTCTCTGGTACAGGGACACCAGTGATTGGATTTAGGGCCACCTGGATCATCCAGGACCTGCTTGTCATCCCAAAATCCTTGACTTAGTCACAGCTGCAGAGACACTTCCCAAATAGGGTCATAGTCACAAGTTAGGGGAAGAAGGGCATGATTGTGTTTTGGGGGAAGCCCCCAGGCAAGCCACTCCAGGTTCCTCCCATCACCGCAGCCCCAGTGACCCCCTCCTACATGATTGTGAACCCCATAAGCATAAAGACAGTCTTTGCCCCATCGGCAACCCCCACGCTCAGCCTAGAGCCTGACAGGCGGATGGGTCCTAAAGAGCTTAAGGAGGTTGGTGACCTACAAGGGCTGGTGGGATGGGGTATAATTAGGGGAGAGGGGGAACACAGTAGCTGGAGTGAAGAGGGGATGACCCACTCTGAGTATACCTTCTGAAATAGCTCTGACTCTTACAGTCTTTATTTCACATGCCCCAAACAATAACTAACTAAAATCATCCAGAATGTGGTGGGAACCCCAAAATGGAAAACAGTTAACACATGAACCCAACTGTGCTGTAAATGAAAAGGAGGGAGAGAGAAAGGAGCTGATCGAAGTAACTTTCAAAATGGTATCTTGAGTGGCTACTGTTAGGCTAGAAACAAAAATACCTATACACCAATTCTGGTCTCCAGTAGAAACTGTAGTTTTCCCAAGTAAGCCAAGCTGTAGCTCCCTTATAGTGAAAGTCGCTCAGTTGTGTCTGACTCTGCAATCCCATGGACTATACAGTCCATGGAATTTTCCAGGCCAGAATACTGGAGTGGGTAGCTGTTCCCTCCTCCAGGGGATCTTCCCAACCCAAAGATCAAACCCAGGTCTCCCACACTGCAGGTGGGTTCTTTACCAGCTGAGCCACCAGGAAAGCCCAAGAATACTGGAGTGGGCAGCCTACCCTTCTCAGCGTATCTTCCCAACCCAGGAATCAAACGAGGGTCTCCTGCATTGCAGGCGATTCTTTACCAGCTGAGCTACCAGGGAAGACCTATATGAATCCTGGGGCTGGACAAATAAGTCAATAAATTGTAAATGATGAGAGCCGGGTTCCTCTCAGTCAGAGAAAGAAATTACAAGTAAGAAGGCGGGAAGGTAGAACAAACCATGTGCTAGGCTGGAACCAGAAGTCCCAGTATTAATTCATGGTCCTCGATATATAGAGAAAGATTAGATAGATATAGTAAGATAGTACAGGTAGACATGGAAGTAAATACAGATGTCTGTATGCATGGATAGTCTGATTCTCTTGCAGCAATGAGCATCCCTGGCACCTGCAATTTGGTTTCTAAGTACCATTCTCCAATAAAAGGAGCCAGAGCTTCTTGGAGAAATCATTAACTTTATGCTGCATGGAGCAGGGGAAACACAAGGTAAATCCGGAGCATCTTGTGTTGCCAGAAAGTAAGGAGATATATGTGTGTGTGTGTGTGTGTGCATTTGTATACACAAACAGAGCCCAAACCAAAGCTACCTCCAATAGCCAACACTAGAAGAATTTGAATAATAAAAATGATAGTATTAGGTTATAGTGTAATAGAGTGAAATATCCAAGCTGCTATAAATAATTGAATTAATACATAAATGGACTGAGGGAGAAGGGACAGCTCTTCCTTACAGATGAATCCTGATTCATTAACGTAGGGGTGAAAGTTTACATTCAAACTGTCTACATTCAGTCACTCTGAACGTGAACTCTGACAGAGGGCCACTGCTGTCTGGTTCTATTTCAGGAGCTTAGGGTCCACAGGGGAAGAAAACAGGCCAAAAAAACAAAACATTTCTGTCCACGGTAGCTCACAGTGTCTCAGGGGAGGCAGGCAGGATGAATAACCAAACTATGGAACAGATTAGAAGGCTGTAGATACTACATGGCAAAAAAGGGAGTAGAGATGAGGGCAGAGAGTTGATACTGTTTTTATTATGTAGGATGTTCAGAGTCTCATCGAGAAGGTGACCTTTGAGCAGAGACCTGAAGGAAGTTAGGGAACAAATCAGGTGTACACTTAGAAAAGAGCTCCTGGTGGCTCCTTGTGTCTGAAGCAGAGCGAGCAAGGAGGAGAGAGGGTGGAAGGGAGGGAAGGAAGGGGATGGGGCAGATCCTGTAGGACCTTGTGGGCCAGGGGGAGGACTCGGGCTTTTACCCTGAGGAGGTGGGAGCCTGGAGGGCTGTGGGCAGAGGAGGACCAGGGCCTGACTCAGGTGTTCACGGGCACACCCTCATGGCTGTGGTGGGGAGGACAGACAGTATGTGACCCGGACAGGAGCCTGGAACCCCAGTGGAGGCAACCGAGCTTGTCCAGATGGGAGATGTTGGGGGCTGGACCAGGTGGAATCAGTGACCATTCTCTGGGTTGAGCAGTGTAGAGGTCCCTACAGACCCTGAAAGGGGACAGTTAGGGTAGAGCAGGGGCATGAATCCCGAGTTAGAGAAAGGTCCACATTTTTACACAGAATTGCCCTGTTCTCTGGTAAAAAGTAATATTCCTTAGTACAGATAGACTGTAATTTGTTTAATCAATTTATGGGCCTGGAGGTTATTTCCAGTTTTTCCCAGCTATGAACCATGCTACAGCAGGGCGGTTTTCCTGGTACTCATGTGTGCAATTTCCTCTAGAGTAAATTCCTAAGAATGGGGGTGGGGTGGGAAGGATTGCTGGGTGGAAGCTACTGTCATTTTACTTGTAATTCCTGCAGCCATGTGACCCCCAAACTCCTTGTGTACCCTGAGGTGTGATGGAAGAGGTTGCCTTTTCCCCAGAACTTCTAGGGTAAATGCTCCCACCTAACCTGTGATCCCCACCTAACCTGTGATCCCCACCTACTGGATTGGTGAAAAGCTACATCTGATCATGACCTTAACATTTATTTCTTTTATAGTCAGGTTGAGCATTCTTTGATGATTAAAAGCTTTTTGTCGGGACAAAAGTATTTAAAACCCCCTCCAACCATTTCCTGCCAGCAAGAGGGTTGATTTGATGTTTGATGTTTCACAATGCTGTGTCCATCCAGCTCCTGTGGATGCTGCCACACCTAGGCTTGTGTGTGTACATACTGAGTCCCTTCAGTTGTGCCTGACTCTCTGCAGCCTATGGACTGTAGCCCGTCAGGCTCCTCTGTCCATGGGAGTCTCCAGGCAAGAATACTGGAGCGGGTTGCCATTTCCTCCTCCAGGGGATCTTTCAGACCCAGGGATCTAACCTAGTGGTGGACGGGTTCTTCTGGGAAGCCCTGCACCTAGGCTTACCCTTCTCTTATTTGATTCTGTGAAATTAGAAACAGCAAGCTCATAAATAACTGTAGAGCAAGTGGCTGGTGGCGGGACATCAGCTCAAACTAGGACTGGAAAAATGCAGGCATCTCTTGCCAAAAACCCCTGACCATCACTGTGGGCTGGAAAACTGGTCCTTGCCACTTGGGGAAGGACCACACATTCCACACCCCAACTCTGGTTGTGTTAATTCTGCAAAGAATCCCACATTTGTGTCTGCTGAAACATTTGGACATAGTTTTAAAATACACCCCTATGATGAATCATCCATCTTGTTCTCCAGCAGGAAAAGAATCATCACTGAAGGCTCAGACCTCTGGTAATGGAGCGATATGTGCAACAGCTCCATGTTCTTAAGACACCCCAATTTGTCCTCAGAGTTAGGAACTCTGGAGAAGTTTTTTATTTCCTCGTGAAAGGGACGGTCAAGGCTGGTGCTGCTCTTTTTCCCATTCCTCTTACCTCTTCCTGCCATATAGGATGTGGACATAATGGCCGGAGCCATGGCAGCCACTTTACTATCACAGGAGAGAAGCTGAGCTATCTTTTACATCATTTCTTTCATTTCATTCATTTATTGGGTTGGTAGTTTTTGCCTGTTTCCAGGATGTAAATACTCTTATCATGGCTGATTTCAAACCATCAACATGACGTCACTAAATGCAGAAGTGGAAAAAGAAGCACAGTAGCCCACCATTATATAATGTTTCCATCAAACAGATATGAATACAATAAATATTGTAAAATACCTCGAGTATAGATAATAGAAAAATGTTAGTAAACATAAGTAGCAAGTGATAAATTTTAAATATTTATTGCTTTGATTTTAATATAATTTCTTTGGAAGTGTATATAATTTTATTTTTCATAATGGCTGTGTTTAACAACCAGTTCACAACAATAATTGCGTTATTTTGCTCAGATTTGGGAGTGGGATAAAAACATTTGGTAGAAGCCGGTGTATTTTGTTTGAAAAGTATATCATGTTCTGTGATATTTTTTTGCATCTCAGATTGCTCGGGGCCCCACGTCATCTTTCAAAAGTATTTCCTAATCATTAGCTCACCAGGAACAGGGCTCAAGTGACCACAAAGCTGATAAATACCAATTGATCGCTGTATTTTTCATTCACACTCCGTCCAGTGGTCGTGAGAATTCCTCACGCTCACAGCTTTGACTAGTCCTGGAACATACAGATTCTTTGTTTCCTATTTGGGCTGATCTGTAGCTCCCACTCATGCCTACAGCATATTTCTAGGTATTTACCTTGTATTAGCATGGCTTTTACACTTTAATGAATCACTTCCAAGCCACTGATCCAATTTTTATAAAACTTTTTGTGAATGTCTAGCACACAGACAGAAAGGTATATTTCCCCCACAAAATGAGGATAGTATGGCTGTGCCTGTTTGAACTGCCTTTCTCAATTAGCCTTCCTCTGTGGACATTTTTCATATCATTAAATATACTTGGTCTACATTTTAACACCCATCTAATATTTTTTGACTGAAATGTAATTTACAGTCCATAAATATATCTTGAGTCACGTGTTTGTAAGTTTGGCAAACGCATCCTCGTGAAAAACCACCACCAAGCAAAACGTGATATGGAGCATCTCCTTGCCTCCACAGTATTTCTTCATCTCCCTCCAAACTCCGAACCATTATTCTGTTTTCCATTCCTCTAGATTAGTGTAAACTGTTCTAGAACTTTCTGCAGATGAATCCCGAGGAACGTACCATCTGTATTTGGCTTCCTTCCCTCAGCACAATGCACTCGAGACAACCTTGTTGGGTGTTTCAGCATGGAGTTCCTTTTCCACAGCTGTATAGTATTCCGTGGCATGGCTGGGCCACAGTTTGTGTGCTCACCAGTCAATGGACATTTGTGATTGCACGTGAAACTGGGTGAAGTCATTCATGCCCTCAGCCACCTGTGGGTATTTCATGAGGCTTTTAATCTCAGCTTTTCACTGCTTCTTCCTGAATCTTCTCCAGCTGGGGTTTCCAGCATGGAGCTCTTCCAACGAAGGTTGCACTGATTCACTTGTATCTAACTGTAGAGCAAATGACGGACAATGCATGGGTGGGTCAGGGCAGTTCACGGCCACCAGGTTGAGTGATGGGCGAGTGGGAGGTGGCCTCACGGAGGAGCTTGGCCTTTGTTCATTTTGCTCGGAGAGAACTGGGGTCTCTGGGAGGATTCTGAGTGGGGAATCAGCCCAGAGCAGGAGTCAGGAGACCCTGTGAATCCCCTAAAAGGGGCACAAGGATAGAAATAAGTGGAGCCAATGGGCCAGCCCTGCATCCCCTGGAGAAGGGCTGAGCACAGCCCTTGAACCCCTGGCTTTGCTGGATTCAATGCATTGACACCAGGGCCATGGCCATCTGATCATAGAATCTGTTCAGAACAGCTGCCTGGTGACAAGTATAATAAAGCGTATTAATGAGGCCATTATTACTCCCTAATTAAAAGCTAATAAGGAAGAGTTAATTGCCTTTAAAAGATGAAGCAAGACCAGGCTGGGATTTATCTCTGTTTGCTTTTGCTTGCCTGGATAGGCTGATATTTGGGAAATAATTAATTGAATCAAATCTTACAGAAAACTAATAATCTCCTCATGCCATTTGGGCTGTTGAATTTAAAGGTGTTTGCTGCATGCCTGGGTGTTTCCATTGTAAGATCCTGGGTCCTCTGTTCCTGGCAAAGGGCATGGTTGGCGAGGTGATGGGGTGGGGGGTAGGGGAAGCGGGTGGTGGGGTGGTGGTTGGGGAGCCATTTGCCCTCTTAATTCTGGTTCCTGCTTTGCTGCTCAGGGCCAAATCTGGTCCACAGTCAAATCTCAGATCTATTTCCATAAGGTGCATGCTCAGTTACTTCAGTTGTGTCTGACTCTGCGATCCTTTGGACTGTAGCCCACCAGGCACCTCAGTCCATGGGATTCTCCAGGCAAGAATTCTGGAGTGGGTTGCCATTTTCCTCCTGCAGGGGATCTTCCTGTCCTAGGGATTGAACCCAAGTTCAATCCTGTATTGCAGGGGGATTCTTTACCCGCTGAACCACCGGGGAAGCCCATTTCCATAACAATAATTGTTATTGTTACCTTTTTCTTTTGAAATAGCTGAAGACACAAGTTTTACCAAAAAATAGCACAGAGAAGTCCCCCATCCCCTTCACCCAAGCTCCCCTATAATCCTATTTTACACAGTCATTCTACCTTATCCAAACTAAATTGGCAGCATACAGTTAACTCAGGCCCAAGCCTTACTCTGATTTCACTGTCTTCCTTTTAGAGTTTGTGTGGGGATATGTCACATATCAGCAAGCTCAGCCATTTAAATTGTACAGTTGAGTGGCTTTTATTGTTTTTACAAGGTTGTGCAACCGTTGCTCTAATTCCAGAACATTCTCATCACCCCAGAAAGAAATGCCATCCCCCCAAAAAAAGAAACCCTATCCCCATGAGCAGTCACTGCCACCCCCTCCCCAGCCCCTGACCACCAGGAATCTGTGTCTGTGGACCTGCCTGCTCTGCACGTTTCCCATCAGCAGAGTCTCACCCTGTGCGTCCCTCTGTGTCTGTTTCTCTCACTGAGCACCGTGTCCTCAGGGTCTGTCCACGTGGTAGCGAGTGTCAGGGCTTCTCTCGTTTTTCTGGACGAGTTTGTGAGTGGATGTGTGTTTTCAATTCTCTTGGTCTGTCTTCATTTTTAAAATTTTGTTTATTTTCTGTCTCTGGCTGTGCTGGGTCTTTGTTGTTGTGCAGGCTCTTCTCTAGTTGCAGGGAACAGGGGCTACGCTGTAGTTGAGGTGCACAGGCTCCTCACTGCGGTGGCTTCTCCTACTGATGAACAGGGGCTCTACAGCTCTGGCTTCAGTAACTGCGGGTCCTGGGCTCTAGAGTACAGGCTCGGTAGCTGTGGTGCACGGGGCTTAGTTGCTCTGCAGCACGTGGAATATTCCGGGATCAGGGATCGAACCTGTGTCTCCTGCATTGGCAGGCGGAGTCTTCACCACTGAGCCACCAGGAAAGCCCTGTATTCATTTTTTCTTAATTTTTTTTTTGGCCACACCACACAGCATGCAGGATCTTCGTTCCCCAGCCAGGGATCAAACCCTTGCCGCCTGCATTGGAAACCCAGAGTCTTAACCACTGGACCACCAGGGAAGTCCTGTATTCATTTTTAATGTAGGTTGTTTTTTTAAAAAATATTGACTGATTGATCTGGCTGTGTTGGGTCGGGTCTTATGACACTTGGGCTCTCTAGTTGGGCATGTGGGCTTAGTTGCTCCACGGCATGTGGGATCTTCCCAAACAAGGGACTGAACCAGTGTCTCCTGCATTCCAAGGCCAGTTCTTAACCACTGGACCACCAGGGAAGTCCGGTGGGTTTGTTTGGTTTTTTTAATTGCACACATCAAATGCAAATCTGCCACTGAAAACTAGAAATGAAGCTTAATCTTTCTCCACCTCCTTCCTCTTTGCTCAGCCCAGACCGTCCTCTCTGGAGTAAGACCCCATTGCATTTGGGGACACCTCCACCATACCATTCATTCTCTGTGTGTTGACATATGTCCACGTGTCTCCAGGGAGATACATTCACTATCTAGCAACTGTTTTCACAAAGATGAAATCTCACCTCTAATGAAGTTTGGCTATGTTCCTTATTTGTTTTTCTAGAAAATCCTCATGGAATTACCTGCATTTATTTTTCCCTTTTGCTCTTACAAATCAAGTTAGAACTTAACTACAAAGTGATGCTCCAACCTTCAGAGTGCAGCTTGACAGTTTTGTGTAGAGACATGCTGCCTAAAAAAGTAGAATGCATGCATGCATGCTCAGTCGTGTCTGACTCTTTGTGACCCCACGGACTGTAGCCCTCCAGGCTCCTCTGTCCCTGGGATTCTCCAGGCAAGAATACTGGAGCGGGTTGGCATTTCTTTCTCCAGGGGATCTTCCCCACCCAGCGATCAAACCCACATCTCTTGCATCTCCTGAATTAGCAGGCGGATTCTTTACCAGCTGAGCCACTGGGGGAGCCCCAAAAATAGAATGGGGGTTAGCAAGCCCTGACCCACAGGCCAGGTCCGACCCCTTGCCTATTTTTGTATGGCTTATGGGCTAAGAATGTTTTTATATTTTTAAGTGAATTTTTAAAAGCCAAGAGTACTAACTCCCCTGGTGGTCCAGTGGCTAAGGCTTCAGCTTCCAATGCATGGGGTGTGAGTTCAGTCTCTGATCAGGGATCTCACGTTCTTTGCGACCAAAACACAAAAACAGTAGCAATGTTGCAACAAATTCAATAAAAACTTGAGAATTGGTCCACATCAAAAAAAAAAAAATCTTTAAAAACCAAAAGAAGACTAATATCTCACCACACATAACAACTGTATAAAATTCCCATCTCTGTACCATGAATAAAGTTTTACTGGGACACAGCCATGCCCATTCATTTGCATATTGCCTGTGGCTGCCTTAGACATTTCTGAGAAGTTGTCCCTCTGGTGCGTCAAGCCTCAAGTATTTATTTTCTGGCTCTTTACAAAAAGAAATGTTTGCTGACCCTTGCCCTATAAAGGCCTGATGGGCAGGCCTCCTTCATGCTCTGAGCTCAGAGAGTTCAAGAGCTGAGCCCAGGATCAGACAGCTAATGTTCTCTTCCTTGGCTCATGTTTGATAATAGGCAACAGATATGTAACCATGTCCCCCTGTGTCCTTCCTGTGCTGGTTGGAACTGGAGCCCCAGATGGGGGCAGATTGAGCTAGAACCAGACATCTGTAGTCCTCTGGGGTCAGAGCTTGGGGAGGTCAGAGCAGGCTGGAGTGGGGACCCCAGAAGGCTGCTTGGGGAGTCGCTGATGGAGCCAGGCTTTGGAGGACAGGAGTTCTTTGGGGAGAGGAGAGGAAAGATAGAGACCCCACCATGTCAGGTGGGGTGAGGCAATCAGAGCTTGAAGCAACCAGAGATGCAAGCGTGTCTCAAACCCCTTGTCGAGAGGATTCACCACAACCAAGAGCGACAGAGATCCATCTAAATCACAAAGCTGGCAGTGCCCCTACATCACTCCATAATCTTCCATGGTTCCCCATTGCTCCCAGGATAAAGTCCAAACTGTCATGACTGTGGCTTACGAGGGCCTTCGGCGTCTGGTCCCGCCTGACCTTCCCACTACCCCTGCCCCGACTCTGTTTTCAGTCTGTTTCCATTTAAAATCATTATTGACAGATAAGGACTTACTGTTGACATTCTGTTCTTTGTTTTCTAGTTCTTAAAAAAAAATTTTTTTTTAATCTTTTGGCCATGATGCACAGTATGTGGGATCTTAGTTCCCTAAGATCTGATTGAACCCATGCTCCCTGCCTTGACATGTGGATTCTCATCCCCCAGATCCCCAGAGAAGCCCTCTAATTCTTTATTTAGGTCTCACTTTGATCCCTGCTGCCTTTTTGTATGTTTTAATGCCTTGATATGAATGTGCTTTGATTTCTGTATCCGGGTCTTTTGCATTATTACTACAGGTTTTTTCCCTTTTCATTATCACAAGGCTTACATAAAACATCTTCAAATTGTAACACCTGTTCTTAAACTGCTAATAGCTGACACTGGATAGCATTCCTAAGTTTACACTTTTACTTCTCCTCTTATTCACCTTTCAAGTTACAGTTTAGATATTTTTATATTGTGTATCCAATAACAGATTATTATAGTTGTGATTTTTTTCGCTCCTTTTGCTTTTTAACCTTTAAATTCGTGTTGTATGTGAATTACACACAGCTTCACTGTGTCACAGACTCTCTGACCATGTATTAACCATCCCAGTGAGTCTCATGCCACCTTCTTATGTTTTAATAATGTTAATTAGAGTCCTTTTGCTGCCAGTTAAAGAACTCCTTGTAACATTTCTTGTAAGGCAGGTGGCCTGGTGATAACTCCGTCAGCTGTTGTGCGTTTGGGGCAGTCTGTCTCTCCATTTCTGAAAGACAACTTTGCTAGATACAGAATTCTTGGTTGACAATTTCTTTTTCTTCCAGTATTTTGAATCTATCATCCTATTCTCTCCTGACTTGTAAAGGTTTTGTCGAAATATCCCCTTATAGTGTTATAGGGGCTCCTTTTTAAGTATGTGCAGGGGCTACTGGCTTTGTTTTGCAGACCATCAACTCCTCCTGTCAGACCCTGGCCTCCAGCCTCGCTGAGCTACACTGTCCCACAGCTGTTACCACTCAGGCTTTCTGGTCCACTGGGCCCCAGAGCTCCTCTTGAAAGTGGGCGGGACTGTGAATTAGCATCCCAGCTTGAGCAGGAGGGGGCCAGACTCGGTTCCAAGGCCCCAGCAGGGCTCCTCTTTTTGAGGGCCTCCGTCAGGCAGATCTGCACCCCTCCGAGTTCCCTGGTCAGATTGTCAGTATCCTGGCTCTGCAGATGAATAAAGCTGCTGGCTGAGATGACAATTCCTAGGACGCTGAAGGTAGGAATTCAGTCTGCCGGGATCCCAGGGCTGGTTATTGCAAGGTCCTCTCACTCCACCATCTTGGTCCTATTCCTAGTGGTCAAGCTCCCGAGATCTTCCTGTACTTCCCATAGGGTGAGACCAAAGTGGGGGTTCC
Organism: Oryx dammah; assembly: GCF_014754425.2. Classification (NCBI taxonomy): domain Eukaryota; kingdom Metazoa; phylum Chordata; class Mammalia; order Artiodactyla; family Bovidae; genus Oryx; species Oryx dammah. The sequence continues at coordinate 90,527,507 of NW_024070189.1, forward strand.
CAGGAATGGACCCATAATCCTGGGGAATCTAAATGTCCACCCTGGGCTCTCTCTCCCCACTGGGGGAATCAGAGGTTCGGAGGGAGCCACCTCGGCGAGTGTTGCACCAGCTGGGGGAGGGGCCATGTGGTCAGTACGTCAACCCTCCCATGCAGCCTGTCTTGGTCTTTGTGGCACAAGGGAGGCTTGGCCTTAAGTGCACATTCTAGGATGTTCTCTGTGGTGCCTTGTCCATAAATGGTTTTTTGTTGTTGTTCCTGTGACGGTGGAGTGAAGTTAGGAGTGAGATGTGGTCACCCATCTGGTTGGAAACACCTCCTTGTGCCTCTGCTTTTATACTCCAGGCAAGACTCGCAGCCCCCAGACTCACCTCCTCTGGACCTTTGAACTTGCTGTTCCCTCTGCCTGGGATGCTGGGCCTCTCTCTTTGTCATGGCAGTACAAGCGTGGGTTGGAAAAGAAATTTCCAGACACAGAGCGTTTCAGAAGGGTGAGAGTTTATTAAGAGGAAGGAGCAGAGATAATGAAGGCACTGCCAGTGTGGTGGGTCTGGGAGAGCTGACACTTTCTGCGGGTTAATAGCCAATTTTTATAGCCTCAAGACAGAGACTTCCTGCTGGAAGGGTGGCATTAGGTAATGGGTTAGGGCACTAGAAGGTGAGCAGCCAGGCGGGCGTTTTTGCCTAATTTGGGGTCGGGAAGCCTGCTGGTGACACTCAGGGGCTTTGGGCAACGGTCACAGAGGGGCTCAGTCAATTCTGGAGATGACCTTGTCTCTGATTTCTGTGGCTCCAGGGCTTCACTTCTGTGGCTTTGGGGCTGGACTCCACAGTCTTTACCTATCTCCTCTCTCTGATTTATCCTTTTACTCTCAATTGGAGGTCACCTCCTCCGGGAAGGCCTCCCTGCCCCCATGATTTTGCTGGATTGTGTGTACCTTTCTCTCTGTGAGCCCTGGTTGCCAGGGACAGCTGTGTTCACTGCTTAGATCTCAATCTGTGGGTATGTTGACGGACTATGTGGGGGTAGAATGAAATCCTTAGAGGAAGACGAACTTGCAGCCCAGGATGGAAGCCAGAAAAGGCTTGGCAGAACAGGAGAACAGCTATCAGGTGGAAGGACCAGCCTGGGCAAAGGCCTGGAGGTGGGACTTGCCAGAATGGGCTTTGCAGGGAGTTGTCCCCGCCCGCCTCCCCCGCCCCCGATGCATCTGGGCCCAGAACAGCATTGCCATCATACTACGCACACATGCCTCATGGTTGCTTGCTGTCGCCTGGAGCGCGGTGAAAAACAGTCAGCAGGTGATATAGGTTGTGCTTCTGCTCACCCTGTGGCTGGCAATGCTGACTGTTCCCATACAGCTTCGGCCAGGGTCCTGGGCACTGCAGGCGGGTGTGCTCTCCTTGGCCACTCAGTTGTGTCTGACTCTCTGACCCCACAGACTGTAGCCTTTCAGTTTCCTCTGTCCCTGGGGACTCTCCAGGCTGGAACACTGGAGTGCGTTGCCATGCCCTCCTCCAGGGAATCTTCCCAACCCAGGTCTCCCACATTGCCGGTAGATTCTTTACCGTCTGAGCCACCAGGGAAGCCTAAGAATACTGGAGTAGGTAGCCTATCCCTTCTTCCCAACCCAGAAATCGAACTGGGGTCTCCTGCATTGCAGGTGGATTATTTACCAGCTGAACCACAAGGGAAGCTTAAAACATATCTAGAAATGCTCATTTGGAGAAAGATGTTTTTATACAGTTTGGGGGCAAATGAAGCCATCCAAAAGAACTGTGCCATAAACACCACCAACAGGTGCAGACTTCCAGGCTAGAATCCTTCCCAAGTCCACAGTTTCCACTCACCTTTGTCTGGTCCAGGACACCAGCCACATTCTGTGCTACACGATCACTGCTGGGTACATCTTCTGTTCACTGTTAGTATGAGGGAAGGAGGCCTGGATTTGTCTGCAGCCCATCCCAGAATGGGGGCACCAAGGTCATGGGCACCGAGTCTGGCTGCACGGTGTACCCCACAAAGGGGGGGATGCAGGCACTGCCCCGATGGAGGGCAATCTGGATGGCCTGCTGGCAGTTAAGCATGGAGAAGTTCTTGGGCATGTTCACGTACACGTTGTTCATGGTGTCCTTGGGCAAGCAACAATTGATCTGTGACCTGGTCGGAGGCGCCCAGGCCTCCAAATTGGTGCTAGAGCTTAGGTGCTAAATATCTCAGACTCCCGTGCACCCCCATTTTGGGGTAGGTGGTATAGTGCCTTTTATAGAAGTCCCGGAGCTGGCTCACTCTTTGTGCTGGGGTCTCCCAGGGAGTCATGTGATTTCAGCTTGTATCTTTGCTGCTGGGAAGATTGGTCATTTATAAGGCCACAGACCTCAGTCCATTCTTTTTTTTTTTAACTTTTTATTCTGTGGGCTTTCTCTAGTGGTCCAGTGGTTGAGAATCTGTGCTTCCCTTGCAAGGGGCACAGGTTCTATCTCTGGTCAGGGAAGTAAGATTACATATGCCTCACAATGCTGCTGCTGCTGCTGCTAAGTCGCTTCAGTCGTGTCCAACTCTGTGCGACCCCATAGACCGCAGCCCACCAGGCTCCGCTGTCCCTGGGATTCTCCAGGCAAGAATGCTGGAGTGGGTTGCCATTTCCTTCTCCAATGCATGAAAGTGAAAAGTGAAAGTGAAGTCGCTCAGTCATGTCCAACTCTATGTGACCCCTTGGACAGTAGTCCATCAGGCTCCTCTGTCCATGGAATTCTCCAGGCAAGAGTACTGGAATGGATTGCCATTTCCTTCTCCAGGGGATCTTCCTGACCCAGGGATTGAACCCAAGTCTCCCACATTGCAGGCAGACTCTTTACCAACTGAGACACCAGGGAAGCCTGTATTACATAACCCACCTCAATAACCCACCATTAGTATAATATCCAAAGCAGGAAGCTGACATGGATACACTGTATCTCATTCTATGCAATTGTATCACACAGGTGTGTTGACTCTTGTAACCACTATCTTCATGCATATCTGTTCCATACCCCCACAAAGATCTCTCCTGCATCTCTGTATGTTGTAGAAAGGAAATGGTACAGTACAGTTGTGCTTTGAGATGGCTTTTTTCTTTTGAAGGAATGCCCTTGAGATTCACCTAATGGTTGAGTGCTGGGTGGTCTGTTCCTTTTCGTGACCAAGTGGTATTCCCTGGTGTGGATGGGCCCTGGTGTACTTAACAGGTGAATCCTCATCACAGGACATCAAGGTTGTTTCCAGGTTTTTGTCTATTACGAATAAAATGGCGACAAACACTCATGTCCAGGTTTTTGCAACGACATAAGTTTTCATTTCTCTGGGATACATGCCCAGGAGTACAATTGCTGGATCTTACGGTAAGTGTTTAGTGTTTTAAGAAACTGCCAAGCTATGTCCCAGGGGGACTGTACCATTTTACATTCTCACCAGCAGAGCGTGTGATCCAGTTTCTCTGTACTCAGAGCAGCTCTGATCTCCATTCAGGCTTGTCCTGAAAACCCCACATCCCAGGTTTTATTTTTAGGGGAGGAGAGTTTCCTGGGCCCCGGGGACAGCCCTTGGAAGTGGGGGGTGTGGGTTGTAAGCTTGTGATTCTATTTCAGGGAGAATTCTGCCATAGCCTGAATGTTTGTGTGTCTCCCAGAATCCTGATTTTAAAGCTCTAATACTCAGAGTGATGGTGTTTGGAGATGGAGCCTTTTGGAAGTAACTGGGTTTGGTATAGGTCATGAGGGTGGCACCTTGTGATGGGATTAGTGCCTTTTATCTTGCTCCTTGGAAGAAAAGTTATGACCAACCTGGAGAGCATATTCAAAAGCAGAGACATTACTTTGCCAACAAAGGTCCGTCTAGTCAAGGCTATGGTTTTTCCAGTGGTCATGTATGGATGTGAGAGCTGGACTATGAAGAAAGCTGAGCGCCGAAGAATTGATGCTTCTGAACTGTGGTGTTGGAGAAGACTCTTGAGAATCCCTTGGATTGCAAGGAGATCCAACCAGTCCATTCTGAAGGAGATCAGCCCTGGGATTTCTTTGGAAGGAATGATGCTAAAGCTGAAACTCCAATACTTTGGCCACCTCATGAGAAGAGTTGACTCACTGGAAAAGACTCTGATGCTGGGAGGGATTGGGGGCAGGAGGAGAAGGGGACGACAGAGGATGAGATGGCTGGATGGCATCACTGACTCGATGGACGTGAGTTTGAGTGAACTCCAGGCGTTGGTGATGGACAGGGAGGCCTGGCATGCTGCGACTCATGGGGTCACAAATAGTCAGACACGACTGAGCGACTGAACTGAAGGGGTTCCCAAGTGGTGCTAGTGGTAAAGAACCCACCTGCCAGTGCAGGAGGTATAAGAGATGAGGGTTCAATTCCTGGGTTGGGAAGAAGGAAATGGTAACCCACTCCAGTATTCTTGCCTGAAGAGTCCATGGACAGCTGGCAGGCTACAGTCCATAGGGTCGCACAGCTGCTGCTGCTAAGTCGCTTCAGTCGTGTCTGACTCTGTGCGACCCCATAGACGGCAGCCCACCAGGCTCCCCCGTCCCTGGGATTCTCCAGGCAAGAACACAGGAGTGGGTTGCCATTTCCTTCTCCAATGCGTGAAAGTGAAAAGTGAAAGGGAAATCACTCAGTCGTGTCCGACTCTTTGCAACCCCATGGACTGCAGCCTACCAGGTTCCTCCGTCCATGGGATTTTCCAGGCAAGAGTACTGGAATGGGTCTCCAGTGCCTTCTCTGAGGGTCGTACAGAGTCAGACCCAATTGAAGTGACTTAGCATGCATGCATGCAAAGGGATGAAGGGACCAGAACACTGTCTCTCTCTCTTCGGGCCATATGAGGACACAGCAAGAAAGCGAGCATCTGCAAGCCAGGGAGAGGGCTCTTGCTAGAACCCAACCATGCTGGCACCCTGATCTCGGACTTCCAGCCTCCCAAAGTGTAAGGAATACATTCTTGTTGTTTAAGCCACCCAGTCGATGGTATTTTGTTATGGCAGCTCAAGCCGACTAGGACAAGTTGGAAAGCTCCCAGCCCCTGGAGCTCTGAGGCTTTCTAAGCTTATAGGATTCAAGATGCTACCAACCGTCACACAGAACATCCACACAAGGCAGATGCCAGAATTTGAAGCATAGAGTCAGAGGCATTCACTGAGGACTTTATCTTTAAAAGCAAAATATGCAATTGGTTTTATCCTGTGGTCCATAGAGTTTAGTCTTGCCACTATATGCGGATCCTCAAATTAAAAAAAAACCATCAGGTGTTGGGGACAATTTGGTCATAGTTTTTTCTTCCAACAAATTGCACCCTGGAATGACACACACCTCTCTCTGCTCTTAGATTTTATCGTGCTAATAATCATGGGGGCTTTATGCACGGGCACCCCTCACCCCTGAGGTTCCTTAAGTTTTGCCAAGCGCCTTAACCCACTGGCCCTTAACCCATTGCTAATCATCTCTCTTTTGCTTTTTAACCTTTTTTTAAAAAAAATTATTATAGATGGACAGGAAGTTACAAAAATAGTACATGGGGTCCTAAGTACACTTCCCCCAGTGTTTACATTTTTGGCTGCTTGGTATGCAGGATCTTTGTTCCCCAACCAGGGATGGAACCCGTGTCCCCCCAACACTGGAAATGCAGACTCTTAGCACTGGGGACTTCTCTGGAGGGCCAGTGGTTGACATTTTCTTTATGACTGTAGGGCAGTATCAAAGCAAGAAATTGACGTTGTGCTAGTACTGTTAACTAGAGGACAGTATTCAGATGGCATTATTTTTTAACCTGCGTGTGTGTGTGTATTTGTTTCTATGTAGTTTTGTTCCTTGGATAGATGTGTGTGCCCAGCAGCACTCTCAGGATCCAGGACTTCACTTCTCCACCTTCACAAAACAGTTCTCTCGTGCTATTTGTCTTTTGTTTAATTTTATTGAAGTATAGTTGATTTACAATCTTGTGTTGATTTCTGCTGTACAGCAAAATGACTCAGTTATATATACATTCTTTTTCATATTTTTTCCATTATGGCTTACCCCAGGATATTGAATATAGTTCTCTGTGCTACACAGTAGAACCTTGTTGTATTTCCGTTCTGTGTACAGTTGTTTACATCTGCCAACTCCAACCTCCTACTCTATCCCTCCCCCTACCTCTTGGCAACCTCACGTCTAATTCCCTATGAGTTAGTTTCTCTTTCACAGATAAGTTCATTTGTGCCATATTTTAGATTCCATATATAAGTGATATCATATTTGTCTTTCTCTTTCTGACTTGCTTATTATGATAGTCTCTGGGTTCATCCATGTTGCTGCAAAAGGCATCATTTCCTTCTTGTTTATGCTGAGTAGTATTCCATGATACATTTGAGCCCCGTCTTCTCTATCCATTCATCACTTGATGGACACAGGTTGTTTCTATGTCTTGGCTGTTGTGAATAGTGTTGCTATGAACTTCGGGGTGCATGGATCTTTTCAAATTATAGTTTTGTTTGGGTATATGTCCAGGAGTGGGGTTACTGGATCAGATTCTCATGCTATTTCTTAATATTAACCCCTGCCCCAGGAAACCACTAATCCATTCTCCATCTCCTTAGTCTTGTCAGTTTGAGAATGTTGTACAAATGAAATCAGATCGCACATAACCTTCTGAAATCTACTGTCTTAACTCTGCATGGCTGCCCCTGAGGTCTGTGCAGGTTGCTATATGTATCAATCAGTCAGTTTTTCCTTTTGGTGACTGAGTAATATTCCAGGTACTGGTTGGCCAACGTTTGTTCAACCCACTCATTCACTGAAGGACGTTTGGTCTCCAGTATTTTGCTCTTATGAATGGAGCTGTTATGAATATTTGTGTACACTTTTTTGCATGAACATATGTTTTCATTTCTCTGGGACAAACGCCCAGGAATGCCTTCGTTGAGTTCTATGGCGGTTACATGTCTGGTCTTTAAAGAAACTGCCAATCTGTGATCCACAGTAACGCTACCATTTTTTCTCCCCGCTGGCAACATGTGAGAGATCCAGTTTTTCTGCACAGCCTCTCCAACATCTGGTATCTTCACCATTTTTTGTTTTTAGCTCTTCTTATAGGTATGATAGTATCTCATTGTGGTTTTACTTTGCCTTTCCCTAATGGCTAATGATGCTGAACATCTTTTTGTGTGCTTTTTTTTTTTGGCATCAGATTATTCTCTTTTTCAAAAAAAAAAAAATGAGGCTTTCCACACAGCAAAGAGTACATATCTTCAGGGTATATCTTGATGAATTTTTACAATGGTGTATTGTAACCACCGCCCAGATAAAGATAAAAATCATGGCCAGAACAGATCACAGAAGGTTCCCCCATGTTCCCTCTCTCAGCTATTTCTCCCTCCTGGCAGCATCCAGTGATCTGATCTGGGTGACAATGGTATGCAAAATAAAGCCCCCTAAAGATACCTACGTCCTAGTCCCCAGATCTGTAAAAATGTTAGGTTGCAGGGCAAAGGGTTACATAAAGTTTGCAGGTGAAATGAAGTTGGCTAGTCAGCCGACCTTAAAATAGAGATGCTCATAGATTTACAGGTCAGCTCAAGGTAATCAATGTTCTGAAGAGTGGAAAAGAAAAAGAGGGGGAGAGGGAAGATTTTTTAAAGGTTTTTTATAAAGATTTATTTGTTTTTATTTTCTGGCTGTGGCGGATCTTCATTGCTGGGAGTGGGCTTTCTCTAGTTGCTGTATGCAGGTTTCTCTTTGAAGTGTCTTTTTTTGTTGCAGAGCATGAGATCTAGAGTGTGGGTTCAATAGTTGCGGCACATGGGCTTTGTTGCTTCAAAACATGTGGGATCTTCCCAGACCAGGGATCAAACCCATATCCCCTGCGTTGGCAGGCAAATTCTTAACCTTTGAACCACCAAGGAAGTCTTATATATTGGTTCTTGTGTGAACATATGTTTTCGTTTCTCTTGGGGAAATACCTAGGGTTAGGATGTATGTGTCCTAACTAAGTAAATATATCCACCAAGCCACTTTCCAGAGTGGTTTTACCACATCTTGCATCCCCACCAGTGATGTCTGAGTATTTCAACTGCCCCGTTAGCCTCACCAGTGCTTGACATTGTCAGGCTTTTAAAATTTTAGACACTCCAGAGCCACAGTGTCCAACGCAGTAGCCGTTACCCACATGTGATTGTTTACTTGATTACCTTTGTTTTTGTTTTTGTTTTTGGCTACGCCACATGGCACGTGGGATCTCAGTTCTCTGACCAGGGATTGAACCTGTGCCCCTTGCAACAGAAGTGCAGTGTTAATAATCACTGATCCGCCAGGGAAGTCCCTATTTATTTACTTTTGATTGAAATATGGTTGAGTTACAAGATTATATTGGTTTCAGGTGTCCAACATAGTAATTTTATATCTTCATAGAGTATATTCCGTTGTGGTTCAGTCGCTAAGTCATGTCTAAATTCTTTGCGACCTCACAGACGGCAGCACGCCAGGCTCCTCTGTCTTCCACCATCTCCCAGAGTATGCTCAAATTCATGTCCACTGAATCAGTGATGCTATGTAAACATCTCATCCCCTGCCGCCCCTTTTTCCTTTTGCCTTCAGTCTTTCCCAGCTTCAGGGTCTTTTCCAGTGAGTTGTCTCTCTGCAAGTATTGGAGCTTCAACATCAGTCCTTCCAATGAATATTCAGGGTTCATTTACTTTAGGATTGACTGGTTTGATCTCCTTGCAGTACAAAGGACTCTTAAGAGTCTTCTCCAGCACCACAATTTGAAAGCATCAATTTTTCGGTGCTCAGCCTTCTTTATTGTCCAACTCTCACATCTGAACATAACTACTGGAAAAACCATAGCTTTGAGTATATGGACCTTTGTCAGCCAAGTGATTCCATGCAAAGTTTTTATTAAACTATTGATTTATTTTCTGTGCTCACGTGACTATTTAAATTCAGATTAATTTAAATGAAACAAAATGGAAAATCCAGCTCTTTGTTTAAGCTGGTCACATTTCATGTGTTCAATAGCTACATGTAGCTAGAAGCTACTGTGTTGAACAGGACAGATAGAGACCATTTCCATCACCATGGAAACTTTTAGTAAATACTGCCTTTTCTAGTGAGTATGCAGAGGTGTCTTATTGGCTTTAATTTGTTTTAATTGAGGTATAGTTGATTTACAGTGTTGTTAGTTTCTGGTGTAGAACAAAGTGATTCAGTTTATATATTATATATATTTACTTTTTCAGTATATATATATTCAGAATATATACATATATTTCAGCATATATATATTTCTTTTCCATTATAAGTTATTACAGGATTTTTAATATAGTTCCTTGTTCTATACAGTAAGTCCTTGTTGCTGATCTATTTTATATACAATAGTGTGTGTCTGTGTATGTGGCTTCCCTGGTAGCTCAGACGGTAAAGTGTCTGCCTCCAATGCAGGAGACCCGGGTTTGATCCCTGGGTCGGGAAGATCCCCTGGAGAAGGAAATGGCACCCCACTCCAGTATTCTTGCCTGGAGAATCCCATGGACTGAGGAAGCCTGGTAGGCTACAGTCCATGGGCTCGCAAAGAGTCGGACACGACTGAGTGACTTCACTTTCACTTTCAGTGTGTGTCTGTTAATTCCAGACTTCTAATTTATCTCTTCATGCACCCGTTTCCCCTTTGTTAAGCAAAAGTTTTCCGTGTCTATGAGTCTATTCCTGTTTTGTAAATATTTGTTTCATTCTTTTGGATTCCACATGGAGGCGCTCTCGTATATTTGTCTTTCTCTGTGTGACTGACTTAGTATAAAAATCTAGGTCCATCCGTGTTGCTGCAAATGACATTATTTTATTCTTTATTATGGCTGATATTCCATTTATGTATATACCACACATTCTTTATGCATTCCTCTGTCGATAAACATTTAGGCTATGGGTACATGTATCTTTTCAAATTAGTTTTCATTGTTTCAGAATATATGTCCAGGAGTGGGACTGTTGGGTCACATGGTAAATCAAAGTTTAGTTTATTAAGGAACCTCCAAAAGGTTTTCTGCGGTGGCTGTAACAGTTCACATTCTCACCAAAAGCATGGATGGTAAATCCCCATGCCCTCTCCAGCATTTGTTTGTAGACTTCTTGATGATGGACATTCTGACTTGTGTGAGGCAGGACATCATTATAGTTTTGATTTGCATTGCTCTAATAATTAGTGATTTTGAGCATATTTTTATGTGCCTGTTGGCCATCTGGATGTCATCTTCAGAGAAATGTCTATTTAGGTTCATTTTTCAGTTGGTTTTTCTTTTCTTATATTGAGCTGTATGAACTGTTGTGTGTTTTGGAAATTAAACCCTTGTCGGCTGCATCGTTTGCAAATATTTTTTTCCATTCTGAGGGTTGTCTTTTCCTTTTGTTTATATAGCTTTAGTTTTTATTTCTCAGTATTGTTTTGTAAACCCCTCTCTTTTTGTTAAGCATCTGGTTTTACTAATTTTTATTTGTCTGTGTTCGGTCTTAGTTGTGGCATATGAACTCTTAGTTGTAGCATATAGGATCTAGTTCCCCTACCAGGAGTTGAACCCTGGACCCCTGCGTTACAGCATGGAGTTTCAGCCACTGGATTGCCAGGGAAGTTACCCTCCAGTGCTGGATTCAAGAACCCTGGATGACAGCCTTTTCCATAGGAGGGACCAGAGTTGGTGACTCTCCATTAGGTCTTCATGGAGCACCAGCCTGCTGTGCTTGGCTGCAGTGTAGGGGAAGGGGACAAATTCATGGGCACACCCCCACTTTCCTTTGGACCATAATCAGGACCCCCATCTCTCTTGTCGCCCACATATCTAGTCTCTCACCACATCCTTCGTCCCATTACTCTCCCTCTCCATCCCCACCTGTCCCTGGGAACTGCCCCCCACTTCCTGCTTCCAGTTTCCCCCTCCTCCCATATTTCCTCCATGCAAAAGCCAGAATGATCTTTTCAAAACATAAATCTGATCATGTTTGTCCATTGCTAGAATGTCAGCTTCAGGAGGGTGATGATCTTCCTTTGATTTGATCACTACTTGATGTCAAGTCCCTGGTATACAGTAGGTGCTCCATAAATGTTTGTTTAGTGAAGGAATGACTTACATGACATCAGAGATCATGGGTGGCCACCCAATAGCCATCCCTCTTCCCACCTTCTTTGGTCACAGCATCTTGGTATTTAGTGCACCAAAACATCAACTAAAAACATCAGCCTCCTTTACAGCCAGATGTACTTTTGTGACTACATTCTAGCTGGTGAGATCCCAGCAGAGGTTTGCTTGGGATTCCTAGGAAGGCTCCTTTAAAAGAAGATGACTTAGATGGAAACTACATCATTTTATCCTCTTCCCCTTTTCTCCTTCCTGCTGTTTGGAATCTAAGACCGATGGCTGGTGCTCTGGCAGCCACTTTGGATCCTGAGTTGACTCTGAGAAGAGGAGAGAGAAGAGAAAGAGGAAGCCTGGGATGCTGATGACCATGGATGTGCCAACCAGCCCAGAATTACTCACCTCCAGAGATCATCTTTATCTTGTTTGAGCCATAATTAGTCCAGTATTTACTAATATTCAATTTGGGTTCCCTAGAAGGAGACCCCGAAATAGGGATCTGGGAACAAGTAGTTTATGTGGGAGATGATCCCAGGAAGCCCTGGGTGGGGGTGGAGAAGTTAGATGGGAAGGAATGGAGTTAATACAGAATGCATGCCCAAGTTAGGTGACAGCTATGGATAATGGGCTCGGTCCACTGGGACCCTTGCTGACAGTCCAGAGCACAACCTTAGTTGTCCTACCTGAAGGATAAGGGAGCTGGGGAATTGATCTCCCAAATTCTGCTGTCCTTGTGAGTGAGGGATGAGTGAGAGGCAAGCTTTAGGTTGGGGCCTGTTGTTGTTTAGTCCCTAAATCTTGTCTGACTCTTTGAGACTCTATGGACTGTAACCCGCCAAGCTCCTCTGTCCATGGGATTTCCCAGGCAAGGATACTGGAGTGAGTTGCCATTTCCTTCTCCAGGGGCTCTTCCCAACCCAGGGATTGAACCTGCATTGGCAGGTGGGTTCTTTACCACTGAGCCACCAGGGAAGCCCCAGGCTCACCCTGCATGGAGGAAAATCCCACAGCAGAGTCAGGGTTTTGCATTCAGGAGCCTTTGGTGTATTGAGATGAGCACAAGGGCATGGGCATTTTCCAGGGCCCCCCATCTTCCTTCTTTTTTAAAAAATGTTTATTTTCTTGGCTACACTGGATCTTCATTGCTGTATGCAGGCTTTATCTAGTTGTGGGGCACCTGGGCTACTCGGTAGTTGCGTTACTCAGTCTTCTTACTGCAGCGGCCTCTCTTGTTGCGGAGCACAGGCTCAGTAGTTACGGCGTACAGGCTTAGCTGCTCTGAGGCATGTAGACTCTTCCTGGACCAGTGGTCGAACCGCTGTCCCCTGCATTGGCAGGCGGATCCCTAACCACTGGACCACCAGGGAAGTCGTTCCCCATTCTTCTTAGGACAGACTCCTCAGTAGGAGTTGCCAGGTCTAGCCTCCCTTGCCTTCACCTCTTGACCTCGTTCCACATTACACTCTCAAAGGCACCCCAGACTCCTCAAAGGCACCAAGCCCCTTGCACCTCCTTGCAGGCCTTTCCCCAGGCTGTTCCCTGGAGCATCCTTCACCCCCCGCTTCTCCTGGCCAACGCCTATTCATCATTTACACCTTTAATACCGTCTCCTCCAGGAAGCCTTCCCTGATGCCCCCATCCAGTTCAAGCCCCCAGTTCCAGCTTCCCACACCTTCCTGTGTGTTCACCTTTGGAGAAATTCTCATAGTCATATTTAGACAATTATTTGTACACAATTTAGGGTTTATCTCATCTGCCTGCTCCCCCAAAGATGCCCCCCATATCTGGGGCATCCATCCTGGGGCCTGGTATGCAGCAGATGCTCCATCCATAGGGGAATTCATGAGGGCAGACCTTCCCCTGCCAGGAGACTGAAGTGAGGCTCGGATCACAGAGGAGCCCACTGGCATCTTTTCTGCTGCTTCCACGGTCCCCCTGGGGACCCCCCTGGCCCTTTATTCCAGAACTCCTGTAATTGAAAGCAAATGTTCCCTCCAGAAGTTTACCCTATCTGTGTTCATCTTCTGCACAGGCTAATTTTATTAAAGTTCCCCAAAGAGGGAATTGTAAATTCATTAGCACGCATCTTGGACCAGACCCTCCTCTATGCCGGGTAAAAGAAAAAAAAAAAAAAAAGATTAGAAGTCAGCTGGGCCCGATGATAATGAAACAGAAGATGCTCCAACATAATTCTTAATTAAACGGTAATGAGATAAGGAGTTGTCGCCGTCTTGTGGGCCTGGCCTTAGTCGCCCGTGTTCTCACTGTAACTCTGTGATTTACGATTTTCCTCCCTCAAAGATGTAATTAGTTTTTGCTTCCCACTTAAAAAAAAATCCTAAACATTATTTAGATTATTTAAAAAAATGGCTGCCATTGGGGTCGTTTTTATCTTGGTGCAGTAGTAATGTCAATTTAGGAAAAAATAAATGTAGGAAGGTGGAGGAGGAGGGTGCAAGACGAGAAACTGTAGCAGAAGAGCAGGAGACTGTGTCCAGTCCGTTCCTGAGCCAGCCTGCTGGACGAGGACTGCTGGCGCTGCCCCCAGAGATGGCCTTTCTTTTCTGGGGTCACTTAGGACTCCCCCCAATTCTCGCCGGGGCTTCCCTGGTGGCTCAGTGGTAAAGAATCCACCTGCCAGTGCAGGAGAGGTAAGTTCAGTCCCTGGGTTGGGAAGATCCCCTGGAGAAGGAAATGGCAACCCACTCCAGTTTTCTTGCCTGGAGAATGCTATGGACAGAGGAGCCTGGTGGACTCCAGTCCATGGGGTCACCAAAGTTGGACATAACTGAGCATGTGTACACGTCTCCCTCAGAGCCTCTTGCAGCCCCACGTGCAGGAATATTTGGGGTCCACCTGGCCTCTGTCTCCTTGTCACTGAGCCCTGGGGTCAGGACGGACTTGTTTCTCACAGAGTTGTTTGGTGGTGAGTGGTAGAAACCACTTCTGCTGTCTTGGAGGAGTTGGGTCTGAGCAGTGGAATACCAAAGGGGATTCACAGAATGGAAACAGGAGGGCAGTCAGGTTTGCCCCATGGCCTCATGCTAACTCCCTCCCCTCCTGCCACTGTTTCAAAGCCCCAGGAGAGGGCGGCCCGGCCTCAACCCAGGACGGCCTCTCACACACCTCTATGGGGTCATGGGAAGACTAGGTCCTCCATCGAAGGAGGACATCATGACACCCCAAAACTACATGCAATGAGAGCCTCCCTGAAACAGAAGCCAGGTGCAATTAAACATGACTGCTCAGGTCGCCAGTGATGACTCTGCTGTGGGACTTCCCACAGCCCGTTTGAAAACAGTGTTGTGGCAAGGCGGGTGTGTGTGTAATCCCCAGTCAGCACATCTGTTCCTTAGAAGTGGGCTCATCATGGCCACAATGACAGGTGAAATCAAAACCACTAACAATTTTTCAACATTGGCTCATTTTTGGCTCTGTTGGATCTTCGTTGCTGTGCAGGGGCTCTCTCTAGCTCAGCAAGTGTCGGCTACTCGCTAGTTGCGGAGCTGGGGCTTCTCTTGCTGTGGCTCCTGGGCTCTAGGGTGAGCTTCAGCAGTTGCGGCACACGGGCTCAGTTGCTCCGCAGAATGTGCAGTCTTCCCAGACCAGGGATGGAACCTAAGTCCCCCGTATTAGCAGGTGGATTCTTATCCACAGGACCACCAGGGACGTCCTGTTACGACTTTTCTTACTTGACTGTTTTTGCTTTGTTTCTGCACCCCCCTCACTTCCCTAATTAAAGAGACCAGAGCTTTCTCTACAAACAAAAAGCACGGGAGGATGGCCCTAGGGTCTGTCATGAAGAGTGAAGTAAGTTGGAAAGAGAAAAATACCGTATATTAATGCAGATGAGTGGAATCTAGAAAAATGGTATAGATGATCTTGTTTGCAAAGCAGAGAGACACAGATGTAGAGATCAAACATAGGGACCCCAAGGGTGAATGGGGGGGCTTGCATAATGAGTTGGGAGATTGGGCTTGACACATCAACAGTATTGATACTACATATAAAATAGATAACTAATGAGAACCTACTGTATAGCTCAGGGAACTCTACTCAGTGCTCTGTGGTGGCCTAAATGGGGAGGAAATCCCCCAAAGAGGGGGTATATGTGTGCATATAGCTGGTTCACTTTGCGGTACAGCCAAAACTAACACAACATTGTAAAGCTACTATACTCCAAGAAAAAGGAATCTACAAAGAAAAAGAGGACACAGAGGGGCTTTTGTACTCAGGAGGGCCTTGCAGAGTCCTGCTCAATTTCAACCAAAACCCAGTAGCCTGGCTTTGCTGTGTGTGGGTGAGCAGACCCAAAGTCATTTTGGTGACAGTTCATTTTCTTATTTCATTCACGTGTACTTGTTGTTCAGTCGCTAAGCTGTGTCCGATTCTTTGCAACCTACAATTCTTTGCTGGACTGCAGCACGCCAGGCTCCCTGTCCTCCATTGTCTCCCAGAGTTCGCTCCAATTCGTGTCCATTGAGTCAGTGATGCCATCCAACCACCTCATCCTCCATTGTCCCCTTCTCCTGCCTCCAGTCTTCCTGGCATCAGGGTCTTTTCCAGTTGTTTGGCTCTTTGCATCAGGTGCCCAAAGTATTGGAGCTTCAACTTCAGCATCAGTTCTTCCAATGAATATTCACAGTTTATTTCCTTTAGGATTGACTGGTTTGATCTTGCTGTCCATGGGGACTCTCCAGAATCTTCTCCAACACCACAATTTGAAAGCATCAATTCTTTGGTGCCCAGCCTTCTATATGGTCCAAATCTCACATCTGTACATGACTACTGGAAAAAAAACCCATAGCTTTGACTAGACGGAACTTTGTCGGTGAAGTGATATCTCTGCTTTTTAATACCCTGTCTGGGTTTGTGAACACATACTTCCTGTGCACCTATAAGGTGCCAGGCCTCTGCTGGGTGCTGGGGACCTTGCAGAGACCAAGAGAGACAAGATCCCTCCCGTTAGAGACCTCACAATCTAGTAGGGGGAGACCAATATTCAATGCATAACCCCACACTGAAATAGGAAATCACAACTGTGGTCACCTCTAGGAAGGAGCAGGGGGCTCGGAGGATGCTTGAAGGGGGGTGGACCTGGTCTGGGGGATCTGTGAAGACTTCTAGAAGAAGTTTGAGCTGGGAGCTGAAGGATGCAGGGGAGAAACTGGTTGGGGGGGAACAGGGCAGAGAGAAGTGTGCCAGGCAGAGGGAACAGCCTGGGAAAAGGCACTGAGGTGGGATAGGTAGAGGGGCTGGAGGTAGGCTGAGTATGAGGAGTTTGCCTCAGAAGGCCCTGAAGGCAAAAAAAAAATTGTTTTTTTAAATTATTTTTTTGGCCACACTGCACAGCATGTAGGATCTTGGTTCCCTGACCAGGGATCAAATCCTCACCCCTTGCTTTGGAAGCTCAGCATCTTAACCACTGGACCACCAGCGAAGTCCCCCTTTTCCTTTTCTTTCTTGGTCTAGTTTTTTTGAAGTATAGTGGATGTGCAGTGTTGTGTTAATTTCTGCCGTACAGCAAAGTGACTCAGTTACACACATGCAGATTCCTTTTCATATTCTTTCCCATTATAGTTGATCGCAGGACGTGGAATATAGTTCCCCGGGCTATACAGTAGGACCTTTGTGTTTATCCATCCTATATATAAGAGCTTGCGTCTGCTATTCCCAAACTCCCAGACCTTCCCTCCCCTACCCACTTTGCAACCTTGGCAACCACAAGTCTGCTCTCTGTGAGTCTGTTTCTGTTTCATAGGTAAGTTCATTTGGGTCATACTTTAGATTTCACATGTAAGTGATATCATATGGTACGTCTTTTTTAGGTTTTTAAATTGAGTTAATTCAGTTCAGTTCAGTCACTCAGTCATGTCCGACTCTTTGCGACCCCATGAATCGCAGCACGCCAGGCCTCCCTGTCCATCACCAACTCTCGGAGTTCACTCAGACTCACATCCATCGAGTCAGTGATGCCATCCAGCCATCTCATCCTCGGTCGTCCCCTCTCCTCCTGCCCCCAATCTCTCCCAGCGTCAGAGTCTTTTCCAATGAGTCAACTCTTCGCATGAGATGGCCAAAGTACTGGAGTTTCAGCTTTAGCATCAATTCTTCCAAAGAAATCCCAGGGCTGATCTCCTTCAGAATGGACTGGTTGGATCTCCTTGCAGTCCAAGGGACTCTCAAGAATCTTCTCCAACACCACAGTTCAAAAGCATCAATTCTGCGGCGCTCAGCCTTCTTCACAGTCCAACTCTCACATCCATACATGACCACAGGAAAAACCATAGCCTTGACTAGACGGACCTTAGTCGGCAAAGTAATGTCTCTGCTTTTGAATATGCTATCTAGGTTGGTCATAACTTTTCTTCCAAGGAGTAAGCGTCTTTTAATTTCATGGCTGCAGTCACCATCTGCAGTCATTTTGGAGCCCCAAAACTCACTACTTTAAAGTGTATAATTCAGTGGTTTTTAGTATAGTCAGAGTTGTGCAGCTATCACTAGTCTAATTTCAGGGCATTCTCATCTCCCCGAGAGGAAACTCTGTCCCCATTCCCCCTCCCCAGCCCCGAGCGACCTCTCCTCCACTCTCTGTGGCTCTGGACTTTACTGTTCTGGACATTTCCCATCAATGGAATCACAGCCCTTGTGTCTGGCTTCTCTCACTGAGCATCGTGTTTCAAAGTTCATCCACGTTGTAGCGAGTGTCGGTGCCTCGCTCCTTTTTGTAGCTGAATAAAGCTGCATTGTACGGTGTATGCTAAGTCACTTCAGTCGTGTTCGACTCTTGGCAACCCCATGGACTGAAGCCCACCATGCTCCTCTGTCCATGGGATTCTCAGGCAAGAATACTGGAGGGGTTGCTGTACGCTCCTCCAGGTGATCTCTGTGGTTATCCTCATTTTGTTTTGTCTGTTTGGCTTTGATGGACATTGGGTTATTTCCACTTTTTGGCTATTGTGAATCATGCTGCTATACACATTTCCATACAAGTTTTTGTGCAAACATACATTTTCTGTTCTTCTGGGTAGATACGTAGGCATGAAATTGTTGGATTCTATGATAATTCTATATTTAACTTTTGGAGAAACTTCTAAACTCTTTTCCTAAGTGGCCACACCTTTTAAATATCCCACCAATAGTGTCTGAAGTTTCCAGTTTCTCCCCATCCTTGTCAATGCTTGTTGTTGTATTTATTTATTTTTTAGATTAGTCATTCTAGTGTAGGCAATGTGGGGTCAACTCACTACGGTTTTTGTTGTTCAATCACTGTTGCGTCCAACTCTTTGCAACCCCATGGACTACAGCATGCCAGGCTTCCCTGTCCTTCACTATCTCCCAAAGTTTGCCCAAACTCATGTCCTTTTAGTTGGTGATGCCATCCAAAATCATCTCATCTGCCACCCCTTCTCCTGCTGTCTTCAGTCTTTCCCAGCATCAGGGTCTTTCCAGTGAGTCAGCTCTTCACATCAGGTGGCCAGTGTATTGGAGCTTCAGCTTCAGCATTGGCCTTTCCAATGAATGTTCAGCATTGATTTCCCTCAGGATTGACTGGTTTGATCTCAAGAAGACTCACAAGAGTCTTCTCCAGCCCCACAATTCCAAAGCATCAGTTCTTTAGTGCTCAGCCTTCTTTGTAATCCAACTCTCACATCTGTGCATGACTACTAGAAAAACCATTGCTTTTCTCATGAGTTATAAGCTGGAGGGACACTGGTGATAGGAAGTTACTGCAGAGAGAGAGCTCAGATCTAGTTAATGAAGCCAGTGGCATTTAAGGGACTTCCCTGGTGGTCCAGTGGCTAAGACTCCAAGTTCCTAACAAGGGGCCTGGGTTTGATCCCTGGTCAGGGAACTAGAACCCCACACGTTGCAAATAAGGGTTCAGATCCCACATGCCACAATATGATAAATAGATAAGTAAGTGAATGAATGAATACATAAATAAAGCCAGCGAGATTCTGGAAAAGGATGAAATTTACAACTGCCCCCAGCTCCCTGGTGCTTTCTTGCTGAGTGCCCATTGTGAGGGTGAGAGGGAGGGCGCTAAGCCAACCAGGTCCTCCCAGGGCCGGGAACCATCAGCAGGGCCCCGAGACAGCAAGGCTCACTATTCAGGAGGCTCATTCAGCCGGAGCCCCTTTCTAAAAGGGTCAGAGAGGGAGGAGGCCAGGCTGGGGCTCACAAACAAAGCTCAGAGCGGGAGCGGCCTCAGTCCCTCCTTTGTAGGGTACAGCTCTGCTCTTGGTTTGGGGGCCTGAGCGGGTGGGGAGGCACCCTCTCCTGAAGCCCTCGGGCTGCGGATGCCCATTGTTTGCCCTGATTGAAATGCAAAGAGAAAATTAGAATTCACCAGCTTCTTCGCCCTTCTTTCTTCTGGATTTTAATGAATTCGGCAGTTATGGGCAGAGCAGGTGAAGAAAACGGGCTTTTGAGATGTTTTTTCAAAAGAACAATTTTCTCTGTTGCCAGGCTGGTCCTCACGTTCAGCTTCACTTGGCACAATGTTCTCCCGAAGTTGAGGGGTCTGGGCAGCTCTTGATCCACTGACTCACTTCTCCTGATTCACAAGCCATACTTAAAGAATCACCTGTTTATGAGACAGACCGTCAGGAAAATAAATACATGGGAGGATGCATTGGTAAAAGGCATGGCCAGTCAAGTGCTGTTATACACAATATGCAAAGTATGCTTAAAATTCGACAATAAGGTCACTTCAGACTCAGTGGTGACAGGCTGAAAGCTTCTCCAAGATGAGAAACAAGACAAGGGTGCCCACTCTTGCCATCTCTGTTCAACGTGGTCCTGGAAGTCCTAGCCAGAGCAATCAGGCAAGAAAAAGAAATAAAGGCTTCTAAATTGGAGAGGAAGAAGTAGAATTATCTGTTGCAGAGGACATGATCATATATAGAGAAAATTCCAAAGATTCTACCCAAAACTGTTAGAACTAATAAGTGAACTCAGTACACTTGTAGGATCCAGAATCAATACACAGAAGTCACTTTGGCTTCTGTACACCAACAATGAACTTTTTAAAAATTAAGAGAACATCCCACCTACGAGATCATCAAAAAGAATAAAATACTGAGGAATAAGTTGAACCAAGGAGGTGAAAGATCTGTGCGCTGAAGACTAAACCATTGATGAAAAAAACTGAAGAAGACACAAAGTCAATATTGTTAAAACGTCCACCAACAACTTCTGTGGTGGCCCAGGGGCTCATACTCTGAGGTCCCAAAACAAGGGAGCCCCGGTTCGATCCCTGGTCAGGGAACTAGAACTCAAATGTGACAACTAAGAGTTTGCATGCTGCAACAAAGTTCAAAGATCTTGCCTGCTGCCAACTAAGACCTAGTACAGCCAAATAAATAAATAAAAATTATATCAAAAAAAAAAAACACATGGAGACAGAAACCAGACCCTGAGGAGAACACGCTACATGATTTCATTTCTATGAATCTCAAAATACAGGCAAGACTAATTTATGGTGATATAAGTCAGAACAGCCATTCTCCCTGGGGTGTGAGCATTGCCTCAGAGAGGTTACGAGGGAGCTTTCTTGGGGCTGGTGCCATACTGGTTGAGCTGCTGCAGCAGAAAACCAGAGGCAGGGTGGCTTATAAGCAACAGACATTTATTCCTCAAAGTTCTAGAGGTTGGAAGTCTAAGATCAAGGTACTTACTAACTAACATACCAGGCACTTGATATCCAGCAGTGATCAAATCAGAGCAAGATCCTTACCGTCTTGAAACTGACATTCCAGAGAAATATGATCATTTTTTAAAATTAATTATTACTTATTTATGGCTGTGCTGAGTCTTCATTGCTGTGCCGGCGTCTTTCTAGTTGCAGTGAGTGGGGGCCCAGTCTCTAGTTGTGGTGTGTGGACTTCTCACTGCAGTGTCTTCTCTTGTGGAGTACGAGTTCTAGGTGTGTGGGCTCAGAGGTGGAGGCTCTAGAGTGCAGGCTCGGTAGTTGCGGTACGTGGGTTTAGTTGCTCCACAGGCTATGGGGTCTTCTCAGAACAGCAATCCAAGCCATATCTCCTGCACTGGCAGGTGGATTCTTTACCACTGAGCCACCTAGAAGGAAATATGATCAGTTCGTAAAACAGCATTCCATCTTTAGCATGTAGAAAATATGGGAGGAGGTGCAGGAATATGGCTGGGTGCAGGAATCAGGGCAGTTCCCAGGGAGGAGTGGAAATGAAGAATCATGGCATGAAAGACGTGGTGAGGGACCAGATGTGGGGGGTGACGAGAGAGATGGGATTCCATGGTCATGGTCCAGAGAAAAGACTAGAAGTCCAAGATCAAGGCACTGACTGAATTGGCGTCTGGTGAGAACTAACCTTCTGATTCATAGATGGCCATCCTCTCCCTGTGTCCTCACATGGGGAGGGGTGAGGAGCTCCCTGGGGGTCTCCTTTATAAGGGCACTAATCCCATTCACAAGGGCTCCACCCTCATGACCTAAGATCCTCCCAAAGGCTCCACCTCCATGTAGCACACACACTGGGGTAGAGTTTAACACAAAAAGGGGGTGACGCAGATAGACAGCAAGCCAGAAACATTCCATTATCTTGATCTGGGTGGGTAGGTAGATGTAAAAAATTCATCCATCTCTGCATTTCATATCTGGACTTTGATGACATGCAAATTAAACCTCAGTTTTTTAAAAAGGTAGGAGAGGGACTTCCCTGGTGGTCCAGTGGTTAAGAACCTACCTTCCAGGGCTCCCTGGTGGCTCAGTGGTAAAGAATCCGCCTGCCAATGTAGGGGATGCGGGTTTGATCCCTAATCTGGAAAAATCCTGCATGCCACCGGGCAACTGAGCCTGTGTGCCACAACTATTAAGCCTGTGCTCCAGAGCCCAGGAATGGCAGCTACTGAGCCCGTGTGTTACAGGTACTGAAGCCTGAGAGCCCCAGAGCCAGTGCTCTGCAACAAGAGGCCCTCACGCGGTGGCTGGAGAGCGGCCCCTGCTCCCCACAAAGTGAGAGAAGCCTGCACAGCAGCGGAGGTCCAGCAGAGCCAAAATAAAGAAATTATGTATATAAAAAAAGAAAGAGGTTAAAAAGAAACAGGATCTGCCTTCCACTGCAGGAGGCACGGTCAGGGAAGTAAGATTCCACACGCTGTGTAGCAAGGCCCAAAATAAATAAATAAAAATGAAAAGGAAGGAGGAAGTTAACAAGGGGTGGGTGGTGGCTGAGAAATGACACTCAACCAAATCTTTCCGCCTGGAGCTGAACAGAAGAATTAAGTGCGTGTTAGAACATCCTTCCTTTCAGTTCAGAGTTATTTAGTTCCATCCCCTGGGCCATCTAAAGTCATCCCTTTTCCTGTAGATTCTAACTTCTGTGCTTTGATTCCCAAACTTGGGAGAGCATGCTTGCTTGGTCTGCTGTGGGGCAGCCTAAACAATAGACATTTATCATCTCACAGTGTGGAGGCTGCAAGTCCAAGACTGGTTCCTTCTGGGGCTTCTCTCAGTGGCTTCCAGGCGGCCGTCTTCTCCCTGTGGCCTCATATAGTCATGCCCCCGTGTGTGTCTGTATTCTAGTCTTTTTTTTTTTTTTAAGTATTTACTTGGCAGTGCCAAGTTGTTGTGCATGCAGACTCTCTAGTTGCGGCCTGTGGGATCTAGTTCCCCGACCGGGGATTGAACCCAGGCCCCCTATATTGGGAGTACAGGGTCTTAGCCACTGGACTACCAAGGAAGTCCCCGGGGAAGCCATTCTTGATGACCCTCTCACCTGCGAACCTTTTGGTCCCATGTATTTCACTCAGCAGAAGAGAAAAGAAACCTCCCATTTGTGAGTCTGTCTCCCCCACTCACCAGCAAGCTCAACAAGGCAGGGGCTACGTCTTGTGCACTGTTAAATATCCAGTTCCCCGAACAAGTGTTCAATTTTCGGCTCTGCCGTTTTCAGGCTGTGTGAGCTTGGGCAAGTTACTTAACCTCCCTGTGCCTCAATTGTTTTCATCTGCACAATGGAGGTGGCAATGCTACTTTATCACAGTGGTATAAAAACACCACAGTTACCGCTCAGTAAACAGGGGCTATTTTTTTTATGATTGTGACAGGGCTTCCCTGGGGAAGATGGCATGGTTAACAAGATTTAGCAGTGTTCTTGTGCTTGCAGGATGCTGCTATCTGGTCAGAATGAGCTAAGTCTGTAATACCTGATAGTGAATGGAAGGACTTTATTTATTTAAATAATTTTTAAACTCTTTTTTTACTTAAAAAAAGTTTTGACTGCACTGATGAGAGGCATGTGGGATCTTAGTTCCCTAACCAGGGATTAAATCTGTGTCCCCTGCATAGGAAGCACAGAGTCTTAAAACTCTGGACCACCATGAAAGTCCCTGGAAGGGCTCTATTTTTTATAATTCACTTTAATCACAATTATTGTATAAATGCATTTTCCAGCATAAGAACAGAAATATGACTATAAGAACTAAAGCTCTCTTTCACTCGTCTTTCATCCTGGTCTGGTCTTTGCCCTCTGTTCTACTTTACATTGCTGGGGTGGTAAAGAATCTGCCTGCCAGGAGATGTAGGTTTGATCCCTGGGTCAGGAAGATTCCCCTGGAGTAGGAAATGGCAACCCACTCCAGTATTTTTGCTTGGAAAATCTCGTGGACAGAGGAGCCTGGCAGGGTATAGTCCATGGGTTGCAAGAGTTGGACACAACTGAGCACCTCTTCTCCAGACCTCCTGTTGTAAGCACCAGTCGTTTTGTTGTGATTGTGGGTCAGTCTTTGGACCAAATGTGGTGGAGGTGACTTCCTTCTGTGACATGATGTCTGGGGCCTGAACCTGGAGGCCGGGACCGCAGACCAGGGCACCTATACGTGGCCTTTCTGTGTGGCTTGAGCTTCCTCACAACATGGCAGGGATCCAAGAGCATGTCCTGAGAAGATATTTCTAAGAAGTGAATGTCTCTAGGGAACCAGGTGGGAGTTGACAGTCCCATATGCCCTAACCTTGAGGACCACCAGTACCACTTCCCCTATATGCTGCAGAATCAGTGACCACCAGCTTCAGGGGGAGAGGACATTGACCCCACCTCTCCATGTCAAAACCTTAGTGGTCATGTTTTAAAACAGCGGTACTTCACCAGAGGTATGTTGTCAGTTTAGACCTATAGCTTTCCGATCTCCCTTTCCTATGTATTTACAATCATGTATGTGTCCCCAAGCAAAGATCTAGTGTCTTTTTTTTTTTTTCTGAAGTGAATACATTTATAATCTTTTTTGATTGTGTTAAAATAACATAAAATTTACCACTGTAATGATTTTAACTAAAATTTTTGACCGTGCTGTGTGGCACATGGGATCTTAGTTCTCCAACCAAGGGTTGAACCTGTACCGGAAGCCTGGAGTCGTAACCACTGGGCCTCCAGGGAAGTCCCACTATTGTAACAATTTTTAAGTGTATGGCTTAAAAAGAGTGTGCAGCTCGGTGGTGTTGACTCACATTATTGTACAATCCCCATCATCCATCCCCATACCTCTGTTCATCTGGGAAATCTGAAGTTCTGACCTAATTCAATACTAACTCTCCATCCTCTCTGCCTCCCAACCCTGGGAAGCACCATTATGATATAATGGCTTTTTAATTTATAATTTCCTCTTTTAAACTAACTCTTTTTTGGTTGTGCTGGGTCTTCATTGCTTTGCGCAGGCTGTCTCTAGTTGTGCTCAGCAGGGGCTACTCTCTAGTCGCTGGGCATGGGCTTCTCATTGTGGGGGCTTCTCTTGTAGCAGAGCACAAACGCTAGGGTGTGCCGGCTTTAGTAGCTGCAGCACTCAGGCTCAGCAGTTGTGACTCACGGGTTCTAGAGAGCAGCCTCAGTAGTTGTGGCTCATAGGCTTAGTTGCTCTGAGGCATGTGGAATCTTCCTGGATCAGAAATAGAACCTGTGTCCCCGGCATGGGCAGGCCGATTCTTATCCACTGTAGCACCAGGGAAGTCCTTATTTACAATTTCTAATTCGTTATTGGTGACTGTACAACTTGCTGATGACTTTTAGAAACATCATTATAACTTTTTATTTTGAAATAATTTTAGACCCACAGAGATGTTGCAAAAATAGTACAGAGTTCCTGTGTATCCTTCATCCAGCTTTACCTACACAACTGTGGTACATTTACTGACACCAGGAAATGAACACTGATACAATACTAGCAACTAACTACAGAACTTATTCAAATACATGTAAGCAGTTTTGCCTCTCAAGCCCTTTTTCTGGTCCAGAATCAAGCTAGGACCCCATGTTGCATTTCATCACCACATCTCCTGAGTGATAGATCAGAGTTTCTTTTTTAATTTTCTTTGGCTGTACTGAGACTCATTGCTGCACATAGGCTTTGTCTGGATGCAGGGAGCAGGGGCTGCGCTTCGCTGTGTGCAGGCTTCGTGTTGTGACAGCTTCTCTTGTTGCGGAGCACGTGTTCAGTTGTGGCGTGCAGGCTTGGTTGCCTCTCAGCCAGTGGGATCTTCCAGGACCAGGGATCAAACCCCTGGCTCCTGCACAGGCAGGCGGACTTCTTAACCGCTGGACCACCAGTCCCTATAGATTCAATTCTTATTGTCTTTTATATTCTTGGGGGCCGTAAAGAGTATGGGTCAGTTATTTTGTAGCAAGTCCCTCAAGCTGAGTTTTTCTGTTTACTCATGATTATACAGAGGTGGTGCATTTTGGGGCAAGAATGTCACAAAAGTGGTGTTGTGTCCTTCCAAATCAATATATCAGGAGACAAATGATGTTGGTATGTCTCATCTGTGGGGGTTTTGACCTTGATCAGTTGGTTAACGTCCTATTAGCCTGGTTTCTCTATGGTAAAATTACTGTTTTCCCCTTTGTAATGAAAAAGTATCTTGTATGGAGATACTTAGAGACTATGCAAATTTCCTGTTTTTTCATCCATTAACTTTATTATTTAGTATTTCCTTCTTTTTGCTTGTTCTCTTTTCTGAAATATGTTTATTTTCAAAGCTAACTTATGCCAGCTAATACTTGTGCATATCTTAGTGATACAAAAATTGACTTTTAAAATCCCATCCCTCAAACAAGTATTTGTAACCCAGGGAGAGAAATCTAACTAACTCTGGCTTCACAAAGGGTAGAGGAAAGAAAATGAACTCTGCCTGACTTTGTCAGGGGAGAGAGAGAGAGTCAGATTCGAGTGCAAAGTGCTAGAGGCTGGCAGACCTCTCTTTTGTGTGGAAAATTGCGTATCTTCTGGCTTGTGAGTCTCTAGTCACAACGGTTTAAATATGAGAGTGTTGAGCAGTTGATAAGAAATTGGATCAGAGCCTTTCATGGCTGAAAATGTTTTTAGTTGAATCGCACCAACTTCAGAAATAGGCCAATGACTTTTCATGGTGGCTTTGTAACTGGCACTTTGTTGGATTTTCCTCTTACTTACAGGACAGTTTAAGATGATCTGTTCGACTTGTCTGGTAGGCAGTCCTCTCTCTTACGATAATGAAATATTTGTCTGCTTCTTCTCATACTTGTATGTCATTGCTTGTTCTTGTTGCATTGGCTGGGGTCCCTAGTATTACATGAAATGATTGTTATCGTCATGGACGTTTCTGAACTCACTGGATGTGTTTCTAGAGCAGAGACTGGCTCACTATAGCCTGTGGGCCAAATCCAGTTCACTACTGTTTTTGTAAATAAAGTTTTATTGAAACACAGCCATGCCCATGTGTTTTGTCTGTGGTTGCTTAGGTGCTGTAGTGGGTTAGCTGAGTAGTTGCAACAGAGAACTTCTGGCCTGCAAAGCCTAAAACATTTTTGCCAACTTTTGTTCTAAAATTTCAGTATTGTCAAGTTACTTTATCAAATTATGGAATATTTGCTTTTTTTTTTTTTTTTTAATCCAAAGCTTTGGGGCTTTATCTCTTTTTTCCCCCATGGATTGATTTCTTATTTTCTCATTTCAGATATATAAAAGTGATATAATGAACGCCATAGCCTTAACACCCAAGTTAAAAATGAAAACACATATCGAGCTGGATTTACATGTGTGCCTTTTGCTGAATGCATTCCCCTTACTCCTGCCCAGAGGGGACAGTTATCCAGAATTTGTTTAGAGATGAGTTTTTCTAAGAGTTTGATAGTTTTAACTCTTTAATAATTAAATTTTTTTCAAGACTTGTTGATTTGTTTTTGGCGGCACTGAGCCTTCATTGCTGAGTGTGGGCTTTCTTTAGTTGTGGAGAGCAGGGGCTACTCTCTAACTGCAATTGGCAGACTTATTGTCGTGACTTCTCTTGTTGCAGAGCATTGGCTGTAGGTGCTTGGGCTCCGGCGTTGCCATATGTGGGCTCAGTAGTTGTGGCACATGGGCTTAGTTGACTCGCAGTATGTGAGATCTTCCCAGACCAGGGATCAAACCCACGTTCCCTATGTTGGCAGGAAGATAGACCACCAGGGAAGCCCTCTTTGATGCATTTTCATACGTGGTGTGAGGTACGGTCCAGTTTGACTCCCCAGGTGGCGCTAGTGGTCAAGAATCTGCCTGCCAGTGCAGGAGACACAGGGTTTGAATCCCTGGCGGGCTGCGTCCACGGAGTTGCAGAGTCAGACATGACTGAGCATGCCTGCACACAGGGGCCGATTTCATTCTTTTGCATGTGAAAATACAGCCCCAGTGCCGTTTGTTGAAGAGATTGTTCTTGTTTCACTGAATGGCATCGGTACACTTTTCTGTCTATAGATCATAGATTTATGGGTTTATTTCTGGATTCTCATTTCTATTCCATTGATCTATATGTTTGCTCTTATACTATGATCACAGTGTTTTGATTACTGTTGCTTTGTAGTAAGTTTTGAAATTGGGGAAATGTTAGTCTTCCAACTTTATTGTTCCTTTTCAAGATTATTTTGACTATTCAGAGTCCTCTACAGTTCTGTATAGGATTAGCATTGAGGATTAGCATTGCCATTTCTGCAGGTAAAAAAAAATCATTGGGATTTTCACAGGCATTGCATTGAATCGGTGCTTTGAGTAGTATCCATATAGATGGTTTTTATATATTTGCCACTTGCATTTATCTCTAATATATATTTGCTTAGCTACTTCCCTTTCACTTTAATGCGTTCTAAAGTATTCTGTGATAGAGTTACACTGACTTTTCTTCCTGTGATTTGCTTGCTTCTGATGAGTGTATTAGAGATTGGTTTCTGCTGTGGTACAGTTCCAATTGCTTTGTATTCATTGTTGTGTAGTATTTCATTGTGTGGTCATAGAGTTCTTTAGACATTCTTCTGCTGGCGGTTGGGCTTCCCAGCTAGCATAGTGGTAAAAAATCTGCCTGCCAGTGCAGGAGACATGGGTTCAAGCCTGGAGTCAGGAAGAGCCACTGGAGGAGGAAATGGCAACCCGCTCCAGTATTCTTGCCTGGAAAGTCCCATGGACAGAGGAGCCGAGTGGGCTCCGTGGAGTCACAGAGTCAGACACAACTGAGCGACTGAGCATGCATGCGTGTCTACTGCTGGTGGCTGCTTTTTCTAAATGTATTGAAGTACAGTTGATTCACAATGTTGAATTAATTTCTGCCCTACAACAAACTGGTTCAGTTATACATATATATATTCCTTTTCATATTCTTTTCCATTATGGTTTGTCACAGGATATTGAATATAATTCCCTGTGCTGTGCAGTAGGACCTTGCTGTTTATCCATCCTATGCATCATAGTTTGAAATTGCCAATCCCAGACTCCCAATCCACCGCTCCCCCTTGGCAACTACAAAGTTGTTCTGCGAGTCTGTTTCTGTTTCCTAGATATGTTCATTGTGTCATACTTTAGATTCTACATGTAAGTGATATCATATGGTGTTTGTCTTTCTCTTTCTGAACTTGCTTCCCTTAATATGACCATCTCTAGGTCCATCCCTGTTGCAGCAAGTGACGTTATTTCATTCTTTTTTATGACTAATATTGTATGTGCTGTGTGCTTACTCGCTCAGTCGTGTCCGACTCTGCAATCCCAAGGAATGTAGCCCGCCTCCTCTGTCCATGGGGATTCTCCAGGCAAGGATACTGGAGTAGGTTCCCATGCCTGGCTCCCGGGTATCTTCCCAACCCAGGAATCAAACCGGGGTCTCCTGCACTGGGGGTGGATTCTTTACCAGCTGAGCTACCAGGGAAGCCCCGATTCTATTGTATATAACATCTTTTTTATTCTCTCACCTGTTGATGGACATTTAAGTGGTTTCCATGTCTTGGCTATTGTAAATAGTTCTGCTATGAACATAGATGTGCATGTATCTTTTTGAATTATAGGTTTGTTTGGGTATATGCCCCGAAGTGGGATTACTGGATGATATGGAAACTCTGCTTTTAAAGAAACCTCTCTACTGTTCTCCATAGTGGCTGCACCAGCTTACATTCCCACCAACGGTGGAGGAGGGTTTTTTTCTCTCCATCTTCACACCCACTTCCTGTTGGTGGATATTTAAGTAGATGCCAATCTTTTATAAAATAAAAATAGTTTCCAGGTTGTGTTATTTTTTGTTTATAATAAAAATATTATACAGTGTAATTTTTTTCAGTTTTTACAAATAATTCTACGACAGACAAACCTCTGCATGTCTCCTTGGGCACATCTGCTCAAGACAAGTCTCTGTAAGATGTGTTAAGGCTGGAATTATTGAGTCAAGGTATCTTGACTTAGTACCTTCAATTGATTAGATACTGTAGATCTGCTCTCTGAGGTGGCAACTTATTCTAACTTCTATTTGAGTGGATTTTCTAATATTAAAGCATCCTTGCCCTCCATGAATCCTTCTCTGTTGAGTAATAACTTCCTATTCTTCTAAGGAGATGCTAGATTTGCATTGAACTTCCCTGGTGGCTCAGTGGTAAAGAATCCACCTGTGATGCAAGAGACACACGTTCAATCCCTGGGTCAGGAAGATCCCCTGGAAGAGGGCAATGGCGACCTACTCCAGTATTCTTGCCTGGAGAATCCCAAGGACAGAGGAGCCTGGTGGGCTACAGTCCATAGGGTCACAGAAGAAATCAGACATGACTGGACAACTAAATAACAACAAGATTTGCATTACTAGTATTTTCTTCACCTTTTTGAATCTAGGCACATGGGCGAGATTTATTTCCCCCCTTCCCACCTTGAGTTGTCCTATTTACTTTGAGTACTATCTCTCTTTTCCCTCTGCAAACTGACATAGCTTATAAAAGACGCCAGTTATCTTTCTCTTGAAGATTTGGCAAAACTCACTTGAAAAACCATCTGAGAAAGTGCCTTGTATGGGGGATAGATCTTTGACCATCATTTCAGTGTTTCTGAACGTTATTCACTTTTTTATGACTTGGTTTGGTTTTGCTTTCTTAGATTCTCCCCCCCCCCCATATTTTATCATTTGAAACAGTTAATGGTGTGTTCAAGTCATGTCCGACTCTTTGCGACCCCATGGACTGTAGCCCGCCAGACTCCTCTGTTCATGGGATTCCCCAGGCAAGAATACTGGAGTGGGTAGCCATTTCCTTCTCCAGGGGGATCTTCCTGACCCAGGGATTGAACCCATGGCTCTTAGATCCTCTGCGTTGGCAGGTGGCTTGTTTTACCACTGTGCCACCTAGGAAGTCCAACATTTAGTGGTATGAAGTTATATATATGCAATATATGCTCAGCTTTTAAGATAACTTCTTTGTGAGCACTGTTAGTTCCTCTGTCATCCGTAATGTTTATTTGTGCTTTATGCCAAAGCTTTTTTTTTTTATAGGTGTTTAAAAAAATCCAATTTTTATATTATTTTGCTGTTACTGCTGTAATTTACCATTTGACTAATACCTGATTGTCCTAAAGATGTTTCCCCTTGATGCTCCTTGGATCTATTTGTCCTTTTGTGGGTGCCTGAGTTGAAAGCTTTAGTTTGTTTTCAGTTATTTTTTCTCATAAATTCATATAAGGCTACATATACCCTTGAGTATTTTCTTTGGCTACTTATTTCACTTATAACTAGTGTTCTCCCTCCCTCCATAAATGCAGTTAGACTTTGAATTTACCTCTGAGTACATTTTTGGTGGCATCCCAAAGGCTTTCATTTGCAGTGGTCTTATCATTCAGTTCTAAATACTTTGTAGTTCATGTGTGTTTTATCTTTAACTCATTTGCTGGAACTCTTCCACCAATGTGGATTTGAAAAGTTAGATATCATCACTGATCTATAATTTTATTACAAGTGGCTAGGGAGTAAGATCTGAAAGTTGAGCTTTTCTCTCTGGTCTAATCTGTGGTCCTTTTTTGGTGATGAGTTCTGAGTATTTAGACAGAATGTACATTTTTCACTGCTGGGTGTAAAGCCCTGCACATATCGATTTGCTAAATTTTGCTACTGTATTGTGCATCTCAAGATCCTTCTTATCAGCTTCGTCTTTCCGTTCCTGAGTTAGGTTTAGCATCTAGCATCACTGTAGTTCTGTTCATAGGTGTTTTAGCTTTAAATGTTTCCAAGTGATATTATTAGGGACAAAGTGTGTGTTCAGGGTATTTGCACTTTCTAGAGCACTAGAATGGGTTTCCCTGGTGGCTCAGCTGGTAAAAAAAAAAAAAATCCGCCTGCAATGCAGGAGACCCAGGTTCAATCCCTGGGTTGGGAAGATTCCTTGGAGAAGAAAATGGCAACTCACTCCAGTATTCTTGCTGGGAGAATCCCATGGACAGAGGAGCCTGGTGGGCTGCAGAGTTGGACATGGCTGAGCGATTACACCACCACCATGGAGCACTCAGATGCTTTGGTCCCTGAGAGACCCTTGGTGGGAAGTGGGACTCTGCTGTGGGGCTCTGTCCCCCGCAGCTCGGGGCTGAGGCTGTGGCCAGGAGGAGCTCATAGACGCCTTGACCTTTCGCACTATCACAATGCGAACTGGCTAGAACGGGGCCCATGTCCAGGTTACACTACTTACCACCTTGAGATCTTCGGTAGGAAACCTGACCTATTTGAGCCTCAGTTTTCTCATCTGCCCACTGGTGCATTGTCAGAAGGATTAAATGAGACTGCATGAGCCAAGCATACAGTCAGTGCTCAATAAATGCGGGTGGATGTTAGGGAATCCTATAGCAGGGCCAAGACAACTGGCGATGCTTAGAATCTTGGTGCTCCTGTTTGTGAGTTGAGGCAATTCCTTATGGCCCTCTTCCAGGAAGTCTTCAGATAAATCCCTGTCTGCCACCACCTACCCTCCAACTATAGCCATGAACATCCCAAGGGTGGAATCATAGAGCTGAAGGTCACATGCTCATTGACTTTCCCTGAAGATGTTCTGTCTGGTTTCCAAGGAGGGAAAGGTAGGGAAAGGTAGATCCTATTCAGACACTTTCGTCTCAATGGGCTTGGGTAAACAGAAAGGAAACAGATTTCTTACAGGAGCTTTTAGAACTGGGCTTTGACGATTGATCAGAAGTTTTGTGGGCAGAGTAGCCTGTGATAAAGTATTTAGGTAGGACCAGACTTGGGTTAGAGTCTGCCTTCTAATCCCTTGGGTCCCACGTCTATTACTAAGAAGACACCTTCCCACTACTTCTTGAATTCAGAATGCAGGAGCTACTAAACATAGGCCTTTCCTATTTCTTCATCTTTCTAGCTTCCCACCATCTCACCCAGAAGAGCGAAGGATTTATTTCCCCCTTGCCAGCTGTGCTGTAGCTCCCACGATTCCCGTCTGCAGTCTCTTTCCTGTTTTTCCTCCCAACACTCATGTCACAATTCTTAAAAATGCCTCAATCTGTAGTTCACGTGCATTCTCCCATGTTCCTGGATTTGGATGTTTTCTTGATTGTACTCGCCAAACATTTGTCTATATTGGTGTTTTTAAAGAAAAGTTTTGTCAATGCAAGAACCACCTCAATAACACCCAATTAGAGCTACTTGGCAATCAATGGCACCCCACTCCAGTCCTCTTGCCTGGGAAATCCCATGGACGGAGGAGCCTGGTGGGCTGCAGTCCATGGGGTCGCTAACAGTCGGACACGACTGAGCAACTTCATTTTCACTTTTCACTTTCACGCATTGGAAAAGGAAATGGCAACCCACTCCAGTGTTCTTGCCTGGAGAATCCCAGGGACAGAGGAGCCTGGTAGGAGGCCGCCTACGGGGTCGCACAGAGTCGGACACGACTGAAGCGACTTAGCAGCAGCAGCAGTTACTCAAATTTAAAACTTGGTTCACATATTTTAAAGGTTGACTTGTTTTCACAATCTGTTTTCTTATCAACATGTTCAAGACTATAAAATTTCCTCCATGCATCCCTTTGGCTGCATCCCATGGGTTTTGTTACATTTTGTACTATTTGAGTTGTTCAGTTTCAAACATGTCACTTCTATGATGATTGCTTAACTCATGCCTTATTTAAACATGTGTTTTAAAAATTTCTCCTTGAAGGCCTTTTCAGGGGAAGCTAAGTATTGCAGAATCTACTGCTGCGGTTAAGATCAGGTTATTTAACATTTGTTTCTTGAAGATTTATGAAGATCTCCAATGCTGGATCTTTTCAAAAATAAGTGCTGATTTTCATAAATGTTTCATGTGTGTTTGAGAATTTTAAGGATGAAGAATTTAGGGTTTGGTAAATCTATTTGACTAAATGTATTCACGGTGGTGATCACATCGTCGACTTCCTGCCCTCACACCCTCTTCTCATCCCTGGAGCATCTCTGTGGGGAGATGCTTTCACCAGGGGCGATCTTTCACCCACTTCTGGGTCTCAAACCAGATGCAGAACGTGTGCAGACAGACTGGCTCCCCCTCCACCGGCCGGGGGTCTGACTCTGGCTTCGAGTAGGTTCTGCTCATGAGGTGGCCTAGAGCACGGGGAAGTACAGTGCTCCCAACCCAACTGTTCCCTCCATGGACTCAGCTCTACTGCTGACCCTTCTGAGGGCTGTGGATGAGACGGACTGGGGTACAAATCCCAGCTCCACTTCAAACTGCTGTGTGACTTTTCGTTGGTGCCTGCCCCTCTCTGAACCTCAGTTTCCTCATCTACAAATTGGGTGGATTCCCACCTCAGCGGGCTGGCCCATGGTAGATACTCAGAGATGGTCACGATTATCAACGTGAGTAACTATCATCAATGGGGCAGCCCCTGCAGGGAGCTTAGATTCTGTGTTCAAGTTCTCCAGGCTCCTGGCTTCCCCACGGAGACTGGACAGACAGGGGCTGGGGTGACAAAGACTCCACCAGCGGCCGGGGTCAGACGATCTTCCTTTAATACAAAGTCGATATATCTACATACACAGAGGTGGGAAAACCACCCAGCTGCTTCTGTTTGAATAAACAGTGTTGAAAGCAACAGCAGCTCTGCTCTTGTACAAAGAGAAAAACTCACTTGCTCAGGGGTGGGGGTGGGGCAGAACCCCATCCTTCTGCCCCAGAACGGCCCCATGGTCCTGGGGGTGGGGTGGGGAGGGGCCCCTGATTGGGGCAGCTTATGGCCCCTCTCTCCCCCGGGAGAAGTGGGAACCTCCCACTGTGTTCAGTCCTTCTCCTCAAGGTGGGAGATGGCGAGGGGTGGTCGGGCTGCTGGGGGCGGGGGTCGCTGCGACCTCCTCCGTGGTAGTGCCCACGCTGTGGGCTCGACAACCGACGCTGGTGGGCCCGAGTCCCCCGACTGCCCCACCCTCACCCTCCTTGATATGTCTTGAGAATTTAAAAAAGAAAAAGCAAAAAATTTTTAAAAAAAGAAAAAAAAAATCAGAAGGCAAAGGCCCTATTCTTGAGCGAGGCACACCTTCGGAGTAGGTAAAGGGGAAAAAAAAGCAAGCCAAGTGGCAGCCTGAGCTCGCGCAGGCCCGTGAACATGACCGGCACGCAAGAATGTCTGTTATGGTGAAAAAACAGACTGTCTGTGAACAGAATAGGAATAAGCCAAGTTTTTTTTTTTTTAAATCCGTTGACTGTCAAGTCTTTTTTGTTCTCCCCCATTTGTTTCTTCTTTAAAAAGAAAAAAAAAGAAAAAAAAATACACTATAAAAAAAAAAAAAATGAAATGTCACCGGATACAGTTACACTGAGTTTTGAAAGAAAGCTGACTCCTGTCCCCACCCCACTCCTGCCCCCCCCAGCCCGGTGACCCCCAGGCTGTGGGGCAGGAAGGCTGCCTGGTGGGGAGGACAAGGGGCCGAGCTCTGGGCCCCCGCCCTCCTCTGGTTCTTGGGAACAGCCCCTGGATTGCTCACCGCCCCCCTCCCCCCACCCCAGAACCTCTCCTCGTGGAATCTCGTTTTCGAAGGGAATGAGGAATGTGCCAAGTATTGAAGGCGGCGGCCCGGTCCGGGGAGGGGGTTGAGGGGCTTCGTTGTCATCCCCGGAGACCCCTCGGCTGTGGAAACGCGGTTGCCGCCTCCTGCCCTCGCCGCCGGAGGGGGTCCAGGCCTCGGCGGGGGGGCCACCCGGCACGGGAGGCGCAGGGGCCGGTGGAGTCGGGCCAGGCCAACCTGGCTTAGGTTGCATAGTGGTCGAAGCTGCCGAGGTACTCCAGCGCCGCCTGGTAGCAGAACTGATATTCATCCTGTGTGGAGAGGGGGTGCGGGGGTGAGCGGGCACGGGGGAGAAGGCAGGGCCACCATCAGCGCCTCTGCGGCCCCAGGGCTCCCATCACACTGCAGAGCAGCCACGCCCCTTGGTCCTGTGCCTGTGCTGGGCTTTCCCGTCCTCAGCTGGCCCGCAGGGTGCTACTTGTCTCTTTGGATGCAGCCACTTGGCCGTCCCTGCCTCTTGTGACACTCCTCTGGGGGCTGGGAGGCTGCCACTCCAGCTCTGACTGCCCGGAGACGGGGGAGCTCATGGATGCATTTAACCTAGCTTCTGGATCTGGTGGTTTCTAAAAGCAGTGACCGCACTCTTTCCTAGGCTGGGCCCCCGACTTCACACCCTCTTCTCATCCCTGGAGCATCTCTGTGAGAACAGGGGGGATCTTCCACCCACTTCTGGGTCTCAAGCCAGATGCGGAATGGACCCTGGGTGCAGACACAGACTGGCTCCCCCTCTACCTGCCAGGGGTCTGACTCTGGCTTAGAGTAGGGTCTGCTCATGAGGTGGCCGAGAGCACGGGGAAGTACAGTGCTCCCAACCCAACTGTTCCCTCCATGGACTCAGCTCTACTGCTGACCCTTCTGAGGGCTGTGGATGAGACGGACTGGGGTGCGAATCCCAGCTCCTCTCAAACTGCTGTGTGATTTGGAGACACTGTGTGGTCAACGCAAAGGTGCCCACTATCAACATGATGGCAGGACTCTGGGCCTGGCTTCAGAATCCGTGACCCCTGCCAGGGTCCTGGCCGAGCTGGACCTGGGGCCAGGAGAGGGGACCCTCCTCTGTTCATTCTGAGCGACGCTTCTCAGCTCTGGCCTTTGGCTTACTCTTGGGTCAGCCCAAAGCAGGAGGGGCTGAGGACCTTTCACCCTCGACAACCCCGGGAGTCGGGGGTGGCTGTGCTGACTGCACAGAGAGCACAGAGGCTGGCGGCCGCATCGGCATGAGGCCTGGCTGCTCTCCCCTCCCCTCACCTCCATCTGCACCATGGCTGGCCTCTGGGTCCGCAGCATCTTCACTGTCTGGAAGATGTCCACCACACCCTCGTACCGCATCCGCTCCAGCACGATGCTGAGCGTGATGAAGACGCCCGTCCTGCCCACGCCGGCGCTGTCAAGGGTGAATGCACAGGTGAGTTCAGGGGTGGGCGTGTTGGGAAGCCTGGCTGAGCTGCCCAATTCTGCCTGCTCTGAAGCCCCCTGCCCCAGGGATGGAAAGAGCCCCAGTGGGAGTGCCCGAGGCTGTGCTCATAAAGACTCAGCTTCCTGCCACAGGCAGCTCACCTGCAGTGGACAGAGATCGGGCCGTCCTGGCCGAACTGTTCCTTGGTCTTGTGCACTTGGCCGATGAAGTCAATGAAGCCCTCCCCCGACTTTGGCACACCCTGCTCCGGCCAGTCCGTGAACTGGAACTGCCGGACAGTCCGGGACTGGCCGTCCTGGAATGGTGAGAGCGCGCGCCAGGCTCTGTTATCAAGGTCAGTGGCAGTCACCCTCGCCAGCCACAAGCTGCACCAATACCACTCTCTACCCTTCCTCACCCTCCAGCATCCACCCTCCTTGTCCCACGCCATCTTTCGTTGAGATGCTCTGATTTCGTCTTTACCACCAAAGGCTGCCAAGTCCATCCTCCTCACCATTTAACTTCATCATCCAGCAACACCAGCTCATAGCAGTCGTTCACTCCCATCCCCCGACTGCTGCTCTCTGCACAGCTCCAAACCCATCCACCACAACCAGAGTGACACCAACACCGTTGCTGTCTGTCAGCCTCCCTTCTGCACTGTCGCATGGTACACCCAACATCTGCCCTTCTTGACTCATTCTCCATCTCCCCGGCAACCTCCTCTCTCATTGTCTTAGACTGTCCCCATACTGTCACCTCCCAACAGCACCACCTTCCATCTTCCACCACGGACATCATCTTCGGCCACTCACCAGCCCTATAATCTATCCCTCACCACTCAAGGGCGCCATCTTCCACCAGCCACCATTGGAAATTCATTGTCTTCTACCTGTGTACCCAATACCTTTGCCTCCTAACTTTCATCATCCACTTATGGTAGTTCATAATCCTTGAACATCTGGTGATGCCACCTCCCATTAACTTTCTCCATCTCCACCGCTCAACCATCCATCTCTCCAATCCTCATCCCCATGACACAACCATCCATCTGTACAATCTAAATCTCAACCACTGACCTCTCCAATCCTCATCCCCAACATTCAACCATCCGTCTCTATAATCCTCATTCCCACCACTCGACCATCCATCTCTCCAATCCTCAACCATTCATCTCTCTAATCCTTATTGCACCACTCAACTATCCATTTCTCCAATCCTCAGCCCCAACAATCACCTTCCATCTCTCCTATCCTCATTCCCACCACTAAACCACTCCTCTCTCCAATTCTCATCACTCAGCCCTCCATGTCTCTAATCTTTATCCCTACCATTAAACCACCCATCTCTCTAATCCTTATCACTACTCAACCACTTCAATCTTAATCCCCAATACTCAACCATCCATTTCTCCAATCCTCATCCCCAAAACTCAACCTTCCATCTATGCAATACTCATCTCCACTACTCAACCATCTATCTGTCCATTCATCACCACCACTCAACCATCCATCATTCAAATCTTCATCCCCACCACTCATCTATCCATCTCTCCAATCACTCATCTCCAATCCTCAACCCCCTACTCAACCATCCGTCCAATCCTTACTCCCACCACTCAACTGTCCATCTCTGTAACCCTCATCCCCACCACTCAAGCACCTGTCTCGCCAATACTCACTTCCCACTACCAAGCCGTGCTGTCCATCATCATGGCTCTCTTCTGCCTTTCATTTATCATGACCCAACGGCACCACTTTCCACAGTTCATCCTTAGCAATCCATCGTTCTTCCCCCTCTAAGGACTGTTAGACATTCCACTATGTCAGGACCACTGACATCCTCCACCATCCCTCACTCATCACTTACCTCTTCCCATTCACAGTCTCTATGTTAAATGGTGCCGTCCAGCGATGCCATGTGATTTTGATGGTCTCCATCCTCTTACCACCTAACACTTTCTCCCATCCCACCTTCCTCTCTCTTGGACCATCAACAGTACTGCTTATCACTGAATGTTCATCATTCTCTTTACTCTTCAAATCATTTCCTCTTCATTTTATTCCATCTGCCACTGGCCAAACATCTGCCCTTCCCAATCTCACCTTTCTCCGTCCACTCATCACCCTTCACCAAGCCATGGTTCTGTGCTCTACTGTCATTCTCCCTCCGCTTCTATCCGGACATCCTAGTCTCCAATCCCACCTTCCTCTCACCTAAGACCATCCTGTTTACCACCCTCCTCTACCACCCAACAGGGACACTGTTCACTGAGTCTCCAATCCCCCATTCAGCCAACCCAGTGGTGCCGTCCTGAACTACCCATGCACCGTGACCGACAATGCTTTGTCCATCAGGGTTCAGTATCCACTGGTAACATCTGGACCGACATTCCCATGCCCCATCAATCTACCCATGGATTCTCCAATTCCGGCACTAACTTCTATGCTCTGTCACCTGACAGTCTTCATCAGACCCCATCTATAATACCTGCCCTCTCCCATCACCCAGCACCACCCGCCTCCACTGGGCCTTCTCCAGCCAACACGGTCTACTCTCTCCATTCTCCTCTCCATACAATGGTTCCAATTCCCAGCGCCTGCCCCCACCCCCCAGTGTCTACCACTCTTTCCCATCTACAGCGGCCACTGCTTGACACCATCAACCCATCACCTTTCCCCCACCCTGCCTTCAGCCCTCTAATGCTGCCCTCCATGTTGCTGCTTCCCAGCTAATGCCCCACTTACTCCCTTTTACATGATCGCCTTGGACTATGTCCCCCGGTGAGTAGTGTGACGCGTGCTCTGATGGGGACACCCTGGGGTCATGGTCCTCTCTTCCACCTACTCGGTGGTGGGAGTGACTGTCCAGCTGGCCACTCACTCCTCTTCCACCCAACCCCTGGGCCTTTGCTTCCACTCCCCAACCAGGAAAGCCCTCTCCAGACCCGCAGGGGAACGGTGAGCTGCCTGGAGGGTCTGTCCCCGTACTTACCCGGGCGTCTGTGACCTTGAACTCCCGCAGGATGTACTGAGGCATGTTGTATTCCGCCATAGGATCCACCACGAAGTACTGGTAGCGGGCGGAGCGCTCGGCTGGCCAGTACTGGTGACACTTCTCCTGTTGGGTGGGTGTGGTGGTCAGCCCGGCCCCACCCCCCAGCCCCGCCCTACCCTGCCCTGCCCTGCATGGTCCCCGGCTCACCCGGCCCATCTCCCTCAGCTTGGTCAGCATCACCACGATGGTCGAGTTGTTCTCCCAGAGCATGCGCCAGAAGTCCTCCGTGGTTTCTGCCAGCGGGCCCTGTGTGGCAATGTAGGCCTTCTGCTGCCTGTGAGCGGGGAGGTGAGGTGGTGGCAGCAATGAGTCTAGGGCCCCAGCGAGACCTAGGCCCAAGCATCATCTCCCTCCCTAGCTGGTTCAGCCCCTCCAAAGAATCCTGCTCTGCACCTGGAGAAACCTCCAGCCTTGGAATCACTCCAGCTTCGCAAGGAAGCTGTGGACTGTCTGCAGGCATCTCTGCTTTCATTCTCCGCCCCCTCCAGGGGCATTAAGTTAATATCCACTGTCCGCTCAGGCCAAGCTCCCCTCCAGGGCTACGTATAGCTGCCCATTCCCAGAACACCCTCCTTTGCACAGGGCTTCTCAGTCTTGGCACTACTGACGTTCGGGACTGGATGACTGCGATGGGCCCCTGTTCTGTACCCAGTGGGGTGTCCAGCAGCATCCCTGGCCTCTGCCCACTAGAAAGTGTTAGTTGCTCAGTCATGTCTCTTTGTGACCCCATACACTGTAGCCCACCAGGCTCCTCTGTTCACGGGGACTCCCCAGACAGGAGTACTGGAGTGGATTGCCACCTCCTCCTCCAGGGGATCTTCCTGATCCAAGGATTGAACCCGAGTCTTCTGCCTTGCAGGCAGATTCGTTACCATCTGAGCCACCAGGGCAGCCCTAGATGCCGGTAGTAACCCTCCTCTCTCAACTCCCATTTTAACCATCAAAAACATCCCCAGATACTATCAAGCTTCCCCTGGGCGGCAGAACTCCCCAGATCGATGCTTTTCTCTGAGAAAGATAGACAGATGTAATCATGTTCCAGCCAGTAGCCATCGGTTAAATGCATATCTAAAGAGTCTCTCCACCTCAGCTGTGGCTGCATGGGGCTGGCAGGGTCTGTTGAGCTCTCTCCCATGCAGGACTGGAGCCCCGGTAGTGGCCAGGGCCAAGTTTACCTGTAACCATCAATGAAGCTGGCGTTAATGTAGTCGGAGCCCTCCACGCCCCGGATGGGTTGTAGGCAGACCCGGGTGCTCTCGTAGGGCATGATGTTAACCAGGCGGTTCTTGAACTTGTTACAAGGCAGATTGGCACTGATGAAGCGGGATGTGTGGGCTTTGGAGTTGGCTAGCCGCTGTGGAGACGAGGGGACGACATCAGGACAGCCTCCATCTGGGGACCCAATTTCCCTGGGTGGGGGCAGGCTGTGTGTTTTCAGCCAGAGGGCTAGCAGGGCCATGGCAGGCAGGGGAACACCAGCCCTTCTACCCTCTGGTCCCCTTAATGGGGGTGGGGAGGGAAAGAACGCTGGTCTCCTGCTTAGACCCCTCTCGCCAACCCAAGCACAGCATCCTCTACTCATTCCTCCCCACCCACCTTGAACTCGAGTTCCATTCCAGTGACGTGCTCGCCTGGCTCCACCTGCGTCAGCTTCTGGATGTAGGCGTAGAGGCTGCGGGCAGGCACCTCCGTATTGCCGCAGCCCACGGCCTCCAGCAGGGCCTCATGGATGAAGCTGTACTGGTCCTCCGTCTGCACCATGTAGTTGCGCTGGGACCGCATGAGCGTCACGTGGCCATACACGTCCACCGTCTTCTCTGGCTTGATCCGCTCCAGCATGGCATCGATGACGATAAAGCAGCCTGTGCGGCCCACACCCGCACTGTGGAGATGGAGGGGGCCGTCAGGGGGCACCCGAGGGCCAGGGCAGAATGGGGGTCAGGGCACAGAAGGGAGCCGGGAGTGAAGGGGCGGGGGCTGGGTACCTGCAGTGGACCACGATGGGGCCCGCGTCCGGCGGGTTGCAAGTCTTGACTCTCCGCAGGAAAGCCAGGAACGGCGTCGGGTACTCGGGCACCCCGTGGTCCGGCCATGCTGTGAACTGGAACTGCCGGACCTCCCGTTTCTCACTGGAGCCATTCTGGGGGGTGCCGGGGACACTGTTGGTCGATGCAGCCCACCACCCACGTGCCACGGGCCCAAGTTCACACCTCCAGACCACCACATCGCTGAGTGCCTGATCTGGGTGCCCAGCTACTCCAGGGTGTGGGGGTGTCTCCACCTCAGTGTCCCCAGCATCTTCGTGCACTGCTCCCCATTTCTCCCTAAACCTGCTCCCCCATCTCAGCTGATGGTGGCGCTATCCTTCCACGGGCTCTGGCCAAAATGTAGGAGTTGCTCTTGACTCCCTTCCCCTGCCTGTCCACATGCAGCATCAGTCAGCACAGCTTTCAGAGTCTATCCCAAGCCCGCCCACTTCTCACTTCTCACTCTCCCCCTCCACGGTGATCACCTTAGTCCAGCTCACTGTCATCCATCCAGGCCAGAGCAGCCACCTGTTCCCCAGGGGTGTCCCCACAATCTATTCCCCCCACAGCCACCAGAGGGCGCTGGCGAGCACCCGAGTTAGGTCCCGCCGCTCCTCTGCCCACAGCCCTCCCTGGGCTAAAAGCCAGAGTTGGCCCTGCTCCTGCAACCCACAAGGTTCTGCACCTCCTCCCATCCCCTCCCTGCCCTCACCTCCTCCCTCTCTCTGCTCCAGCCACACAGGACTCCTCACTATTCCCAAAATACCCCAGGCCTTTGCATGTGCTGTGCCCTCTGCCGGGAATGCTGCCCTCAGATCTCTGCAAAACTCCTTTCCTCACCAACTCCAGGTCCTCCACTACGTACTCTATTCTTCCCTGTTTTACTTTTCTCTTATGTGTAAGATTCCTGGTTGTTTTCATATCTGTTGTCCACTAGACTGTAAGCCCCACAAGAGAGATACCTGACACACAGTGTCTGCTTAATGTGTGAATCAACTGAGAACCCTTACTCACTCTTGTCTTTCTACTCAGGTTTCTGGCACCTGTGCCAGGCACAGGCTCTATGTAAGGGCACGTGGCTGGCTGCCAGGGAAACAGTGCTGCCAGAGCACCTCTCTCCCCCTACATGACAATAAAAAGTGTCCCCAGTCTTCCAAGGCACTAGAAATAAAAATCCACAAATGGCACCCTAATGAAACTTACAAGCCTTTGCATAGCAAAGGAAACCATAAACACAATGAAAAGACAGCCTACAGCATGGGAGAAAATATTTGCCAACCATGCAACCGAGGGGCTTAATCTCCAAAACAGATAAAGAACTCATACAGCTCAACAAAAAACAAACAACCTAACTGAATAATGGTCAGAAGCTGTAGACATTTCTCCAAAGAAATACATCGAAAACTCTACCAATTCCAAGGGATAGAGAGGATGCAGAGAAAAGGGAACCCTCCAACACTGGCGGTAGGAATATTAATTGGTGCAGCCACCGTGGAGAACAGTAGAGGTTCTTCAAAAGACTAAAAGTAGAACTACGTATGATCCAACAATCCCACTCCTCACCATATACCTGGAAACAAACCTCCAATAAGATACAGGCACCCCTATGTCTATAGCAGCACTATTTACAACAGCCAGGACACGGAGACAATCTAAATGTCTGTTGACAGCTGATAAAGACGTGGCACATAAGTACAACGTACTACTCAGCCACAGAAAAGAAGGATCCAATGCCATCTGAAGCAATACGGATAGGCCTAGAGATTATCATAGTAAACGAAAAAGGTCAGAGAGTCATACAATAAAAAATACCATGATATCACATGATAAAAAGTCAAAGTATCATATGCTATAGGATATCACATTTGCTATCACATATAACACTTACCATATGACAATATATGCAGAATCTAAAATATGGCACAAATGAACTTATCTACGAAACAGAAACAGACTCGTGGATATAGAAACCAGACTTGTTGCCAAGGGGGAGGGGGTCGAGGCAGGGCTGGAGTGGGAGACAGGGGTTAGCAGCTGGAAGCTATTATATATACAGAATGGATAAACATCAGGGTCCTACTGTACAGCACAGAGAACTACATTCGATATCCTGTGATAAACTATAATGGAAAAGAATATTTAAAAAATTATGTATATATATAACTGAATCGCTTTACTGTACAGCAGAAGTTAACACTGTAAATCAACTATACGTCA
The DNA here is from genome assembly GCF_014754425.2 of Oryx dammah. Lineage (NCBI taxonomy): Eukaryota > Metazoa > Chordata > Mammalia > Artiodactyla > Bovidae > Oryx > Oryx dammah. The sequence continues at coordinate 90,571,645 of NW_024070189.1, forward strand.
ATAAAAATAAAAATATTCAAAGTGCTCCCAGACATTGCCAAATGTCCCCTGAATGGCAAAATGCTGCAACCGAGAATCACTGAGTAAGACACATGGAATCATGTGCTGGACAGCAGCCATCAGTTAAATACACAGATAAAAATTCCCTCTACCTCAGCCCCAACTGCCCGCTCTGTCCTTCATCTAAGACTGGAGGCCCCTCGACTGCATGGCCAAGACCCTGCCATAAAGCCAGGCTGGGTGAGGGAAGGGGTCAAGACTGATCCCGGGGTGGGGGCTGATGACTGCTGGTGGGGGAGGAGAGGTTCACTGCTAAGCTGGATTCTGCTGGTTTGTCCTGCTGTGGCTGCAGACAAGAGCCGTTCCCCTGAGTCTCAGTGTCCCCATTCGTAAAGTGACCACTTGAGAATGCACCCAGCCTGGGTCAATGTGGTTTCTCTTCTGTCCAATGGGGAGTTCCCAGGGCAGAAGCTCATCTTCCTTCTCCGCCCACCATCACCCCCTCCCACAGCCCCCCAGTCCCAGTCCGGGCCCTACCTTGTGTAGGGAGAACGTCCTCACGCAGAACGTGGCCAGCTCGATGGTGTCCAGGAGCGTGACCTGGATGAAGCCGTAGGTCTCCGTGCCCCTGTTGGGCCAGTACTGGTCGCATTTGATCTGCACCAGGTGAGAGAACACAGGTGAGTGTGGGCCGGGGCCGGTGCAGGGCTCAGGGGCCACAGGGCCCAGGCCTCACCCGTGATTTCTCCTCTAGCCGCGTCATCATAACAATGGTGGCCGAGCGCTGCTCCCACACCATGCGCCAGAAGTCGCCGAAGGTCTCTGGCAGTGGCCCCTGCGTGGCGATGTACGCGTTCTGCCGCCGGTAGCCATCCACGTAGTTGGCATTGATATAATCGCTGCCCACGATGCCTAGGCCGGGGGTAGCGGAGAAAACTGGAGATCAGTGGGGGTGCTCTGTCCTTCTAGGCTGGTGCCACCTGGGCCACCGCTGAAAGGAAGCCCTCTGAGACTGCCCCAGTCTATCCCCAAGGGAATCATGGCGCATATACTCCATGCTTTCTCTGCCTCAACATTACTGCCGCCTGGAGACAGACTGTTCTACGTTGGGAGCTGTCCTTTACATTGCAAGGTACTGAGCAGCATCCCTGGCCTCCACCCTCAAGACGCCAACAATACCCCACCCCAAGCTGTGACAACAAAAATGTCCCCAGACATTGCTAAATGTCCTGTGTGGCGAAGCTGCCCTGACAAGAGCTACAGACGTAAAGGATGGATGGAAATCTGTAGTGGACAGCAGCCACCAGTTAAATACAGATCCCAAACTTCTCAATGGCTTCTGGGTAGGGTTGGACCAGGCCTGTTTCCCTACCTATCTCCTAACTAGTCCACTCTGGCCTGGCCCCCCTGGCCAAGAGGAGACATGGGGGTCTGTGTGTTCTCCATGGAATGAGGACAGGCCAAGGTTGTTGGGGAGGAGCCTGGGACCCGCACGCTACCTTCGATGGGCTGAAGGATTACGCGGGAATGGTCGTAGGCGATGACGTTGGCATAGCGGTTCTTGGGCTTGTTCACTTCCAGGTTGGAGTGCTCCCACGTGAACTGCTGGCCTGGGTCGATGGACTATGGGAAGCGGGAGGCGGGAGATGTCAGGTTGGGCGTCTGTGGGCCCCCAGGAGGGTGGGAGGCAGGGGGGCTGGCTCACCTCATACTCCTGGGAGAGCTTGAGGCTGTCGTTGGCCTTGAGTCGTTCCGTGTGTTCCGCCATGTCCCCGATGGGGATGGGCGGGTGGCTGAGCATGCCTGCGGGGAGAGCAGACCCGCCCATGTGGCCAATCACTCGCAGGGGCCAGGCCGGGGAGGGGAGGGGGCAGGGGGTGCTCTACGGAGTGAGTCTGCGATGGACGAGCTGCGGGTTAGAGGGGGTGGCGGGGAAGAGGAAGGTTTGGGGTGAGCCCCATGGGGGCGAGGAACCCAGGCCTGGAGGAGGAGCACTAGGTGGAGTCTCCCCCACCCTCCCCAGGCCCCCCCGACAACCAGCTGGGGAGGCAGGTGCTGGGGGAGGGTTGCCCCGCAGGACTTCAAGCTCCTAGTGCCTCGTGGCAAGAAGCAGGCAAGTGACACAGAGATGAAGAAGCAGATGTGGCTGGCTGAACCTTCTGGAATATCATGCCCCTGGTGAGGGCAGGAGGCCCACACCCGTCTGCTCCCTTGGGGATTGGGACCACCTCTGCCAGGTGGAGCTGAGGGGCCAGGGAGGGGAGGCATGGGGTATGTGTGTGTAGGATGATGGGGTGGGCGTGGGTGCTTCTTCCCCATCTTTAGGCCTGCCAGACTCTTCTCTCTTGGGGGCCCAGCGGCCATGCACGCACGCACGCACACACACACACTCAGCAGCTACCAGGAGGGAGACTGACAGCTGTGCGCCAGCGCCCAAGCACCGGTGATAAATCTATAGGGATTTGCCAAGTTGACTGCTGGAGAACTGCTGCCCCAGGGCCCACGTCTAAGAGGTCTGAGGCTGGTGTCTATCTGACTGCTGGGTCCCTCTACCTCTCGCATGTATTTTGACACATCCCTGTGCCCTACATCCCTGCTCCCAGCCCCGTTCTCTCTCCTCCTGCCTCTCCCTCTCCCTCTCTCTCTCTCTCACACACACACGCACACACACACACGCAGTCACAACCTGCCACCTTGGGGCCCAGGGGACCAGACCCCTGCCCCCTTCGAGAAGCCAGCGCAGGACAGGTGGGCGGAGAGAGAGGAAGCCGGATGGAGAAACCAAGGATGAAAACAAACAGGAGCGAAAGGAAGCCAAGAACAGAGAGACACCGGAACTAACTTTCAAAGTGAAACCCCGGCTCCCTGAGGGGGCTGCTGAGGCCTGAATCTGCAGAAACAGCAAACAATAAATAAATGAAAACACGCGGGGAGGCGGCCCACCTCCCCCCACCCCTCGCTGGGTGCGCGCACAGCGGTCGACGGACAGATAGATGCAAAGGGCAGAGCAATTTCAACAAGTGAGGGACACACAGCCGCCAGGGCCCCAACCAGAGAACCCATGGCAGCGGCTGGGCATCGCTTCAGCTGGACACTGGAGAGTCCTGATTTTCAGCTATGACTGGAAATATCTCAAAGCTTTTAGGTTCTTCTGTCAACCTGTCGTCCCTGCACCCCGCCACCCCCGACCAACCTGGCCTTGGGTCCCTTGTTGGGGGTCAGCAGAGGGGATTTTAGAGGAGAAGCAGGATGGTGAAGGAGAAACTTGGGGGCAGGAGAAGAACATATGGGCCCATGCCATGAGCTGTAAGGACAGAGGCCATCAGTTAAACACACACATTTAAAATTCTCATCTGGATGGAAACAGAATTGACATAAGCTAGTCCAGAGACAGAAGAGGGAAAAAGGGACCACAAGGGATGCCATGAGACTTTTCATGATCGTCTGTGGAGGGCTGCAGCCATCAGGTAAATATAAATGATCAAAACCCTCATTTGGAGAAGCATGGGACTAACGCGACAAGTCCAGAAACAGAAAAGAGAAATATGTTAGGAGTAGCATGCAAGGCTATACATGAGCCCATCAAAGCCCCCATGGTCTCTTATTACGGGGGACTGCAGCCATCAGTTAAATGTTTAAAAATCTCCATTTGGTTGGAAACAAAAGTTAACAGGAAGCAGTTCAGAGACAGAGAGTGAAGATCAGGGTGTAGGTAGAGAACAGCAGATGTCGCCATGCGATGAGCTCATACGGAGAGAACAGCAGCCCTCAGTTAAACTGAAAATCCCTTAATTTGGTTAGAAGCAGCTGGCATGAGCCCATTGAGGAGGAGGAGGAGAGGGGGGCCTGAGGGGGGCACTGCCCATGAAGACGATCAAGGGCAGGGTCCTGATTCAGTTCTCCCACCACGCATGGCAGGGGACTCAGCAGAATCCTCCCTCATCTACAGGGGACTATAATGAAACCGGGAGACCGTGACCACATGTGACCGCAGAGGGGGGAGAGAAAGAGCGTGGTGGAAGTGGAATTTTTGCTCCTTGCTAGGGGCGCTTCCCCGGGGAGGGTGGAAAAAACCCAAACACCCACCACTGAGTGGCCTTAAGACTAGAGGTGTGAACAGAAGCAGAGCTTTTTCTGCCAGAAGGAATTGAGGACTCAGAAAATGTTTGCTTCTGTCTTTGAAGATGTCCTTTAAGCTCCTGGAGAAGACAGCAGCCACCAGTTGAATGCAGCTTCTCAAAAATCTCCCTAGATTGTAAGCACCAACCACCCCAGGACACTCCCAAGCCCAGAGCCACATAGGAATCGGGACTGAAGAACTGCGCCAGGCATAGTTCAGTGGGGGCTGGCAAGGATCCACCGAGGGGGCCGCTTCATCTCCCACTATGCCACCTCCCTCCCATCAGTGCTGTCCCCGGCGCCTGGGATAAGCACATACCTGGCGTCTGGAAGTTAATGCGTCTCATTTCCACCGGGTCCTTGGGGTGATGGGGGGCGAGGTCAGCATTGTTCAATAGGCATTTAGTGCGGGGCTCAGAGTCCTTTCGTTTGCTTTGTGCAAGCAAACAGACAAGAGATGTGTGACCCGGCTGTATGTGACTCGGGTTCCCACAACCATGCGCAGACACGTGCAAAGGTTGGAACAACTAGGTTCCCGCTCATCCCGTGGGTGAGGTCCCACCCCAGCCCCTGTCCTCAGCCTCCAAAGGGCAGAACCAGTTCTTACCTATCAGGCTTACTGCTCCCGAAAGCAGACATAGGTGAGAAGGAGGGAAAAAAGACAGGTGAGGGCAGGCTGGCTATCAAGAGCCTGTTCTAGGACTGTGGATGGCTTTCTTTGCCCCTCTGAACCTTGGTCTCCAGAAAATGGGGCTAATCCCTTCCAACTTGGGTCTCAGCCTTCTAAGCTGGGACACGTCCCATGTGACTTCATTTAACAGGACAAAGGGAGCACTCCCCCCTCCAATCTTGCACGGGACTTAACAGGAGTCAAATCACTGGCCAGGTTGGAATGCCAGCCCTGCCATTTCCCAGGCTGTGTGACTTTGATCAAGTGGCTTAACCTCTCTGAGCCCTGTTTTCCCTGTCTGGACCACAGATGGCTTCTGTGATCATTCTCAGAGACAACCTTTCCCTGGACCTTTCCAAACCTCCCACCCTTAGGAAGGCCTCCCTCCTGTCAAGTGGGGACACGCAGGGGGCTCACTTCTTGTAGAGCAAGATGGCAATCACTATGCAGATAATGAAGACCACAGCCAGCACGGGCCCGATCACCCAGATGAGCCCCTCCTCGCCGTCCACAATGGGCTGGGGGTCTGGGTTGTCCAGCTGGAAGGGGTCTGAGAAGGGGCTGGCCGCAAATGTCTGCAGAAATGGGGTCGGGGGGACTCCCATCAGTGCCCACTGCCCTCACGGTGGCCAAATGGGTCTTCCTCAAACACAAGTCTGTGTCCATTCGCTACTCTAAACCCTCCTATGGCTTCCAAGAACACTGACCACAGTGGTCTGGCCCTGGCCAATCTTCACTCTTCCCCTCCTCCACTCTGTTTCAGACACTCTTAGGTCCTCTTTGTCCCTCTTGTACCCCAGACCTTTGCACATGCAAACTCCGGGATGCCTTTTCTTTACTGAACTCCTGTACATCCATCAAAGCCCTCGTTCCAAAGTCCTTTCCTCTAAAAATCCTGCTTGGGGTTTCCTCAACCTCAAATCCTTCCCTCTGCTCAGCTCTGACCACAGGGAGCTGGGAGGATCTGCGTCTGGCTCTGAGGCCAGGGTTCTGGGGACTGAGGCCACTCTGGGCATTCTGGATGTGGGCAGACACCATTCGGGACTTACGGGCTCACTCTTCTGCAGCACAGCAAGCACAAAGAGGACATATCGGTGGCCTGGCTCCAGGCCCCGGTTGTCAAAGCCTCCATACTGTTTCTGGTCCCCAGGATGGAAGGTGTGTGGCAGCACTGAGAAGCGAGCTGCAATGTAGGGTCGGGGGACCTCCAGCTGACGCGAGTGCCGCAGGCTGCGTCTCTGCAGCCGTGCGATGTCCTGGATCAGCTGTGGGAACACAGATGCGGGCTGCTCAGAACCCCGCTGGGAGCCACTTGGCTCCTGAAAGCTGGCACGTGTCTGGGCCCCAGCCCCTTACCTCCTCCAGGTCCATGTCCTCTGGGCTGCCCAGTGGGGTCAGGAACTGACCACCACGAGATTTGCGCAGTGGCACCATCACAATGAAGTAGTTCCTGGCAGGAGACAAGAGTCACAGAGGGCTGTCTAGGGTCATGAGCAAGGGATGTTACTGGGCTGAGTGAGGGCACCACCCCTCTCTGAATCTTCCCTTCCGTTCACACCATGGGTGTATGGCCCAGGTCACGTAGGACTATAATTTGTGATTCAAGCCTCCAGGGTTTTGATCATGTTGTACCTTTTGCCTAGAAAGCCTACCCTGGGCAATGACAGTTGACCCTTCAACAACATGGAGGTTAGGGGGTGCCAACTCCCCCCGCACAGTGGAAAATCCACACAGAAGCACACTTGGCCTTCTGTATCCATGGTTTTCCATCTATGACTTCAACCAGCTGTGGAGTGTGTAGAGTTGCAGCGTGTACTTGTTGAATAAAAAAAAAAAGCATATAGGTGGGCCCCTGCAATCCAAACCTGCGCTGTTCAAGGGCTAACTATACTTCTCAGATTTCCACACCCACGCAGTCTTGTAACTCTCCATTTCCCCCTGCTTCTCAGAGTACTCCTCTCCTTACGTGGGACTCTTAGCCTTTGTGCTTCTCACTGCCACACCATGGGACTGAGATTGTGTCCAGCTCTGTCTCCCCATCAGTCTGAGAACCTAGAACTAGCAGCAGGTCAGGCCTGCCGGGGCCTGGGAGAATGCTGAGGCCACATTCAGTGGTGACATCTATGAGAGGCACCGGACCTTCAGGGCAAGCACATGAAAAGGCACCAGTGTAGTCTCTGTTTTACAGACCAGCAAGGGCAGTGGGGTACTGAGAGGTCAAGCGGCAGTCACACAGCTGACTGGGGGAGGCATGTAAAACCCTGGAGGGGGTGGGCTGAGCTTACTGGACAGGCACGGGGCTCTGGCCATCTGGCAGATACACCACGATGAAGCCATCAGAGTCGGGCTTGGGGGTCACGCTGGGCTTCGAGCTGAGCAGGTTGAAGGCGGTCCAGGCTGTGACTGTCTGCTGGAGGCCGCCCAGGCTGCTGCCGCGGTTGGTCAGCACAAAGTTGTAGAAGGTGTTGGGCTTGAGGTGAGTGATGAGCTTCTTGGTGGTGCGGCCATCCACGTCCAATGTGAGCCCATTGTATTGGATCTGTGGGGCGGGCCGGCTCAGCGGAGCTCTGGGTTGAGCCCTGGTCCGCACCGAGCCTGGATCTCAGACTTGGCCCGGACCCTATGATATGGTCTGTGACCCCAAACTGAACCTCGATTACAGCTGTAGCCCTAATTCCAAGCCTTGACCCCAAGACTCAATCTCGACCCCAGACTAAGCTCTGAACCCAGTTGATTCTCAATTCCAGCCAAGTCTCAACTCAAAGTTCCAATCCTTAAAACGTCCAGATTCTACACTTAGGCTTGACTAGACACTGAGAGACTGAGCCTCAAATCCTAGCTTATCCCCGGCTAAGCCCCAGTTCTGAGCGAACCCTAATTCCCCCACTGAACCACGACCCCTGCTGAGTCCCAACTGTGCATCCCAATCCTGACTGAGCCCCGAACCCAGGCTGAGCCTCAATATCCCACCCAGTCGCCAGTCCAGCTGACCCCCTACCCTGACTCCAGACGGCACCCTCACCCTGGTCGAGCCCCACCCCACATATACTCTAACCCCGGCTGAGCCCCACCCCAACACACCCTAACCCCCCATCCTAGATGCAACAGGAGGCTGCGCACCTTGTATGGGGTGGGTGAGTTGTAGTTGTCTGGGAATTCCCAGCTGAGCAGGACCGATGTCTTCATGATCATCTTCACCTTGAAGTTCTTGGGCGAGACTGTGCCACACAGCAGCAGGTGGGAGAGAGCAGAGGAGAGATTCCCATGAGTGCTGGGGAGCTGGGCATGGGTACGGGGTGGGGTGGGGCGGCCCAGGCGCTCCCTGTCGTCCGCTGTGCCCGTGGCCTTACTGCCTGGCCCTGGCCCGGCCCTGCCTGGCCCTGTCCCATGTCCCTGCTGCGGGAGACGGCGCAGCTGCAGAGAGAAGGCGGAGGAGGGGAGGGGGGACGGGTTGGGTGGGTGGGTGGGGGGCGGCCGTGGGGGCGGCGGTGCCACCTAGGCATGTCCCACCTTTGCCAAACGCCGGAGCCTCGGGGTCCGGACTCGCCTTGAGCGTCCACGTGGAAGCAGAAAAGTGACCACTTACCTGGGCAGGGGAGAGGGAGGGGGCTGGGGTGGGGGTGGGCACGAGGCCCGGTCCGGCTCTGGTGCGGGGGTCACCGCGCGCCTACCTTGGTCCCGCAGGAACGTCCGGTAGCGGACAGGGGGGCTGTAGGGGCCGGGGCCCCGGCGCGTGTGGGCCCGCACTTGGAGGTCATAGGCCGTGTCGGGCTTGAGGCCCTGCAGCGTGAGCACGTTCTCGGCGCCCGGCTCGGCCGCCGCCGGCAGCTCGGTCTCTCGGGCGGGGCCCAGGGTGCCAGCCTCCCGCACGGCCACTGTGTACTTGACAATAGCCCCGTTGCGCTCGGCGGGCACGGGCGGCAGCCAGCGGAGCAGGACGGTGCCCGCCGTGGCGTTGCCGGCTGCCTCCAGGATCTGCGGGTGGCCACGGGGTGTGTCCTCGGGGATGCTCAAGACCTCAGCCGCCTCCTCGCCCAGGCCGCCTCGGCTCCGGGCCGCCAACCGGAACACATACGTGGCCCCCTTGTGCACGCCTGATGCGGTGTAGTGGTCCTCGGTGGGCGGGAACTCCAGCGTGGCCAGGGGGGACGAGTCTTCGCGGCCGAACTGCAGGCGATAGCCCAGCACCTCATCCTCGGCGGCGCCGGCCGGGGGCTCCCAGCGTGCCAGCAGGCTGCCCTCGGGGGTCTGCTGCACCGACAGGGTGGGGCGGCCCAGCACTGTGGGGGGATACAGGGCAGGCATCAAGGCCACGTGATCAACCCCCAGCTCCGGAGCACAGCGCGGGGTTGCAGTTTTTTGGCCACTTGTGGTATCTCAGTTCCCCAACCAGGTATCGAACTTGGGCCCTCAGCAGTGAAAGCACAGAGTCCTAACCACCGAACCACCAGAGAAGTCCCAAGGAACTGCAGTTTCTAAAAGCCATCTTGGGAAGGCCGAGCTCAAAAGCAAAGACTTGAGTGAGGTGAAAGAGGGAGGCACAAAGAGGTCTTGGGGGGAACAGTGCTTCAGGCAGAGGGAACAGCCACTGAGGAACAGTGGGGAAGCAGGGGACGCAGAGGACCCGAGAAAGGAGAGCATCCACAGAGGCCACGGCAGGCCCTCATCTATGCATCTCAAGTTAACAAGTCACTCATCTCTTGCCTCCTGCCAGTGCCTCATTAGCATCGATGGAATGGAGGAGTGTCTAAAACCCTGTCTCTGCCCCCCATGGTTCTCACAGTTTGGGTAGACCAATGCATCAAAGTCCTGAGAAGTCCTGCAGTGCCGAAGTGCTACACGTGAAACCAGGCTTCTCTGCTGGAGGCCTTATCAGGGCCTTTAATGGAAGGTGGTATGAACAGTCACAGTCTATGCAGCAGGTTCTGCTTAGCAAGCATGACTCTAACATAACATCCCTGAGAGAGGCAAGAGAGACATGGGAAGCTTCCTGGAGGTGGTAACATGGGAGCTGGATGCTGGATGACAAAGATACTAGGCAGGTGAAGAGCACAGTAGGGGGCATGGGCCAGCAACAGTGTGAAGGCATGCTGTGTCCAGCTGGGCGGCCTTGAATATCAGGATCTGTGGTGAGAAGAAAGATGGAGGCCATGGGGGTCCTTCTCTGTTTTGGAACACACCGAGCTTGTTCCCCTCTCTGAGCCTTTGCTTGGGTTATGCTCTCTGCTTGCAATGCCCTCCCCTTAGGTTTTCACAGCTGCCTCTCTCCTCACTCAGCTAATCCTGGCTGGTGAAAAAACAGCCTCTCAGGACTGAGAGGAGGAGCCAGAGGGGAAACTAAGGCAGGGCTGCCAGGAGAGGAGGCTTCATGGTACCATGGGGGAGATGGAGACACAACCCTGAAATGACAACCTGCTTGTGGGGATTGGAGCTGGGATGGGGGAAGCAGGCACAGATAGCAGAGCTGGTCACCATTGTTGGCTGGAAGAGGGGTGGGGCGGGTGGCCATTACTACCCAAACTGTGAGAACCATGGGGGACAGAGGGAGACTAATCAAAGACCTACAGGATGTGGAGGAGACAGCCCGCTGGGAGAAGGGTTATCAGCACAGGGGGAACAGGAGGCAGAGGGTGAGAAGTTAGGAATTGCCTGTTTAGGGATGTCCCTGGTGATCCAGGAGCTAAGATCCTGTGCTTCCAATGCACGGGGCCCAGGTTTGATTCCTGGTGGGGGAACTATATCCCACATGCAGCATGTAAGAGTTCACGAGCTGCAACTAAGAGTTCACATGCCGCAACGAAGACCCAGCGCAGCCAATCAATACATTAAAAAAAACAAAGAGTAGGGTGTTGAAGGTTTCCATCTAGCTGGAGCTGAATGGGGCTGGACCACGCTGAGTCTGGGTGTGCTCTTGAACAACCCCCACACTTCGCTCTGTTCCTCCCTCCTGGTGCACCCTCCCGCCCTCCCCCGCACCATGGGCTCAAGAACTCTGCAAGGATGCTCTGAGGGCAAAGGGGTCAGTGACAGTCTTGTACCTGCTCCCTTAGTCACTACCACCTTGGGTTTGCTGCGAGCGCCATCGCCTTTCATGGTGTAGGCGGCTACCGTGATGGAATAGGCAGTCTCAGGCTGCAGGTTTGTGATGACCATCTCCTGTGGGCAGGGGTGGCGATCAGTGATGCAACCTGGGCTGCCCACCCTCCTCCCCGTGCTAGGGACAAGCCAGGCGGACGCAGGGCCCGGTCCGTGGGCAGAGATGTGCACCCGAGCTCATGCCACAGACCTCGACACATAGCATGTTCATGCTGAGATGGGTACACGTGGCCTCATGACACCTGTCATGGCCCAATTGGACCAGGGCAATGCCCAGCCTTCTGCTTTGGTCCCCAGCTACCACGCTTTCCCACCTAGTCTGTCCTCCCTGCAGTGGCCTCCAGAGGGCATGTGTGAGCACCTGACCACAGCCCTCCAGGACTCCCAGTTCTCTAGGGGCAAAAGCCCAAGTCCCTCCCACCGCCTGCTGCCCACAAGGCCCTGACGGAGCTGCCCTGTGCCCTCCCTCGCTCACTCTGCTCTAGCCACATGGGGCTCCTGGCTATTCCTCCTACACACCGGACACGGCCCTGCCCTGAGGCCTTTGCACTGGCTGTCCCCCCTGTCTCCACTATGTCCCTTGGAGTGCTGGAGATTCCTTACAACAGCTCTCAAAAGTCAACAGTCAGACTTTCAGAAAATCTGCAAGCCAGTTCTTAAAACACAGTGATGATGGAAAATGAATTATAGAGACTACCCTGTTGGCTCAGTGGTAAAGAATCTGCCTGCCAATGCAGGAGACACGGGTTCAGTCCCTGGTCAGGGAAGATCCTACATGTGGTGGAGCAACCGTGCACCACAGCTACTAAGCCTGTGCTCTAGAGCCCGGGAACCACAACCACTGAGCCCACGTGCCGCAACTCCTGAGGCCTGAGTGCCCTAGAGGCTGCGCTCTGCACCGAGAGAAGCCACTGTAATGAGAAGCCCAGGCTCACTGCAGCAGGAGAAAAGCCTGCACAGCAACGGAGACCCGGCACAGCCAGAAACAATAAATTTTTAAAAACTAAAAATGAAGTTATATAAATGTACAATCAAATAAATAGTAAAAACAAAGGGAGTAAATACTCAAAACCTGTTCCTCCTTAATTATTTTACTGTGTTAACTAATACTTATGCCTTCAAGGTTATTTTTTTTTTAAATTATATCCGAATTTATAACAAGTTTGCAGCAGTATATTTTTATACTTTTTTTCCTTTCATTTTCTTTTCTACTGTGGTCCAAGAGCCACTCAGATAAGAGGGCTAGTGGATACCTCCAGGGTCCTCAGCAGGTGCCGATTTACCTGATGCAAAACCGAGGCTACAAGCTCCAAGAGATAACAATATCACAGGATACTGAAGAGTTGCCTGTGCTACATATTACGACCCTGTTGTTCACCCACATCCATCTCTCATATCTGTTTAACAGAAATACTATACAATGACGAGCTACCACAAACCTGGCTGGTAGCTTGAAACTGACGTGGTGGGAATGTTTACAGCATGGAGAAGGGCAAATGCCACACCAGTCAGGACTGTGCCCCCCTGCCCGCCTGCCTGGACAGCTGACCGCTCAAGCCTTTACACCACTGTCTACACCCCGTCCCCACCAGAGCTGTAACTAGACGGGCATTTGTGCGTGTTCCAAGTAATATCCCTCTCCCCTGGACCGTGACCCCCCTTGGGCTCAGGGCTGTCCTGGCCACCGCTGTGTCCACGGCACCTAGCAGAGATCTACACTAGAGGAAGTGCTCAGTTACTCACTGCTCCTTCAGGGACTGACAGAGCACCCTGACCTCCCCCACACGCACACGTGTGCCCATGTTTCCATACATGCACACCCACCAACACGTCAGGCATGCCTGGGAGCTGTGGGGTGGCCCCAGGAGCACAAGGAGGGAGGGCCAGGATGCACGAACAGGGGGTCTCCTGCCTCTGAGCCTCAGACTGTCCTTCCCAGGGTCTTCGTGGGCTGGAGGGGCTAACCTGGAGCCACATAGGAATGTCCCCCCAAAACTGGGATGGGGGTGGGGAGTACAAGGCAGAGCCACTGGAATGGGTGAAGCTGTGTCAATTTTACATTGGGCTTGGGGCTCTCAGAAGAGCCTGTGGCCCCCATCTTAGGGGCAGAAAGACAGCCCAGAAAGAGGCAGTGATTCGCCTAGAGCCACACAGTCATCCTGACTCTGGTCCAGGACCTCCAGAGAAAGCTGGAAGGGGTAGAAAGTTGTTCTACAAGCCTCTTGTCCCACCTGGGGCCCAAGGACCACGCCCCCCACACGCCAGAGCCAAAACGATGGGGAGGGGCACTTTGGCCTGAGACAAATTTCAAGGTGAGGGAAGTCTGAGCCAAGTGATAAAAGAGTCAGGCTAGGTGGGAAAGTGACTGTTCTAACTTCCCAGGCCTGGGTCCACCAAGGGAGGCTGTAAGGTGGAGGAGGGTGGGCAATGCTGTAGAAATAGTTGGAGGGAAGATGTGTGGGAGACCACAGCGGGGAGCTAGCCTAGGGGACGGGGGTGGGGAGGCAAAGGGCCAGCAGAGTCCAATGGCCACGCAGCTAAGAAGGCTAATGGATACCTCCGGGGTCCCCAGCAGGTGTCCATTTATCTGATGCAAAACCAAGGCTGTACACTCCAAGCTCCAAGGGGGTAAACTGGGCATGCATCGGGGGCCCAGGGGAGGAGACCCTTTTACAAGGGGCGTGCAGGGAGGTGTGGACTCACAGCACTGACAGTGGCTGGGGGGGGCACTACTTACATATTCAGCCGTGTCGTCCATCTCCCACTGAGCGGGGAGGAGGCGGCAGGAGAGAGAGGAGGAGGTGAGCGAGGTAGCCAGAGAGAGAGAAGCAGCGAGAGGGCAGGAGCGCAGGGACCCCGCCCCGCCCCGCCCCCAGGCCCCGCCCGGAGCCCCGCCCACCTGGGCGTCGGCCAGCATGATGTCCTTGATGCGCGGCGGCCCTCGGGCCTCTGCGCCCTCCATGCGCACGTAGTGGACCTGGTAGCCGCGGATCTGGCCGTGCTGGCGGCCGGGCGCGGGCGAGCGCCACAGCACGCGAATGGCCGTGGCGTTGAGCGCCTCCGCCTCCACCTTCCGTGGCGGCGCGCTGGGCACTGGCGGGAGGAGGGGAGGGGGGGCGGGCGGGGCCGTTACTGGGGTGCCCAGCCCCGTCCCGGGCAGCGCCACTGCCCGATGCCAGGGTGACGAGTGACTGCCGGTTAACTGGGCGCTCTGAGCGCTCCCCACTGGCGAGGAGGGAATACCTCTCGCACACCTCCCACAGCCCAGGGAGTGAGCCCTGATGGTGCACCCCCTTTACAGACTGGCAACTGCGGCTCTCAAAGCCTAGACCACGTGCCCAAGGCCACCAGACATGGCCGGGTCAGCACGCCGCATCCTAAGAGCTTTACCCACACTGACTCCACCCTCAGATCACTCCTGCCAGATAGGGGCTCTTGTGCTCACTTTACAGATGGGAAAACTGAGGCACAGAGAGTTGACTCCAGGATCGCAGGGTTGTTAAGAGATGATGCTGGGATGGGAACCCAGGCAGTTCAGCTGCAGGCTCCCCTACACTCCAGGGTGCAGCCAGCCCACTCCACACTGGGGCACTCTCTCGGCCAGCCCCCAAGCTCAGAGCCCTTGCCATTCACCTTGCCCCTGACCCCAAGATCTGGCATGAAGAACGCTTCATCTCTTCCCCATCTCTTCCCCCCGCCACAACCTTCCATGCCAACCAAACCTTCCACGCCAATGGCCCAGAAAGCAACTGGCCCAGGTTTCCTGCAGTCTTACTGGGGGAGCTGCCTGCTTCATTTCCCCCCATGAACCTCAGCTTCTACTATGTGACTAGCACCTTACAACTTTCTAGTGCAGCAGCAGTGGGGATATTTACAGCACAGAAATTGGCCAGCACTGCAAATCAGTCTCTGAGCCCAGGGAGCTGGTGGTTAAACATCCTCAGCAGGCCATCTCCTTACTTTCTAGGTCGGATGGTTCAGACCCAAGGAGCTCCAAATCCTGGGTTATCTCAAGAGTCTGGGGTCCCACCGACCTCTTAATTTTCCCGCCAGCGTTGCTTGCTGTTTCTTACACTCCACTGCCAGACCAAAGTACAGGACACTGCCTGCTTAATGTTCCAGGCCCAAGGCTCAAAGAAAATGCAGCCCAGAAGGCCCAGTACAGAGAATTCCAAGATCAAGGAGCCCGGGATGACTTCTCACGGAGCCCTCTCCTGCCTGTTTTGTACCTTCTGACCACCAGCCAGCCCAGTTCTCCAGGGACGGAAGGCTCTGCAGCGGGGGGCTGGGCTGGGGCCTGGGGGTCGTGGGCTGGGGTCGGTGCTTACCGTCCTCGTCGGTGCGGACGACCACGGGCGAGCTCTCAGGCCCTGGTCCCACCTCTGTGTGAGCGACGGCCGTGATGCGGTACTCCGTCCACTTGTCCAACGCCTCCAGCAGGATCTGGGTGGTGGTCGGGGGGATGCCGTTCACCTCCTTGGGTTGCGGGTCCTCCGAGCCCAGCGGTCGGTAGCGGACGCTATAGCTCACCAGGGCCCCGTTGTGCGTGTCCGGCGGCGGCGGGCGCCAACTTACCAAAATGGCCGTGGAGCGCGTGCTGACACACTTAACATCTTGAGGGGGGGCTGACGGTTCTATTGGGGGGGGGGGAACCTGGGGGGGGGGGAGGGGAGGCGGGATGGGCGGGGAGGGGGTGGGGAAACAAAAGATGGGAAAGAGAAAATAAAAAAGAAGATGATAACAAACAAAACAGAACCAAACCAAAGAAAAAAGTCGAACCCAAAAGAAGTGGGTGTCAACCAAAGGTGAGATGGGCGGGTGGGCGGGGCGGGGGGCCGGGAGGGCTGGCCAAGAAGGCTGCGTTCAGCATACGGGGCTGTGCTTGGCACACAGTAGGTCTTAGGGAGAGGGGAACCACAGTCCCCACAGAGCACACACGTGTGCCATGCAGTAGGCCAAGGGGAGCAGCAGGGAAAGTCCTATTTACTGGGCACCTACTATGTGCCAGGCACGGTGACAACCGACACAGCAGTTTGTCCCATTTACTGGGCACCAACTATCTACCAGTCACAAAATAACAGCAACTCTGTACTTATTTATTCAACACCTACTGTGTGCCAGGGAGAGCACCAGGGATGGAATGACAGTAAAGGCACTTCTCTATTGAAGGCCTACTGTGTGCTGAGGACTGTGCCAGTAAAAAAACAATAAAAGCTTCATTTATTGGGCACTTACTATGTGCCAGGCACAGTGCCAAGGGCTTTGCAGAGTAACAGTAAGAATATCTATTTACTGAGCCCCTGCTACATGCTAGGCACAATGACAAGGGCTTCGCAGAGTTAAAAGTAAGTGTACTTATTTACTGAACACCTACTGTACGCCAGGCATAGCACAGGGATAGAATAACAGTAAATGTATGTATCTACTGAACACCCAATGTGTGCTGAGCACTGTGACAAAGGAATAGCAATAAAAGCTTCATTTACTGGGCACTCACTATGTGCCAGCTGCCATGCCAGGTGCCAAAGCTTTATAGCCCTGTTAATTCAGTCACTACTATGTCAGGGCTTCCCAGGTGGTGCTAGGAGACGCCAGGAGACATAAGAGACGCAGGTTCTCTCCCTGGGTTGGGGAAGATCCCCTGGGGGAGGGCATGGCAACCCACTCCAGGATTCTTGCCAGGAAAATCCCACGGACAGAGGAGCCTGGTGGGCTACAGTCCAGGGGGTCGCAAAGAGTCGAACCCGACTGAGACTTAGCATGCTCACACTACATTCCAGGCACAGTGCCAAGGGTTTCACCGAACAACAGTTAAAACATGTACTTATTGAACTCCTACTATGTGCCAAGCACAATACCATTCCCTCCTCGCCAGTGGGGAGCGCTCAGAGTGCCCGGTTAACCGGCAGTCACTCATCACCCTGGCATCAGGCTTTACAGAATAAAAGTAAAATGTTTATTGCACACCTGCTGTGTGCCAGGTACCATGCCCAAGGAAGAGCAAAAGCTCCACTTACTTATATGCTGGGCACAGCACCAACGATGGAATAACAGTTAACAATAGTTTACTGAACACCTACTATGTGCCCAGGGAACAGCACTAAAAGCCCCACTTACTGGGCACCTACTATGTGCTAGGGGTGTCTCTAAAAGCTTCATAGGTTAACAACAGGAGGATCCATTTACTGAAAACCTGTACTGCCAATGACCCTGGAGGGCACCTCAATGGTTACTCCTTGGCCTCACTTGCAAAGAAAACAATGCCTGAATCTTGAGTACCTACTGTGTGCCAGTTAGCATGCCAGGGGATATGCAGAGTAATAATAAAAGCCCCTGTGTATTAGATGCCTACTGTGATGGCCCCAGGGCCAGAGCTTTATAGGTAACACAGCTCATATTTAGCATTTACTATGTGCCATATTTAGCACCTACTGTGTGCCAAATTTTTAATAACTCATGGCTCTTCTATTCTGAGCCCTTACTGTGCACCTGATGCTACCCTAAGCCCATTACTAATCAACAGTATGTCTCACTTATTGAGTACCTACTACAGACTGGTCTTTTAACAGCCCTCTGATGATAAATGTAGCTGTTGCCATTTAGGTGGTGCCTACTGCATGCCAGGCCCTATGCTAAGGGCTTTATGGAAAAAGAAAAACAGTTCCCATGTATTAGTACCTATTATGTGCTAGGTACTATATGAAGGGCCTTGTAGAACATTCATAGTTCTCATCTCTTAGGCACCTACTATGTGTCAGGCACTTACTGGATGCCAGAGATTGGGCCAAGGGTTTTGCAGAGTGATCATCGTAGCCCCCATGTTTTGAGGACCTACTGTGTGTCTGGGACCAGGTTGAGCCTGTAACAAACTATTAATAGTCTCCATTCATGGAGTGCCAACTCTGGGCCCAGCACCTCGTCAATCCATATTTAGACTGAAAATAGCTGCTGCATTTATGGAGCACCTACTGTGTGCTAGGCAGCTTGTTAAGGGCTTTGATAAATAACAGTGATACTTCTCATGCATTAAGCACCAACTGTGTGTGTTCAGGGCTTTATGGAATATCAGTAATAGTCTCCATGTGCTGAGACCCCACTAGGGGCCAGGCCCTGTGTTATGACCATTACTAATAATAAACCTCACATTCTAAGCATCTTCTGCATGCCCAGCAGCCTAGGCCTTTTACAGACTCAAAATGTGACCCACTGATTGTGCCTCATTTAATTCTCACAACCCCTTAGGCGGCCAGAAGTAGCCCCCCTCCTCTCCCACCCTATGTTCCCGGGAAATGGGTTTCAAAGCCCACTGGGTTGCCTGGTATTATCGTTGTGTACGCACTGGGTGCTAGGCCCTATTTTACAGGTGAGGAAACTGAGGCCCAGAAAAGGCAAGTGGCCTGCCCTCAGGGCATGTGGTAAGAGCCAGGACTTGAAAACAGGCTCAGCAGCTGTCCACAGGCTGTTTTGGTTGCAGCTGGGAATTCAGAACTCAGCCAGTGTGTTTATCAGCTCAGGCCCTTTAAGGATGCCTGGAGTCACACACCCTCAAATAAATGCCCATGACTCTAGAGTCTACCTCCCCTCCTGGGCAGCTCAGAGAGGTCACTGGCCTTGCTTGAGGTCAAGGTACACAGAACCTTCATCAGCCCCAACTATTCATCATGTGTGTTTATAGACCACTTACTCTGTGCACACCCCCTGCCAAGATCTGGGACACAGAGATGAATCAGAGGCCTCTGTCCTCAAAGCCATCAGTCAGGCCACTTGAGACCCCAGAGGCCACTCAAATGACTTATTGCAGCCAGAATGACTCTCTGGACTCACTTAAAGAGAAACACTGGAGCCTTCCTCCAGAGCTAGACCCTTGGGGGCCCCTTCCCCCATTTCTTGACCAGCCACCCCAACCAAAAGTGCCCAGGGGAGCGGGGACTCAGGCAGGAGCAGAAAAAACAACTGAGGAATGTGCTGGAAGGAATGGATTCGCTGAGAAAGAGGGAGGAAAAAAAACCAAAACCGTAGCAAAAGAAGAAACAACCATGATGGTGGTGATGATGAGAAAAACCATAATAAAAGAAAGAAAGACGCCTTCCAGAAAACTCCCAGTCTGGTTACCTACCTTCCACTCTTCAACTGCTAACTTAAAAGACTTTCTTACGAGGGAGGGAATGGCGGAGTGCTGACCTACAAGGCCAGACCGAGCTCTGGGTGGGTCTCCAGCCGCAAGTGGGGCGTGCAGCCCTGCTCCGGCCCCAGTGTGGGCACGCTGCAGTTCCAGGCTGGTGCCGACGAGGCGGAAAGGTGGGACGGTGTCTGGGGAGACCCACGGCTGAGTGGTCTGGCCTCCACCTACCCTTGAGTTCAGCCTAAGAAGCCCGCACTCCCCGCGGAGGGGGCGGGCATACGCCTGGCCCTGCGTCTTGGCTGCCAGTTCTCTTGCCCCCCAACTGTCTTGGGGTGCAAAGTGGGGAGTCCCTTCTCCCCAATTCCCTGCCCTGGGCCGCCCCGGAGGTTTGCGTGGATGGGCCAAACCGCTTTCTTGACGACCTTGGCGGCCGCCTCCTTCACAATCCGGCCCAACCTGCGTGACTTCTCAGGAGGGGGCGGGGTGGCGTGGACGCGCACATTGGGGAGGAGCATGGTTCCGGGTTCCCGGTTCCTTGACAGGCGCGCCTCTCAGCAGCGGCAGCGAGGTGAAGAGTTTATAGAGGGCTGAATTTGGGCTCTGGACTGTCTGCACAGCCCAGCACACGGGGCACAGGCTAGCGGTTGCACGCAGGGTGGGCCGTTTTTGTGAACTCGCTGGAGACCAGCGTGTACTCACCTTCGCGGCACCTGTGCCGGTCTCTCACGTGGCTGCCCAAGCCACAGGACACCCTCACTGATCGCCTCACGCACAAACACTCCTGTGAGTTGCGGAGCGCTTGGCTGGGCCCCAGGGGGGCGGGGAGGAGGGTAGGGGGCGGAGGAGGGGCAGGGTGCTGTCTCCGAGGAGGCCCCTGATTCCAGCGGCTCAGACTCTCTGGCCGGAGTTGCCGTCTCTCTTGACTGACCCGTGACCCCCTGTGCGCACACGCCTAGGGGGTGCCTGAAGGTTTGAACACCAAGGTGGCTTCCAGAACATAGGCTTGGGGTAGCTACTCCCATGACTGACTGAACAGGGGGAGGAGAAGGAGGGGGCCACGGCGGGGGCCACCTGGGCCAGACTGAGCAGAGAGGAGGGAGCAGAGGGAGGAGGGGGAGGCAGGGAGGCGCTGGGAGGAGGGGCCGGCCTCGGCCCTGAGCTCAGCAGGTGGGGAGGGGGTGCAGAGTGTGGCAGGGGCCACGGTGTGGCCCAGAGCCAGCTGCAGTGTTCTGTCCAAAAGGTGACTTTTTGTGACAGGGAGGCCGGGCGGGCACAGCGAAGAACTCCAGGAATTCGAGAACCCTATGTTTTGGATAGCCGTGCACTCCCCCCAGGACCAGGCATCAGCTCTGACTCCCCCCACCCCGGCCCCCGCCAATGGGGACCCCTGTTTGGGGGCCAAGAAGGGCCATTTGGGGAGGTGGGGTCTTCTCCGCATCCTCTGCTTTCTGGGAAGGATGGGGTACACGCTGCTACTGTCTTATGGACCCCTCCAAACGCCTGTGAAGTGGGCGCAATGTGGCCATTATTCCACAAGCCCCAAACCCAGGAGAGGCAGGGGAGAGAGAAGGTGCCATCAGTCAAACCAGCCATGGCTGTCCCCAGGGGAGATGGAGAAATGGGGGCCTGCGGGGTCCACGGGCGAGCCCCTCACTGCAGCGGCGGGGGAACTGGGGCTCAGCGAGGATTCTCGTGCGCCCGAGGCGGAGGAGCGAGGTGGGATGGGCCAAGGTGCCCCCCACCCTTGCGCAGGCCCCGCCCGGGTCAGTGCACAGGCGCTGGCCAGGTCCCCCCCGCAGGTCAGGGCGGGGTCCGAGAGACACCTACTGGACTGCAGCGTGCGCTGCCGCACCACCGAGGTGAAGGCACCCAGGCCCTGCGGGGAGCGCGCCGCCAGGCGAAAGGCGTACTCCGTGTTGGGTTTCAGGTCATCCACCACGAAGGCCGTGGCCGGGTCGAAGGTCCTCGCGACCTGGGGGAGGGGCCAGGAGAGAGACCCGGATGGGGAGACAGACAGACAGACAGACAGACAGACAGACAGACAGACATCAGGGAAAGAGAGAGAGACAGACCCACAGAGTGATGGAGATGGAGAAAAGAGAGGTGGAAAATTTAGCAAGGGGCGGGGCAAAGAAACAGAGGAAGAGAGATATCCAGGCACCTAGTCCCAAGACAGGGGAGCTGCCCAGAGCGGGTGCTTGGGGAGGGGAGAGGGGGCGAGTGCCATCCCCTCCCCCATGCCACCCACGCACCTCTCTGCCGTGGTCGCCTTCCCGGTAGAGGAGCTCGTATTTGATGATGCTCTCCTGCCGCGGGGGGCTCCAGGAGAGCCCGATGCTTGTCTCTGACTTGGCCTCGGCCCGGAAGTTCATGGGCTGGCCGGGCACTGCAGGCGAGAGGCGAGAGGGCTGGTATCATCAAGGAGAGGCTGGGGAGGGGGTCCACCAGCATAGGGTACCCAACCTTCGAGGTTCCCATTCTCCCCCAAAAGAGCTCCTTAAAGCTTATCACTGCCCTAACAAGAAGGGTTATGAGGTTCTGGATGCTCCCAGAATGTTCTCCACTGTTCTCATTTCTCTTCTTTTGCCGGGACAGCCCCCTGTGGCCTGTTGTCAGCTGCCCGCTCCAACTCCCCCATCCTCTCTGCTGCCAATGGGAAAACATTTTAAAAATCCCGTTTTCAACACACCCCAGCATCCACCCTCTTCCCCTCAATTCAACAGAAAATTGGTGGGGCCCATAACTGAAAATATAGATCCACCCTGTGTCTGCTCTATGGCAGCAGAATTCCAAACCTCCTGTCCCTTTGCTTGAGCAGTGGCCTGACTCTCCCTGGACTCGAGGTTCCCAAGCCCAGAAACCCATAGAGAGCTGGGGCCCATACACCTACATGTTGCACACCCCTACCCCCAGTCTCTCGTCCGCGCTGTGAGAGACCTGCCTTCAGCACTTTGGGTTAACATACTTTCTGTTATTTCAGTGATCCAGTGGGCAGGGATCGCTCTAGTGAGAGTACCAAACGGAGGTTCTCAAAGTCAGAGATGGATGAGGGAGGGGCATAACAAAGGAGACGGAGACCAGCGGAGACCACGCCCCGTTTCTCAGACGCATCGCTACCAACTGTAGCCCTGTGTGTGGGCTTGCCAGATCGGCTTTTCCAAGGGTGGCCAGAAATCTGGGTTCTCTAGGACACCCTCCTGCATTGCGACTCTAGTGTGAAAATACTTGAAAAAAGCCAAACAAACTACATGGTGGCCTCCAGGTAAGTCGGCCTCCTCTATGTGCTCAGAGGCACATCACCGCATGGCCACCTCCTACTGCCTCGTGGGGCGTGAGTCCCAAATCCTTCCGTCCTCCCATCCCCCAGAAATCGTGCATCATGCACGCAACTCACCTCCCTGCTGAGTCTTGACCTGGATGGGGTCCGAGAGGGGCCCGTCGCCCACGGAGGTGAAGGCCAGCACGCGCACCGTGTATGTTTCATCCTCCAGAAGGCTGCCCACGGTGGTCAGCAGGCTGTCATCCACGTTGTGCTTCTGCCAGTTGCCCACGGGGTGCTCGGGCTCCATGGTGTAATAGATCCGGTAGCCCCGGATCAGGCCATTGGGTTCCACCGGCTCCTCCCACTGGATGATCATGGTGGTGGCACTGAGCATGCGCGCCTGCACGTTCCTCGGCGCACTGGCGGGGGCCTGCTCGCCCGTGCGGGTGACCACCGACTCGCTGGGCGGACCCTGACCGATAGAGTTGACGGCCGACACCCAGATCTCATACTCCGAGTTGGGGCTCAGACCACCAATACTGTAACGCGTGGTGGTGATGTCCTCTTTGATCTGGTACGGCCCATCCTGGCTCTTGGATTTATATTCGATGACATAGTAGGACACGGGGTCTGGGTTGCCTGAGTCCCACGTGATGGTGATGCTGGTGGCTGTGTTCTCTGTCACCACAGGAGTCCCGGGGGCTTTGGGGAGAGCTGTGGGTGGGAGGCAAGGTCACATGTCAGGCATACTGGCTGTGAACCCTTAAGGCTGTGTAACTTTTAGTCACACGACTGCCCTCTCAGAGCCATAATTTCTTTGGTGGTAATGCCTGTCTTAATGACCCCCTAGCCTACCATCTGGAGAAGGCAATGGCACCCCACTCTAGTACTCTTGCCTGGAAAATCCCATGGACAGAGGAGCCTGGTAGGCTGCAGTCCATGGGGTCGCTAAGAGTCGGACACGACTGAGCGACTTCACCTTCACTTTTCACTTTCATGCATTGGAGAAGGCAATGGCACCCCACTCCAGTGTTCTTGCCTGGAGAATCCCAGGGACGGGGGAGCCTGGTGGGATGCCGTCTATGGGGTCGCACAGAGTCGGACACGACTGAAGTTGACTTAGCAGCAGCAGCAGCAGCCTACCATCTATAGCAAGTATTGGCAAGGTATACGGCTTATGTATTGCTGGTGGCTGCTTCTGTGCTAAGAATTACTAAGCTCTGTCACGGTAGCCCAAAAGCTGCCACCAGCCAGCTGTGAGCAAATGGGCAGGTGTCAATAAAACTTTATTTATAAAAACAAGTGGAGGGCCAGATTCAGTCCATGGACTGTAGTCTGCTGGTCCCTGTT
Organism: Oryx dammah; assembly: GCF_014754425.2. Lineage (NCBI taxonomy): Eukaryota > Metazoa > Chordata > Mammalia > Artiodactyla > Bovidae > Oryx > Oryx dammah. The sequence continues at coordinate 90,595,264 of NW_024070189.1, forward strand.
CCAAAGCTAGAAAAAATATCTGGGGGCATCCTCCTCTGAGTTTCACCACAAACTTGAGACATCAAGAGAGTCAGTAATCCCTCCCTACTCCCCAATGCTCCATCTTTCTGAGTTTTGCACAGGCTATTTCCTTTTCTTAGATATGTTCTCCATCTGTTTTGGCTCATTCCTGTTCAACTTTTAGTCTTCCCCTGACTTAGCTTTCCTGGGAATTGGCACCTTTATTCTGGGGGTCTGAGTGGTGCTCCATGGCCCCTATCACTGCCCTAATCAGCATGCATTGCTCAGTAGAACAAGATGGGTCTCATTCCATGGGGCCAGGCCCACAATAATTTGTCATCAGTATGTTGACTGTCCTGTTCACAGCCAGGAGTGACTGAGGCCAGAAAAGTGACTCAGAAGCTTTTCCACCATTATGCCCCACCTACACCTGAGGTACACAGATGACTTGCTTCCCCCATGACCCCTGCTTACATTTCACTGTGATCTGGGCCACGGCCTCGATGACACCCAGGCTGGACATGGCCACGCACGTGTAGTTGGCAGAGTCCTTCACGTCTGTGAGTTCCAGCACGTTCCGGCCCACGGGCATGTCATCCTCGGGCGTCAGGTCCTCAGCCCCCTGCATCCACTTGACGTATGGCATGGGTGAGCCCACGGCCACGCAGGTGATGTTCACGTTGCCACCTGGCATGATCTCGTGGCTCATGGGCAAGATGGAGAACCGTGGTGCCACGCGGCGGACTGGGGGAGTGGGGTGGGTGGGAGATGCAGGGAAGGGGGTGGTGGTGGGAGGGAGATGCACGGGGTTGGGGGGATGGGGAGACGGAATGCAGAAGAGAAAAGAAAGAAAAGCAGGAGGAAAGAAAGAAAGGAAGAAGGAAAGAAAGAAAAAAGGAAAAAAAAAGTGGAAAACAATTTAAATATAAACAGGGCTGTTTCCTTCCCCCCAGTCAAATTTTTTTTTTCGTCCAAATGAAAGAAAATAACAACAAAAAAAAGAAACAAATTAAAAAAAAATTCCAACACAAAGAAACCAAAACTTCAAAGGAAGGTAATTTCACAAACAATATATAGAGGTATCCGATATATAATAAAAGAGACATGAAGCATTATTCCATAGCAACAGGGTTTCAGAGACCAAAGTGGCTGGTCCACAGCACAGTTAGAACACAAAAATTTATCAGTGGTTTCTCATCTTTGCTGACAGACGTGGCTTCAGGGAGCAGCCCCTCTGCTGGCTCAGAGGAACTTCAGAAGACTGGGGCTGTGGGGGCCAGGGGAGGGGGGATGCTCTGGGGAGGTTGGATGGGAGGGGCGAGGACACAAGAGGTCATGGGAAGAGTTGGGACAGCAGGCAGAAGGGGCCAGGATGTCGGGCCCTCCCATCCCCACTAGCTCTGGTGACCCGGGGTCCCCGCCCACTTCCCCAGGGGGGCCCTCCAGGAAAAGATGAGAAACTCTAATGAAATTTTTGTGGTTTTGGGGTATAGAAACCCTTCTAAAAGCTTCTGTCGAATCTGACAAGTTTCCATTGATAGATGCAGCTCTCAGAATCACAAACAGCATGCAAAATAGGTTGGTTGGTTGAGAGGTTTAAAGAGAAAGAGACAGAGAGAGAGAGAGAGAGGAAGGAAGAGGCAGAAAGTGAAAGAGAGAGAAAGTTAATACGAAGAGGCCTGGATCTCAGGGGCCTTTAGTGCACAGTCATGGGGGGAATCAGAGAGAAGAGAGAAAGAGAGAAAACAGAACAGACAGGAGACAGGGAGGGATAGAGAGAGAAAGGAGAGGGAAGGGGCCCACTTCAATGCTGCATATTAATTCTAGCGGATGTGACCCAATGTGACACGTCACATTGTCACATCACAGCCCTGGCAGAATAATAAGTAGGATATTAATAATAATCAGAATCATAAACGAGGGAATGAGCTTGAACACTGAGAAACAGGGACATGTCCTGTGCATTTCTTAGCGGGAAAGCAAATGCGGCCTTCTGTCCCAATCTCGCAGACCATGAAGGCGGCAGGATGCATTTCGGGGGGCTCCATTTTCAGAAGCTGGGTGGGTTTTGGGGTTGGGTGTGTGTGGGGGGGAAGAGGTGGGCACGAATGGGCATCTAAACTGCTAAAGGGCACAGCTGCCCCATGGGAAATGTTGCCCTGTGGGGGAATGGACTTGGGTCAACTGGTAAACCCTTCTAGCCAGATCAAGGTTGTCCCCTGGCTTTAGGAAACCACATGGACATGCCCCCAGCTTCGGGCAGGTCAACGAATCTTGTCTCAAACTGTAGGGATGACCACCTGGAGGCTCAGCAAGGCTAAACAGGACCACAAAGTAACTTTCACATGAAACTGGGGTGCTCCTGGTGGAGGGGTCTGGCCTGTCCTACAGAGGAGGGGGCTCCAGAGGCAAAGGGAGGCAGCCCCGTTTCCTCTCTCTTGGCATGGGTTCCGAGCTGAAAAATCTCAAGCCTTGTTCCCTGAATTCCAGCAGGAAGTGAAGAAGAAGGGGAGCTCTGTGGGGGCGGGAGGGAGGACCAAGAAAGCTGGCAGCCCTTCAGAAAAAGAAGCCCCACGAAAAGTCCAGAGTCACGTTGGAGACAGGATGGAGGAGCGGGAAGGTGTCAGCAGAGGAGAGGAATGGGGGGAGGGGCAGGGAGGGGAGACAGAGGGGCCATGCAGACAGACTGGGGAATGAGGGGCGGCGGGGTAGGGCGCTGAGATGGGGGGCAGCTTTCTGGCAGGGCTGGGAGGAGGGCGGGGGAAGTTGGGAGGAGAATGGGGGGTCCGGCCAGCCAGCGGACGCGGTCCAGGCCAGCCGCCGGCATCCACAGCGAGGCACGAGTGGGATGCCCAAACGCTGCGTTGTCATGGAAACAGAACACGATGGGGGATGAGCGTGGGGGAGCTAATTAATCAAGGACAGAAAACGGCACTGACGTCCAAAACAAAACCAGGAGAAACAAATGAAAAACCAAAGTGGGGTGGGGGGGATAATTCAAAACACCAAACAAAAAAACCCTCTAAAACAAAATACCCGAAAAGCAAGAAGAAAAAGAAAACATGAAATGGGTGTGGGGCTGAAAATCGGGGTCTGAAAGGAGGAGGGCTGTGGCTTCCCCAGGGAGGTACCCCCCAACCCTGGCAGAACACAGCATCTGGCCTCCCCACCCAGCACCCAAGGGCCCTGGTAGAGGCTTGAGGTGGCCTCAGAGGTGAGAGCCTCATAGGCAAAAGAACCTTCAGAGCAAAACAACCCAGCCACAGGGAGCCCCACTTCTCAGTGATACTCTCCCTGCTGCTTGTTTTAGAGCTGAACAGAGACCACATCAGTCTAATCACACAGTTCAAGGTGCTCCCCTCAAGACCTCAGGAAAACCTGCCCAGGATGGGGTGGGGGGCTGATGAGGTTGCATAGCCCTGTGGCCTTGGGAAGGGCCCCTCATCCTCTGGGAGCCTCAGTTTCCTCTTCTGTGAAATGGAGGCCATCAGTGATATGCTGAGGTCATTAAGCTGACTGGGGCAGTGCCCAGCACATAGTAAGTAGGTGCTCAGCCTGGGCATGGGGCCAGTGAAGTTCCCTCTGGTCTTCCAGAGTGCTGGAAAGATCAATGAGATATTTAACATTAAGGAGGTTTCAGGATGAATCAGAGCTGTTTTTTGTTTTTTGAAAGAAAGCAATAGGAAGAATATCTATTAAATCCCTCCCAACTGAGAGGCCAATGACCTTGTACCCATTTTGTGGATGAGGCAGTGGAGGCCCAGAGAGGAACTAGGGCTAGCTGGAAGACACAAAGAAAGGAAGTGGTAGGGCCAGAGCTCAAAGCCCGGTATGCCTGATCCCTACCTCCCAGATAAAGTGAGCCTTCTCTTACCATGGTAATCAGCAAGAATTATATAGCCACGTGTCCCTTCTTGGTTCTTTCACATTTGTGTCCTTACCCTCTGGGGATACCAAAGAGGGCAAAAGTACCTCACCTATATACATCTCTCAACTAAATAATCACCAGTTGAATAATATCCAGCCGCCACCATAATAAATGTCCAGAAGCCATCAGTAAAAGGTTTATACCGAAAGGGATTACTGGAACATTAAAAGGAGTAAAAGCTAGCTTTAGGATTTAAAGATTAAATAGAAGCCAGCCAGATTTATCCTTGTGTAAAACTCAACATCACACCCCAAAGACCCTGCTCACATCTGATCTTATCTTAAAATACCTTCCTTTAGGAGTGTCATAATTTGGAAGGTGCCTCTAACACTTCTCAGAAGTAGACACAAGGCAAACATCTTGAACATGTAAAAGACTTGCCATACAGGGTTGTTAATTATAAGTCAGTTAAGTGTGGGAGGGCATTTATCAACAAATGTAATTTTGGTGCTCACAAATCCCCAGCATGGCCGGCAGCCATCAATTAAATGGATCTGCCAATATGCTGTAAAGGCTGACACCTAAGACACTTTGCCTACTTGCTTTCTCGCCTACCCTGTTGGGTTTCTAAGGGTGTGCTGCAAGAAGAGGGCTGGTTTGCCATGACTTAGGGGAGGACTGTGCCCATGAGCACTAGGTAGCTTAAACACCCGCTGCTGGGGGGTCCTCACAAGGCCTCTGGGTGCCCTCCCAGTTGGCAAGGGCGGGTGGCTGACACTGTGTTCTGCCCAGTTTGGTGCTGACTCCCACCCACATCATTTTTCCACCCCTGGCTGCAAGCTTGAGGTGCAGGTTAGAGAGTAAGGTGGGCGCGGAACCCACGGGACGGAATGGCCCCGCAGGACCCCCGCCCCCAATTACCGACCTGAGTGGAGGGTCCAGGCAGGTTATAAGGGGACCACACCAGCCTTGGTCCTCAGCACGCTCCAGCTGGTTCTTGTTTCCAGCTCTTCTCGTCACCGAGTAGCCGGGGGGGTCCCAATGGGGGGGACCCGTGTGGGTGCGGGGATCAGGAGGGTGGGCGGTGGTAGGGGGGTGGCGGGTTGGGGGGGATGGGTCGCTTCAAACCCCGATTCACATGGAAAAACAACTCAAAAACCATCAAAGCAACCGGGAGACGACCCCTCCCCCAGGCAGGAAGAGGCAGAAACTCAAAAACCAAAAAAGTGTGGGGGGGGCAGGAGGCGGGGTTCAGGGGAGAAGGGGATGGGAAGGGTTGGGGGGGGAAACTCAAAAGTGAGGTGATCTGATTGAAGCACTAGGTAGGGAACTCAACAGTGTCAGACATCTCAACGAGTCAGCAAGCCGCAGCTCCGAGGGGGTGGGGTGGGGGCGGGGGGCTCTGCCGGGCATTTTGGGGTGGGAGAAGCTGCTGGGTGCTCCTCCGGACTCCAAAATGAGGATGGGGAAGGGCGGGGAAGGTGCCAAGAAGTTCTGCAGCCTCCATGGGGTTGGATTAGATTACAGGCTTAGATTACACCTGTCAGGGGAGGAGGAGGGGCGTCCAAGGCCTAACTCCAAAGCCCCTCCACTGAACCCCAGCCCGTGGCCCAGGGAGGGTAGGTACCACTCCATGGCCTGCCCTGTGATCTTTCTCCCCCTCCCGCCCATCCTGCCTCCCCTCTCCCACTGCCAGCTCCCTCTGCTGCTCAGATAGTGCGAGGCCTGGAGGGACCTGGCTGGACTCCCGGCACACAGACTGACCAGCGGCCTTTTGAGCTGGACATTTTACTGCCCTACAGATACTTTTTTATTGGGTTTTTTTTTTTGGTACTCTCTGTCTCCCAATTTTCTTTTTTTCCAGTTCTAGCAAAAAGGGGCATGGTGTCTTGCCAATTGACTGACTCCCCTTGCCCCCTTGCTGCGGCCGCCAGAGACACAGGGCTCTCTGAATGACGAGGTGTAATCTAATGTACCCCCTCACCCCCAAAAAACAGAGGAAACAGCAATGCAAAGGGTGTGAGGCAGGCAGCAGGCGAGAGGTGTCTAGAGCTCAGTGTTCCTGCGGAACGGCCCCGCCCCCGCCCCCATCCACCATGCCCAAACAGAGAAGAAGCCTGCCTCCCCACCCCTGGAGCCCCTCTCCCCTCGGGGTGACAGTGGGATGAGGAGAAGGGCTGGGTTCTGATCTGCCACTGCCTACCACCAAGGTCATGTCAGGGACTTTGAGGGGTGGGGGATGAGATGGGTGGGCATGGCCAGGTGTGACCAGCAGGAACTGGAGGAGCTTGCCAACATTCCCCTGTGGTAGTCTTTGTGGAGATACAGGAGGTCATGGGGAGGGGTGATTCCAGGCCCAATATCTATCTACTCTTGTCTGGAGGCTGCTGGGGGGAAAAGGGGAACACCTGGAGATCCTATCCACCAATTATATGGCTTGGGTACCAGAGATATAATTTTAAAAACAATTTGCCCCACAAAATGCCATGCTGTGAATTGATCTGAAGGGGCCTGAGGATGGGTTGCAGATAAAGGGTTCTGAAGAACACCTGGAAACTGGGGCAATCTAGAGCTCCCTCTGGCATCAGATATTGAGTCCCGATCTCTTAGTTCAGCATTTGAGAACCAGCATTAAATTATCCCCATCAGGCTCCTTCTAAAATCCTGACAACATCCCGAGTCCCTTGAAGGTGGAAGGTTCTCTCCGGCGTCTCCAGCTCTAGCATCTTCCTGTGTCATCAGGTGGGTGGCACACCATCTCACTGGGTCCTGTGCACCAGGGTTCAATTATGCTATGTTGCTAGACCAAACGGCAAAGACACCATCTTCAGCCACTCATTCACACCTTAAAGGCTGATGATTTTAAAGAAAATCAGCAGCCAGGGAGAATGTAATTCTGAGCTACATTTTCCTTAGGGAGGTTCTGGGATTAGAGCTGCCAGCTGCATTTTAAAAAATGGACCTGGCTTTGACTTTGGGTCCTTTGAATCTCAGCAACTGACTTCAGGAGAAGGGTAAATCTGAATACTCCACCCCCTGGATCACCCAGAGTCAGTAGAAGCTGTAGATTGTAACTGAAGGAAGAGCTAGGTTGAAGGTGGGGATTCCTTGCAACTAATTCCCAGGACTGGTTGCTCTGGCAACAGTGTAAACGCTTAGAGCTTTCAGAGCAGAACATGCTAGGTGGCTCTTCTCTTCTGCTGAGCTGGTATGTATCTGTAAGGGTAGCCTAACACCCAAACTGGGCCACTGGCACTCCCTCCGTTTTTTTTTTTTTTTTTTGCCCCCTTTTGACACTCTGGCCATGGAACTTCCTGTGGGAGTGACAGGGAATTAAGAGGAAAGATGTGGATCTGGGGAGACCACTGATCTCATTGGATTGAGACTGCAGCCAGGAAAAAATGAGACCATGGGCTGAGCTCCGAAAAGCATTAGCAAAACTTGAGCTCTGAGCAAATGTATTAATTTTTGCCCTCCAATTCTTCCCAAAGCAGTTTCCCGTAAGCCATCTTATTCAAAAGGCGTATCTGTGAAATAAATGATGGGGAAACTGAGGCTCCCAAAGGGAAATGACTTGCTCAGAGCATTTATTTGAACTCTGTTTCCCTATTTTACAACAATCTCCCTTGTGATTTCTTACGTGCCACACACGACACAGGGCACCAGACGGACGAATGTTAATTTTCTCCATGGACTCCTCCCAACTATCCTGTGAGCCTGGCGTACTGATGCTTCTTCCTATCGTTCAGATGAGAAAATAGGGACTCCAAGCAGCCACCTGACCAGCCCAAGGTCATACAGCCAAGGAGGGGCAGAGGCAGGACTTGAATCTGGGTCTCCTCAAGTCAAAAGTCTGTGCTCTCACCACTAGTCTATACTGCCCCCAAAGTCCAGGTGGTCTTCAGAGACCCTCAGCCACCTCTCAGTTTCAATTTACTGGGACCCAGCTTTCATAAAGGAGCTGAGGGACCTCTTTCCTACATCTTTTGGAGAGTTCTGCCTGGCAGCTCTTACGCTGGATTCAGAAGGAGACAGGAAAAATAAATCCCCTATTATTGCATCTAAAATCTTCTTGCCAACTCAGCCCTGAACTTAATCATTAGGAGTTTAGAGAAGGCAGGTGAGGGACAAGTGAGAGGAAAAGGTTACCCCAAATAGGCTAGTCTCAGCTTTCAAATGTCATCTATGTTGGGTAGTCAGCTGGGAGCTAGTGGCTAGAAATCTAAATAAATATTTTATAGGGGGCTTGTTTTCTTTTGGGGGTTAGAATAGGGCTCTCAAAGGCTTGCCTTTCCTCAGGGAGGGAAGAGGAGATGGGAGCGAGTGTCTCCAAAGGTTTCAAAAGTGAGAGAAACAGAGAGACAGAAGGAGAGCTGAGAGAGAGAGGCAGAGGAAGAGCTGGGGAGGCAGAGAGAAGGAGGGAGGGGCTGTGCCCAAAGTTCCCCAGGGTTTTCCCCAGAATTCCACAGCTCTGATGCTTAGGTACTCAGAAAGTGACCATGCTGCATTGCTGGACGAAAGATGCCTGTGACTAGGCTGGGAATCTGGGAGGTGGTGGGGGGAGCAGCCAACATCATCCACGAGGCGGAGGGGTAGCACTAGGGCAGAATGACTGGCCAAGTAGTTGGCCGAAGTCTATCATGCTGCATTTTCCGATGGGTGGATCCATACTGGTACCCAGTCAGCACACAAAAAGTCATCACAACAGCTATCATTCTGAGCACTGACTATGTGCCAAGCATACATCATTTTGGGAGGATGGCCCATTTATATGAGGCCACGTCTCATATTTAGACATGTTGCTCTACTGAACAAGAGCTCAACATGCCAGCTGTCCATTCAGCTGTGCTTCCAATGCCTGTTTCTGGGTTGTCTGGGAAGGTGGGAGGTGGTCTCATGCTGAGGCAGAAGGAAGGAAATGTGCCTGCTTAAGCTCCCTTTAAACATGGCCGCCCTGAAGAACAGAGGCATCAGTTCTGGGTAAGAGAGGTAGCTGGCCAGTCAGGTCGGACAACCTGGGCTTCTCTCCTCACACGCCTCACCCAAGCTCTGACCGCCCACCATCTGTCTAAGCCACCTCCTTTGTGCTCTTGAGCCTGGGTGGTCACTTTCTGCCCCAGCATCCCAGCTGTGGGACCCCTTCCACCCTCCTGGATGGTAGTTGGGACAGGAACACTGGCTTTTAAATCACAATGCGTTTGGAGAACAACCACACAACAGCTCAGCCCAAGAAATCGAAACCAAAGAGCACGGAAACACAAGACAGACCCAAAGACCAAACGCTTTGATGGGGGAGGGAGCGGGGTAAAGGGGCTGGGAGGGGGGAAAAAAAAACGAACTGATCGGTTTTTTCCCCCAAAACGAAACCAAAAATTAATAACTAAATAAAAAGAAGAAAGAAAGAAAGAAAGAAAACAAATGAAGGAAACCAAAGGAGAAAAACAGAACGGAAGACGAGAAACACTCCAACAGAAGGCGTTGGGAATTCACCAAACCGAATCGACAAGATTGGCATGCAGAGAAATTTTTACATTCTCCCAGCATGCATCAGGCCCAAGTTACCATGACGACGAGGAGTGCAAAAAACTTAGCAACAACATTACCAAAGGATGCATATAGGCGACCACAATGCAAGCATCGCATGTGTGCGGCCGGCCCTAGGCCGGGCTGGGCACGGCTGAGATTTTCGTGTCTTTCTGGGTTTTATTTTTTTTGCTCTCGCTTGGCGGTTTTTTGTTTTGTTTTGTTGGCTTTCAGCTCATTATTCGCATTCTGTCATTTTTTTTCAAAGTTCATTTTTCTATCATTTTCTGTGTGCATGTCTGCGTGTGTCCGTGTGCCTGTCTGTGTGTGTTTCGTGTGTGTGTGTGTGTGTGTGTGTGTGTGTGACTTTCAGAATGTAAAAATGTGGGTAAAGAAAGTAAAAAAGAAAAAAACACACCAACCTTCTCGAAGCTCTGAGGGATGTAAAGGGGGTTTGATGCAGAACACAATGACATGGGGAGAAGAGAAAAAATAGGGGAGATACAGAGAGTAAAAAGAGGACTTCCCAAGGCTAAAAGCTGCAATAGTTTGTTGATTTTTTTCTTTAAACCAAAGAAAAAATTGAAATTAAAAAACAAAAAGAACAGCAACGACCTTTTCGTCTTTCCTTGACATATACGATCTACATTTGCCTTCCACAATTTTTTTTTTTTAATTCAATTTTGGAGCGTCTGAGGCCCAGGCAAGGATGGGAGGCCGGACCCCCTAAAGAAAGGACCACCCCTCCAGGGGGAGGGGCACTGAGGACAGAAGGCTGGCCCCCCTCCCTGGCTGCACCCTGCTTAGAGGGCCCGCCCCCACCCTGCCCCACACTGTTCTCCTTGAGCCCTGCCAGACTTACAAACCCCCTTCCCAGGTGTTTGCAGAGAAATAAAGCAGGTTAGACGAAGACCAGTCAACTGGAGTCGTGGACGCGCTATAACTCACCAGAGGTGCCATGGCAGCAGACCGGAGGTGTGGCCCCTGCCCACCCGCGCCCCCGGGTCCCCAGCCCCGCCCCCCATGCCACCTCCTCCTCAGAGGCGAGCTGCAGAACCCAAGGGCGGCCAAGGTGCTGCTTCAGGGCTGGTGGGGGCTGTGTCTGGTAGAGGGAGAACTGAGGGCCTGAGGGTCTCCCAGTAAGGGAGGGGCTGCATGACCTCCCAGATGGAGAACACTGAGGGGCCTGGTGTGTCCAACTGGGGAAGGGAGGTCCAAAGAAGGGTGGCTTGGGATCAAGGATATGGAGCCACCCTGGGGCAGCCCCGGGGGATGAACTGGACCCATTTCCTGGCAGGTGGAAGCTGCTTCCACCACAGATCTGACCAGAAACAGCCACGGGGACATAGGAGATGGAGGAGGCAGCAAATGAATATTTCCGAAAGGATGGAAGAGAACCAACCCAGAGATGAGATGGGGTCCGCAGAGGCATCTAGGAGCAGGGGTACCTGGCACCTTCGAGGAGACACCAAGGGGCTACTCCCAGGCCCTCCTTGGGTTGGGGGGGTGGTGCCGGGGCAAGGACCCCCTGGGCTTCCAGGTGTGACCAAGTGGGAAACTGACAAGCCTCAGCCCAAACCCTGGGACACCTGCCTACAGGAATCCTCCTCTGAGGGTGACCAGGAGAGCACCAGGCTCTGGGGACAACTGAGGCTGTGGGGCCAGCAGGGGCAGCCTTGAAGACCCCTCCCCAACTCTCAGATTGAGGGCGCTGGAAGGCGGGGCGGTGAAGCGGGTACGAGGCCACAAGTCTGGAGAAGCGAAGCGAGCACACAGCAAGGGAAGCACCGCACGACACACCACAGAAGCTGACTCGGATGGGCGGGGGGTGGGCAGGGTGGGGCAGAGGCCTGCAGGCTCCCCCGGCCCTGTAGGCCCACGAGAGACCCCCTCCTTCCGGCCCTGCCCCGTTCCCTCCTGCTGCCCCGACCCCAACGTCCTGCAGCTCATGGGACAGCCGGCACCAGGCACGGGGGTGGGGGCATTGAAGCTGTCCCTGTTTTACAGGCAAGGAAACTGAGGTCCAGAGAGGGACACCGCCTCGCCCAAGGTCCCACAGCCACCACCCGGGGTGGGCCTGTCTGCTGGGGTCTGCAGGGGGCAGGGGAGCCCGGAGGCTGTGAGCCCGAGAAGGAAGGGGGACCGGTGGGGGCGGGGGGCCCTACCTCGCACGTAGAGGTTGGCGGGTGAGGAGTAACGCACGCCGGCGCTGTTGGTGGCCACGCACTCATACTTGCCCTGGTCAGTCTCCTCGCTGCTCTCGATCTGCAGGGCTCCTGTGGGAAAAGGGGACAAGGCCTGGCCCATCAGGGGGGACCCTGGCTTGGGGGAATGGCGGGAGGGCTGTCCCAGAGTCCCATCCAGCCTGTCTCTTGGTTGGGCTGGGCCAGAGAGGCAGACAGAAAAGCTGAGTCAGCCTAGAAGCCCCCACTGGGTCAGGGCCTCCCTGGCTGCCTGCCTTTCCCCACCCCAATTCTGGCCCATCCTGAACACACCGCATGCCTGGCCAATCCTCCACCCTCAGCTGGGACCTTGTGAATGACTGCCACGTTGAAGGACAAAGCTGGGGGATGGGGGCAATATGTGTCAACTGAGGTGCATTTAGGAAAGTGCCAAATGATGCTTGCCAGGGGGAGGTGGAGGGCAGGTTGGTGGTCCCAACCCACAGCAGCTGCTCCAAAGACCCTGACATGATGTACCAAGCCTGGGAGGAAGTTTGCGGGAGAACGGATACATGTATATGTATATGGGTGAGTCCCTTTGCTGTCCACCTGGAACCATCACAACACTGTTAATCTGCTATACTCCAGTAAAAAATAAAATTAAAACAAACAAACAAGGTGCCAATTCAGGGAGCTGGTGGTCGCTTGTTCGTTTCAACCAGTGGGTAAGTGAAAGGGGTCTGGGTTCTTCAAGTATGTCTGGAATCACAGGCCTCGAAGCCCACGGTGTTTGTAAATGGAGACAGCGTTGTATTTCTTCAAGGGTGTTTAGATTTCAGAACTGGGTTACCCTCTCCACGAGAGCGAAAGCAAAGGATGCTGAGAGTGATATATTGAGCTGGCCAAAAAGTTCGATTGGACTTTTTCCATACGATGTAACAGAAAAACCGTAGCAAACTTTTTGGCCAATGCAATAGATCAAGTAAGTTTTAAATCAAAGGGCTGGATCCAAGCTTTCTGTACCTGAAACGAATTGAAGAATGAATTTCCCCAGACTTACAGTCATCTACATCAATCAGTCTGAGTTCATGGACCTGTTTCAAAACCATGGGTCTAGATTCAGGATCCACAAGTAAATGAATTTTCTAAGTGTGTTTGCAATCATAGACGGAGACCCAAGTCCACGGTGCTCAGAGGTTAATGGGGAGAATTTTCAAGTGTTTGAAATAGGAGGTCTAAAGGAAAACCTCTAATCTGCACAAATAAAGTTGAGGCTGAAATGCCTCCAGTGTGTTTGAAATCATAAAGCTGGATTAAAGAATTTGTTGGTCATGAGTCAATAAAGAATTTGAAGAAGTGGTCAATTTTCTTAAGCAGATTTTTAAAGTTTTTTTTTTTTTTTAAACGCAGACCATTTTTAAAGTCTTTATTGAATTTGTTACAATATTATTTCTGTTTTAGTTTTTTGGCCATGAGGCATGTGGGATCATAGCTCTCCAACCAGGGATCAGACCCACACCCCCTGCATTGGAAGGTGAAGTCTTAACCAGTGGACCAACAGAGAAGTTCCATCTTAAGCAGATTTAAAATCACAGGCCCAAATAAAGGGTCTTGTTGCCCACAAGTAAATTGAAACTAGGGCAGACTACCTCCTTCGATATGTCTGAAATCACAGGCCCAGATGAAAGACTTCACTTCCCATGAACATGTGAAAACGAATGAATCTTCTTAACAGTGTTTGAAAGCACAAGGCCATGGACACTACAGTGTTCACAGTAAATGAAAATGTGGCCAAGATTTCCCTAAAGTTATGTGAAATCACAGGTCTGGGAGAAATCTTCATTTTCACAAGTAAGTGAAGTCCAGCAAACATCTCTAAGTATGTTTGAAATCATGGGCCTTGATCAAATACTTCATCACCCATGAACAAATAGAAATGAGGCAGAGATTTCCACAGTATGTTTGAAACCAAAGGCCTGGACCCAAGTTTTCATTTTCATAAGTTAATTAAACTGACTAGCTGTAAGTCTGTTAGAATCACAGGCCTGGACCCTGTAACTTGTTGCTTATGAGTAACATGAAGATGAGGGAATACCTTCAATATCAATCACAGGTGGTTGTTTTTGGTTTTTTAAACTTTTTTTTTTTCTTTTTCTGATCACAGGTTTTGATTAGAGTCCTTGGCACCAGGAATCCAAAAATCCAATGCATGGTCCCAAATAAACGCCCCTTCTCAGCTTCGTTTGTGGTTGTCCCACACAAGTAGGGGGAACCCACAGATGGGGAAGTTCTCTCTAGGGGTCATGGATTAGGATTCCGTCCCTACATAACACTTCCTACCAATCTCAAGCTCAAGGGAAGCAGGCAGGCAGATACCACTATGGGGGCCCAGAGAGGGCATGGAACCTGCTCCAGGTCACACAGCAACTCATGGCAAAGTCAGGACCAGACTTGGACTCTTCCCTAGGGCTCCCACCCAGGCCTGTTCTAGTCTCTTCTTTGGGGCAGCTCCATAGGGCTGCCTTTGAGACTCTCTGCTCCTTCAGAGAGCTGGACCCCCACACCCCTACCACATCACCCAGATTGAAGCTTCACAGCTGGAAGGCCCTCCTCTGCACACCCATTGTACAGATGTGAAAACCAAGGCTAGAGACGGATGAGGGCTGCATACAGAGCAGTCATCAGCGCTCTGAGCGGGCATGGGAGGCACTGCACCTTCCGGAGGACATAACACCCTGTGGCCAGGTGACCTGAGGGGCCAACATGGCCACACTCAGCGCCCAGCCACAGATGGCGACACAGACACAGAGACTGTATGGACACCGGGCAGGGTGAGGAGGGGACATGTGGAGGGGGCCTGGGGCAGCCCCCTGTGGAGCCTGGGGGCTGGGCGGGCAGTGAGAGAGACTGTGAGTGGGCAGGTGGGTGAGGAAAGAGCCTTACCTCGGATCGGAGTGCTTTCTGAAAGGGAAGCAGAGAGAGTCAGGTGAATGTCAGAAGGCAGTCCTGGGGGCCGCGGGGCCCCAGGGAGGCGGGGCCGGGCCACCAGCCAGGCCTGTCCACTCTGCCCCCAGGGCTGGGAGGGGGCTGAAGTAGGCAGCCCTGGGTCTATGGACCCTGCAGACCCTGTCCAGAAAGACGAGGCAAGGCTCCCAGGAGGAGGATGGGCACTGAAGGCTTGCCAATCAGGAGGGCTTCCCATAGAAGGTGGGATTCTCTTGGGGAAGCAGGGGCTGAGTCTAGAAGCCCCTGTGGACTGGCCGGAGGGGCGTGGCTCTGCCTCAGGGAGGGGCCTGGCCTGGCCTGGCCTGGCACTGTCGGCTGCCTTCCTTCTGGGCTGAGGGCGGAAGGTCCATGACCTCCCCTCCTAGATTCCTTCTTGAGAGGGACAAAGAACAACGGGGTGGGCTGGGGGCGGGTCTTGGGAATCTTGTTAGAGATAGGGCGGAGAGAAGGGTTAGTGCCCCAGGGCTGGGCATTAATAAAGCAAAGGGAAGAAGTTACAGACAGGCCAAGTAGGAGGGGCAGGGGAGGGTGGTGAAAGGGGATGGAGGGAAGAAGGAGGGCCTTGCACCATCTCTAATTTCCAAAAGGAAAAGAGGAAAAGGACTGTGTGTCTCTAAAGATTCTGGAGGCTGGGACAGCTCAGGACACCAGCCATGGTGGCCCCTGGTCAGAATTCTGCATCCTCAGGAGTGATATGGGCGCCCCTCTTCTTTGTGCTGATGACAGCTAATAACCCCCAATGCCACAGCAGAGAAAACACCCCTCTCCATCTGGCCCCAGTCCATTTTGCAGAGGGGCAAATTGAGGCCCACAGGTTCCAAGAATTGTCTCGCCATGAGTCAGAGGCAGGGGCGGGCCTTGAACCCAGTTCTTCAGCCTCCCAGGCTGGGGCCCTTCTAGAACTTTTAGGAGGGTCCTATATTATCTCTTAGAAAATCCCCAATCTAATGGGGCCACTCCCTCTCTTCATACAGAGGGAGGAGGGGAGAGGAGGGGGAAAGGGAATTTGCCTGAGGCTGTACTGTGGAGAGCAAAAATTCGGGTCAGTGGGAATCTAGGTCAGCTCCTGCTAGGGCTGTTTTACTAAGACTATGGTGACAGAACTCAGAGAGTGAAGGACAGAACTTCCCAAGATGGCCAAAACAGCCTGTGGTCGCTATATTGAGAGGCAGATCACACATGGAGAGAGGGTATTAAAGGTTGTTTCAGCTTCTGCTCTGAGGAAGATGAGAAGTTACTATTGTGGGTCAGTATCAGTCATTCTCACCTTAGTAAGAATTAGCCCAGCAGTTGGATTCAGGGGCTTCAGGTTGGATGCTAGGAAAAGAGAACAAGATGCACCCAGTACTAGCCCAGACGGAACATTCCGCCTACATCTAGCCCCTAAATTTCTGTAACTTCATATTTTCCAGCAGCGTCAAGGCCCAGAAAGGGCTGACAAGGGGGTCGGGGGTGGGCATGTTATGTATGAAGCTCCAGTAAGTCCCTTGTGGTCTTGTCCTTTTTTCCTCTTTTCCTTTTAGGCTCTTCTCTCTGCAGCCCCCTGGTGCCCAGATGGGGAGGGCCAGGTGGCCGGGGGTGGGGGACGTTAGTAGACATGCCACGTGGAGTGGGTCAGTTACTGTCACAGTGGCTGTTAGTCTGAGGGGAGGAGGTGGGGTAGGGGACACGGAGGGGGGCGTTAGTTGTTGACATGGTGAAGAAATTAAACTTACCAAAGGTTTCTGAACGTTTACAACAGAGGGACAAGAAAAGAGAACAGGAACGTTAACAGGTGGTTATACAGAAGCCTGTATCCTCTGGGGATGGGAGGGGATGTTGGAATAATAATTAGATTGATTACAACGTGTTTTTTTTCGGCTGTGCCACGTGGCTTGTGGGATCTGTTTCCCGACCAGGGATCAAACTTGCATCCCCTGCAGCAGAAGCTCAGAGTCTTAACCACTGGACCACCGGGCAAGCCCCTTGATTATGATTTTTAAAGCAGCTGATGTTCACTGAGCTCCTGGTAGGGCCAAGCAGCCTGTCAGGGGCCCCTGACAGTGACGCTAGGGAGCAGGCACGTTTCATGAGGACACTGAGACCCGGAGAGGAGGACGTGCCCAGGTGATCGGGCATCTGGGTCCACACACATTATATTGGTGTGACAATGGTGGAAACCGGCAGGGAAGCAACTGGGTTCCCAAGGCTGCCACCACTAATCCAGCTGAATCCCCCAAGCTGCAAATGTCCTCAGACAGGTCGGCACCAGGAAGGCTACATCTCTCCCAGGGCGAGGTCCACGTCTCTCCAGGGAAGAAATTCTGGGCTTAACATCTGCCCTTTTGGAGGTTTTGGGTCTTTATCGGGGGGAGCAGAAAGTAGGAAATGAGCAAGAGGGACTCCTCGGAAGACGAGGCTGGGCAGTGAATGGGGGGCAGGTACGCTGAGAATGATGCAGAGGCTTTCAGGCGAGACTGGCTCCAGGCTGGGGGCCCTCAGAGAAGAGGGAAAGGGAAAAAGGGGGTACACCCACACGTGTCTTGAGAATGGACCAAAGCATGCAGGAGTGCCCGGGGGCACATCCTGACCATGCACATGTCTGTGTACACAAGGACCAGCCTGAGGCATGCACATGGGAGGGACTGTCACGCAGACACACGTGTGGCTGAGATGCACGCAGACAAATTTTGCTCTGGGAGGGGGAGGGCGACCTGTGTGACGATGGCATGGCTTACATGTTAAGTCAGGACACGTGGGGAGCCTGGACACACACACAGAGGTTCGTGAAGCAGTGTAACAACAGACACAATGCACACAGAGCTCCCCAGACAGACGGGCTCACAGATGGGGGCACGGGGCTGCTGTGCTGAGACACAACTGTAGAAGTGCCCAGCCCCAAGGCGGCCCAGGCCCTGTGCTCCGTCCCAAGGCCCCCTTAGCCTGGGTGAACCAACTAGTGCCCCATCACATCCTTACTGCCTGTCTCAGAGATGCTCTCTCCCTGCAGCCCTCTGTGGCTCCCCATTACACTCCCTGTCTGTGCCCTTATCTCCTCTGGAGATGCTCACTGCTTCAGCACCAGAAACACTCTCTAGCCTTTGCTTTATGCTCGCCTCTGCTCCTACCTGTCTGGACCTCACTACATCCTCACAGGACACGTCCACTGTTTCAGCTCAGAACACACTCTTCCCCTGCCAGCTTCCATGGCTCCCCAGTACCTCAACCGTGCCATTACACAGCCAGTGCTCAGATGCTGAAGATGACCTTCCTTCAACACCCTCCACAGTTCCCCATCACCTCTGCCTGTCTGTCCCCCACTGTGTCCCCAATGCAGGGGCTCAGGAGATACCTATCCTCCTCTGGCTTTCCATTACCTGCAACTCTCTGTACTCCATTAGGACCCCACTGCCTGGGTACTGGGGACACTCTGCCCCCACGGTCTCAGCAGCCCCCATCACTGTGCATATCTGAGTCAGCTATGGCTCCACTCCGGCACTGAGGAACTTGCCCCCTAGCACCCACCATAGCTCCCCATTACCCCTTGTCAGTCTGCACCTTTTTCCATCCCCTGATTCAGCTCCAAAGACACCCTCTCTCCCCTCCATGGCTGCACATCAGCGCTGCCTTTCTGTGCTCCCTCAGTCCCCAGGGTGCGGGCCCCGAGATGCTGCCCTCCCTCTGCCACCCTCCTGGCCCCCTGAGCTCACCCGATCGCAGCTGCTTGATGCGCCCATTGCTGGCGCTGGGGTCCACGGGCAGGAAGTCCTTGAACCAGGTGATCTCGGGGTCCGGATTACCACTGGCAGCACAGAGCATCGTGGCTGTCCGCGTCCGCTCCACCACCTTCAGCTGGGGGCCCATGTCGATGTTGGGGAAACCGGGGGGCAGCTGGTCCTCTGGGGGGGGGGGGGCGGGTGATGGGGAAAACAGCAGGGATCCAGTTACTGCACAGCTGTCCCTCCAGGGTGGGGCTTGGGGATGGGCCCTGGGGGCAGTCCTTGCCTGGCCAGGTAATCTCCTGTAGCCTGTTTCCTCCTCTGTCTGTGGGAAACTGCGGGAACTGTTGGGAAGGCATCAGGCTAGACCAGTGTCTCTGATCTGGGCCAATCCTGCCCCAGGGGACACTGGGCCACGTCTGGGGGATGTCCATGGCTGTCACTCTCGGGATCAAGTGGGTGGGGGCCAGGGATGCTGTGCCACCCCTCAGAGTGCCCAGAATGGCCCTGATGTCAACAGTGCTGAAGTTACAGAGCCCTTGGGTTACGTCACAGCAGCCCGAGGGAGCTTTTCGAAATGGAAACAGGGTCACAGCACCCCGTGTCGCCTGCCCCGCTATAGTCTCCTCCACCCTCCGGAGGAGCCCAGGCTCCTTGCCTGGCACTGGCCCCCAGTGGCCTCGGCAGCCCCGTCTCGGGCCAGCCTCACTCTTCTCCCTCTCTCCATACAGCCACACCAGCCACCTTGGTCCCCCAAAGGCATCAGGACCCCTCCAGCATCACCTTGGGCAAAGCTCGCAGTCACAAGTTATAAACACCCTGGGAAATCCCCCAGTGGACCAGAGGTTAGGGCTCTGTGCTTCCACTGCAAAGGGTATGGGTTCCTTCCCTGATCAGGGAACTAAGATCCCATGTGCTGGCGGTGTGGTCAAAAACTAATAATAAAAAGTAAAACCCTCCCATACTCTAGAACATCCAAACATTGAACTCCATAGATCACAACGCATCTGTGTCTCTGCCGTGTCCTTACCACCCCATGTAGGTCCTGGCACACAGTAGGTGCTCAATAAATGAGCGAACGACTCAGCCTCAGTTACTGCCAACCTGTGAGAGGCATGCCTCCTGGCCTCGGTCTCCCTATTCACTCGTTAGCCTCCAGATGAAGGTAGTGGGGGAGAAAATAGCTCTCCCTGGAGACTTGGTCCCCATGTTCTAGTGATGGGTAAGAATGTGGTTCTCTTGGCACATACACATTACTACATATAAAACAGGTAACGAATAAGGACCTACTGGATAGTACAGGGAACTCTACTCAATACTCTATAATGGGCTATATAGGGAAAGAGTCTGAAGAAGAGTAGATGTATGTATTTGTATAACAGATTCACTTTGCTGGTTTTTAGCATGCATGCGTGTTTAGTCATGTCTGACTCTTTGCAACCCCATGGACTATAGCCTGCCAGGCTCTTCCATTCATGGGATTCTCCAGGCAAGAAGACTGTAATGGGTTGCCATACCCTCCTCCAGGGGATCTTCCCAACCCAGAGATTGAACCTGTGCCTTCTGTGTTGGCAGGAGAATTCTTTACTGCTGTGCCACCTGACACCAAGGTGACAAGCCGGGTGGTCTCCGTTCGTACAGTCTGCATGTCGCACCATGGGCTCTGTGGCCTGACTCAGTTGGAATTGGCACCAGGGAGGGGGGATGCAGCTTCAGGGCCTCCTGGCATGTCCCACCCCCTCCTGTACACTTTGCCCTCCCCCCTTCAGCATCTGGACTCCTGGTTCCTTTTGCTCTGACCCCTAACACCGCAGCTCCAGTCTGGCCTCGCATCCACAATGGACAAAGGGTTCCCTGGGTGGGGCATACCTCCTCAGCTACAGTTAAAACACCCACCATTCCCTTGTTATGGGCTGAAATGCACCCCACCTGCATTCACAGGTTGAAACCCTATGAATAGGGTGGATGGCATCACCAACTCAAGGGACATGAGTTTGAGCAAGCTCCAGGAGTTGGTGAAGGACAGGGAAGCCTGGCCTGCTGCAGTCCATGGGGTTGGCAAGTCAGATACCACCTAGCAACTGAACAACAATTCATAGGTTGAAACCCTAACACCCAGGACCTCAGAATTAGACTATATTTAGAGATAAGGAGTTTACAGAGATCATTAAGTCAAAGGTGGTACTAGTGCAACCCTAATCCAACAGGACTGGTGTCCCCCTAAGAAGAGGAGATTAAAACCCAGGCACACACAGAGCAGAGCTCATATAAAGATGGAGGAGAAGACAGCTGTCTTTGATCCAAGGAGAGAGGCCTCGGAAGGAACCAATCCTGCCAACACCTTGATCTCAGACCTCCAGCCTCCAGGACTGTGAACAAAAACATGTGAAGTAAGCCACCCAGATGGTGGTGCTTCGTTAGAGCAGCCCTAGCAAACTAAGACAGTCCCTGTCCCACCCCAGTGAACAAGTGATATAGTGACAAGTGACAAGAAAGCGACTGCATATAGGGCTGATGAGACAGAAGACACAGGCCTGCTTGTCTGTGGCAGGCAGAAATGTGTGTTGGTCCAGTGGAACCAGGGGTGGGGGTGACTTGGCATCACCCACCTGAGACCCCTAAGCCTGTACACCAAGGAAGAAGGCAGGGGTATTCCCAAGGTGCCAACACTAACAGCAAAAGGCTGGCAACAATCTAAACGTCTGTCAACAGAGCCTCATTATACACAGGCCAGGCCATCCACAGGGCAGGTCCCCCAAACAGCGGAAGGAATCACCTACCAGATTCAGAACAAAGTCCAAGATGCACTGCTAACTTGACAAAGTGAAAGATGTGTAGAGTAAGAATTGAAAACTATGGCCCTTGAGCCAAGTCCGGCCCCCTGCTTATTTTTGTTGATAAAGTTTTATTGGCACACAGCCACACCCACTGGTTTCCTCATCATCCCCAGCGGCTGGCCAGAACTGAAAAATTGCAACAAAGACTCTCTGGCCTGCAGGGTCAAAAATATTTACTCTCTGGCATTTTACAGGAGAAGCTTGCCACTTCCTGGTATAGACAAAGCTGCTATTTGCGTAAAAAGGAAATAACACTCATGTATTTGATTACAGATGCCCAGGAGGGAAACAAGGTATGGCGGGGCTACTGGGGGATGGACAGGGGACTGGGAAGAGGTAGGCAAGAAGACACCATGTGGGGAGAGAACAGAGCCCCAGGTACTTGGAGGGTGCAGGAAGCCAAGGCCGGGTAAGGAAGAGGTAGGCAGGGACACTATCACCCCATGTCCGCAGTTAAACAACAGAGCTGCGGTTCCTGTCCAGGCAGGAGTCGCTTCATAGAAGAAAACAGCGTAAGTTCCAAATCCTGAGCACTAAGTATGTACCAGGCAATGTTAGGTAATTTCCTATATCAGCCTCTGAGAAGGGATCCATTTCACAGAGGGGAAAGCTGAGGTTCAAACACTGGGCACACCTGCTCTGAGTCATACAGTCTGGTCTCAACAAGGCTGGAATTCGAATCCAGGCTGGGCTAAATCTGGAGGAAGCTGGATGGAGCCAGTGACTGCAGAACCCCCAAGCCGGGCCTGGACTTGTTGGGTCAGAGCGGCTGGATCCTGGCTGAGCTGTTTCACACCCAGTTCCTTCTTCCTGGGCCCGGAGGCCTGGACCACCTCACTGCATGGTCCTGATTGGCTACTGATGACGTCACTGGAGGTTCGGGCCAAGATAACCAGGCCTCAATTCTAGGTGCTCAAAGCTGGCCTAGACATGCTGGAGGCTGGGGCTGCCAGGGTCCCTCTGTGCTGACGTTTCCTGCGTGTGTGCACACGGGTGTGCATGTGTGCTCACCCACACCCCACGTGTGTCCACACGTGAGCACTTCTTGGGTGCGTGCTGCCCTGCGGGGGAGGGGCGTGCATGCCTGTGGGCGGCAGTCAGCCAGGGTGGGGGGTAGGCTGCGGCCGCCTGACGTTACCAAGAGCTCCTAATTAAACAAAAATGTTCATCGAGTACCACATTGTGCTGGATTCCTCGGAGTTTAATTAAAACAACAGCGTTAGAGGCGTGCGCAGCGTCCACAATCAGATGGCAGCGGGGTAAGAGAGGTGGGGGGTTGGGCTGGGCCCAGCAGCCCAGACCTTCCCACTAGGCTGGGGGGTCCCTGGGGCTCAAAGGAGACCAGGGGGACAGGCGCTCCAGGTCAAACGCTCTGGGCTGAGCGCCCAGCCCAAGCACCATGTCTGTTGAGGCAGCCTGAGAACAGAGAGATGCTGAGGGCCGAGATGGGGGGCAGGGAGCGGAGATGTGTCTTTCCCAGACTGGGCAGTTAATAGATTCACAGCGTGTCCTTTTAACTCTCTGAGCGCTTACAATGGAGGCTGGCACGCGGGGCGGGGGGCGGGGGGCGGGGTGGGGGTGGGGGATGTGGGGCGGGCGGGGTGTGTACAGCAGGAGCTGGGCTGTTCCGTCTGTGCCCGGGGAAAGGTCAGGGCAAAAATATCTGCTGGGAAGAGGCGGGCGGGCTGGGGCAGGCGGACTCCTCCCCTCCCCTCCCCTCCCCTCCCCTCCTCTCCCCTTTCCTCCATCCCCTAGCAGGACCAGCTCCAGGCCCCACACACAATGAAACTATGGGGCCCCTTGTTCGAAAATTACTAGGAATTTCCAGGCGGTAACAGACGAAGGCGGGCACACATCAGGGTCTGGGATCAAGTGGCCCTGTGGCCAATATGACGTCTCCTCCCAGGGCTCCAAGCTGCCAGGGAGGACACTGGATGACTCCCAACCTGGGAGCCACATGTGGGGACCACCTGCCCCCTAATGGCTGGCAGTGACTTGTACTTCTTTTTCTTTGGGCCACGTGGCATACCAGGATCTTAGTTCCCTGACCAGGAATCGAACCTGTGCCCCCTACAGCTGAAGTGCAAAGTCTTAACCACTAGACTGCCAGGGAAGTTCCGAGTGGCTTTTACTTAGAGATCAGAGAGGGTCAGGGTGGCGCTGCAGCTGACAGGCAGAACCCACCCCACAGCTGCACAATGGCTGATGGCAGCTGTCCTGTCACAACCAGAACAACAACAATAGCAATAATATCAGATAGGTAGCACCAACCAAATGCTTGTTCCTCACGCGGCACCATTAGTCCCTGACTTGTTTTGCTCACTTCTGTGGTTCGTGTAACAATCCCTTGTGGTGAACATCATTATTATTCCACTTTGGAGGTGAGGGAACTGCAGCTCAGAGAGGTTCCTTAACTTGCCCGAGGTCACAAAGCTACAGAATGGCAGTGCCAGGATGTGAACTCAAGTTGCAGGCCCCTGGGTTAAATTAATCACCTTGCAAGGGAGAAGGCAGTTGGGAGCAGCTGGTGGGCAGGTGGGAGGCGGGTTTGCAGCAAGACTGTCTGAATGATGCTGTATTACAATAAGGAAGCCATTTCCTGGTGCCCCAGCCTACTGAGGCCAGCAGGCAGTCCACAGGAAGGATCCATGGGAATGTGTGGGGAGGTGTGGTTAGCTGCTTCTGCCTAGCCAGCTGCTATTTCTCCTTTGTTTCTTTGGGGAGACCACCCCTTATTGACTCTGTCTACATGGGCTGACCCACTCTTGACTTCAGGGAAAACTCTGCCTATCAGAGTATTTCTTTCTCCAACCACAGTGACAAGCTCAGGGATGGTCATCTGATCCAAGGTGGGTCGATTAACAGTCCTGGGTCACTTAGCCCTCTCTTCTGTGTACAGGCCCCAGAGTCTGGAGCTAATGGGGAGATCTCACTGAGAATACAGTTGATAGGGAAGAGAACACCCAGAGTCTGAAGATGAAGCCTAAGAGCATGAATATGAGGTATGAGTTCCTGGATCCAGCTGAACCTGAAGCTGTTATAATCCACAAACATTTTAATTACATGAACAGATGAATTCTCCGTTTGAGCTGGATGCACCTTTTGTGCAAGTCCCTTAACAGGCTGCTCTTCTTTTCTGCAAAGGCTCAATAAATTCCCATCAGAAGGCTCTAAGACCCAGTGGTATTATGGGCTAAAAAAAGGAGATCAAAGTCCCCCACAAGTGAAAATCCAAAGCAAGACTTTCAGGGATCCCTTTGGTGTCTGTCCCCAAAACCAGGCCCCAGGGCCTCCTCCACACACCCTGGGGAGCCCGATACCTCGGAGGACAGTGAGCTTGGCATGGACGGTGATCTCCCCGACTGAGTTCTGGGCCACACACTCATAAACATTCTCATCTCGGGGTGTCCGGAGTGGCTGGATCCTCAGCACAGCCCCTGCACTCCCATCGAACTCGATCGTCTGTCGTAGGGAGGGGAGAAAGGTCAGGGTGAGGCTGGAGTCCCAGGGGTGATCAGGAGAGGAGCTGAGGGCTATACACACGTGTGTGTATAGGCCCTGTATAGATACTGGAGGCAGAAAACTGGGTCTGTACGAGTAAAGGGTATTGTGTGTACATGGGTTCGTGACACACGCAACTAAGTCTGGGGACAGGCATGCAAAATGCGGAAACGTGTATGTCTGACTATGGACATGAGCACTGGGTTGCAAATTCCCTTCTGTGAGATAAAGGTCCAGAGAGGCAAGGCATTGCTTGAGGCCACACAGCACAAAGGTGGCAGAACAAGCGAGCCTGGCAGAGCCCTCAGGGAGCACGTGTCTCCCTGCACCTGCCAGGGAGGTGGTGGAAGAAGAGAAGGGTCCCAGATGGAGAGGGAGCCAGCTCCATGCAGGAATGTTCCTCATGGCGGGGGTGGGGCTGGCCCTGGGCTGTCTCCCCTCCCTTCCCCAGCCACTCACCTCAAAGCGCTGTGAATTGACCTTCTTGCCCTTCTTGTTCCAGGTCACCCGCGGCTTGGGATCACCCGTGGCCTGACACACAAAGGAGGCCACGCCCCCTGACACACCGATCTGGTCCTTGGGTTCTTTGATGAACCTGGGGGGCTCTGGGGAGAGAAGAGGAAGAGGGGCTCTGGTGGGCCTGGGCATGTGACCAGGACCCCATGGGGCCAGGTAAATGTGCCCTCCAGCATGCCTGGCCACAGAGGTACCATGTGGGCCCGACATGAGGGCTGGAGAGGACGAAGGAGAGATGCTGCCACTGCTCGCCTTCCATGGCTACCCCGGGGCCTGCCCAGCACCCCCACCTCCCTGCTTCTGCATACAACAGCCACACACACTCACACATGGACACAGCCTCATGTGGGCACACCCACTCAGATGTAGTGCCACAAAGGAGGGTGGGAGGGGAGACCCCTAAGAATCTAGGGTCCCCAAATTCAGCCAAACCCTGGAGGGTCCTTGGTCCTAAAATGGCTTGGGAAGAGATAACTTGGTCTAATCCCCTGATGGCACATGTGGGGAAACTGAGGCACTGAACAGGGAAGCAGTGACCAAGGGACCCGAGGTCAGAACAAGCGCTTGAACCCAAGGCCCCAGCCTCTTCATCTGTGGGAGGTGTCCAAACACGAAGGGTCAGAGAAGGAGGCCAAAGCTCAGAACGGGTGACTGGATGCTACCAGCCACTAGAGCAAATGCTTATTGAGCACCTACTGTATGCAGATGTGTACACTCAGAAACATCCAGTTCTTCTGGCAGGGATTTCCCTGGTGGTCTAGTGGTTAAGACTCCAAGCTTCCAGTGCAGGGGGTGTGGGTTTGATCCCTGGTTAGGGAACTAGTATCCCACATGCTGTGCAGTATAGCCCCCCTCAAAAAAAAATTCTTCTGACAGCTCTGGGTGGGCAGAGCCACTATAATCCTTATTTCACACACAGGAAAAGTGAAGCAAGCCATCTGCTTGGACACACAGCCAGCCAGGGGCTGAGCAGGGATTTGAATGGGGCTGGTCCTGCGCCCACATCCTCTGTCCCTCACGATGAAGTGATGTGCTAAACTCTCACCAGGTAAGTCTCAAGTGGAAGTTAGGATGTCTTTTATACCTAGATAGCTGCAAGTCTGGACCTCACACAGACTATAGCACCTGGTGAGAGCTCATTAACATTGTTCTCTTTTTTTTATGGACTTTTCACAGTAACCTTTGAATTGCCCAAAGGGATCCTGGATTTCCAGCCACAGTAAAGCTACAAGATATCCCATAAAATGAATTCAGTTATTTCTGAGAGTTTTGCCAACAGATTTAAGGGCCGCAACGTGCCTAGAAGGTCCTGAAGGAAACAACCCATCTATCCAACAAAAGGGGATTATTAAATGAATACAGCCACCCACAAAGTGGAATATTATGCGGCTGTAAAAAGGGACAAGGATACTTCTGTAATGAGCTACTCGGGAAGGAATGTAAGATACCCTACAAAATGGACAAAAAATGAGGAGTAAAATGTGTAGTGAGTGTTATTTGTATGATGAGAAAACTGAAAATGGGTAAAGTATGTGTGTGTGTATGAGTGTGAGTGTGTATAGAAACAACACCTGCCTCTGAGAGGAGAAAGCAGGTAGCCAGACTCAGGGGAAGGGAGGCTTCACACCCTGGTACCTTTATTAGACTCAGAAGTATTTGCAGTAAACTGCAATTATTATTTCTGTAAGGTTTGACTAGAAAGGTGAGTAGATTGAAGAAATATATTAAGTAAAAGTTTGGGATCTGAGGCACAGAGGATCAATAACTCCAACTTGAGCAACAATTGGGCCTCATAGGTTCATCTAGAAAGTTCTGGCTACTCGGGAGTGCTGAGAAGTTCAAGAAGACCTCAGGTTCCAAATCTGGGTGCCACAAACCCCAATTTCTACCATCTGTGACTCAGGACGGGCCTTGAACAAAATACAGAGTCCCTATTCCCGTGGCTTGACTGGCCTCACCTCCCTCATTTCAGGCTGTGCTCCCATTGATATGACCCTGTGAGTCTACACTGGCCATCTCTCTGGAAAATCAGGAAACCTACTGCGTGCAGGCATGTGTGGCCTCCTTAACTCCTGTGTAGTCTACCGAGGAGGTGACTGTTCATTCCATTACACAGAGAGGACTGTGCAGCTTGAGAGAGCTTAACGAGCTTGTGCGAGTTCACACAGCTCAGACGTGACAGCACCGGGGTTTGAACCTGGGTCTCTCTGACCCTACGCCTGCATCTTCTGCTCCTCTCACCCACCAGGCCCAGAGCCTGACTGACATGGTTTTGCTGCTCCATGCTAAGCAGCCCCGGGCTGGGCCTGCTCCTCCTCCTGGAATGGTGACTGGGGCCATATGCGTCCCCAGCCAAGGTCAGGGGGGAAAGTCACTGCAGTTGGGTCAGGAATCTTGCTTCTGGGAAAAACCCTCCCTCGGGAGCTGCTGGAAGGAAGGGCAGAAGCCAGCTGCAGGGAGGGAAAAGCATCCAGCTGCCTGTTTACCACTCGGGGCCGGGGACACACCCCGAGGACCCTCCAATCCAGGGAAGGAGACTCGACGAGAGCCTGCTCTGTCCTTCCTCCTTGCGTCTGGCAGCTTCAACCTCTGCTCGGCCAGCACCTCCCCCAGGGAGCCTTCGTGGACTACCACTGGCTGGGTCAGGACTGCCTCTGTCCCCATCCTTCCCTGGGTGGCCCCCTCCACCACAGCCCTGATCACACTGGGCTGAAATACTTGGTTCCGTGCCACCTGGCAGGGTGGGTGTGAAATGGACCCCACTCCCGGGGACTCCCCCACACCACCTCTCTGAGCCTGGTGACCCTTGAAAAACTGGGGCTTTGAACCCTGTGCATGTGTGCATGCTAAGTCGCTTCAGTCATGTCTGACTCCTTGCAACCCTGTGGACTGTAGCCCACCAGGCTCCTCTGTCCATGAGATTTCCCAGGCAGGAATACTAGAGTGGGTTGCCATGCCCTCCTCCAGGGGACCTTCCCTACTCAGGGATCAGACCCACATCTCCTACGTCTTCTGCACTGACAGGTGGGTTCTTTACCACTAGCACCACCCGGGAAGCACTTGAACCCTGATATTTGCCAAATACTGAGTAATGAAACTGCCCACTCGCTCTCTGGTTCCCCCTCTCTTCAGGGCAGGTGCCTCTCAGCCTACGTCCAGGCAGCTCTGGGAGCCCAGCCAGCCCAGAAAAGCTTTCTCCGCCCGCTGCATCTCCCATTAGACTAATTCTTGTGGATGCTTAAAGTCCCCTATTTGGACAACCCTCCCCTCTTCTTGGCAAAGGGGCTCCAGACACAAGAAAGACACTGGCGTATGGCTGCAGCTTATGGCAAGCAAGCGGTCCTTTTGTGCTGGGCCTGTTCTCACACCAGCTCTATTCCGAGGCTCAGAGAGGGTGACTGACTTGCCCCTGCTCACCCAGCTTGTGACGGGCAAGAGCTAAGATTCCAACCTAGTCCCATTTGGTTCCCAAAGCCTTGCACGCTGCACACTTGATACACAGGGTTGTGGGTTTCCAGTGACAGAGAGCACCCTGGGTGTTTCCATTTCTTCGATGAAGAGACTGAGGTTCAGAGTGGTGATGCCAACAGCACTGGAAGGTTGGGAAGGGCTTGGCTCGATTTCTGTTTTTCCATTTCAGATTCTGCAGAGGAAAATCTGGTGCCGGAGGTAGAGCCCCACCCACCCTCCCGTCCCTTCCAATCCAGCCTGGGCCAGCCACACAGCGTCCTGGGAAGGTCCCACAGGACTGAGAGCTGTTTCTGGGGCAGAAACCACTCCTCTTGGTGCTGGGCGGTGGATATCCCGGCTGCCTGCCTGGGCTTTCTCCCGCTGACAGCCCCAACCCAAGCCGCTCCCTGAGGACCTGGGCTACTCTCCTTGAAGCTGGCAATGCCAATCACGGTTCCCACAGCCCCTCCGCTGACCACCCAGGTGTCAGGGCTCCTGCTAAACAGACCACCTCTTGTGGTCAAGATGCCCCAGCTTTGGAGATGGAGACCTGGCTTTGAGTCTAGGCCACTACCAATACCTATAGGGATACAGTAATAACAACTGCAGGGACTTCTTCTGGGGGTCCAGTGGTTAAGACTCCACACTTTCAGTGCAGGGGGCATGGGTTTGATCCTCAGTCGGAGAACTAAGACCCCACATGCTGCATGGCCAAATAAATAAATACAAATAATCAGTAAGTGCAGGGCTCACTGAGGGAGCACCCACTGAAGTAGCATGGCTACATACCTGGCGCTGATGCCCTGGGTCACTCTCCCTGCGTGGTTCACCCTCTGCTCTGGTTCCCTCACCCCATCTCTGCCTGCCCTCCCTTGGCAGCCAGAGAGGACCTGTGAGTATCTGAGTCAGGTCTTGCCCACTCATTCTGCCCACGGCCCTCTGGGTCTCCCACCTCCCAGGGAGCAAAACCTCATGTCTTCCAGTAGCTCATAAGACCCTGCAAAACCTGCCCCGCCCCTTTCTTGTTCTCCCCTTCACTCACTCTGCTCCAGACACACAGGCCTCCTCATTTCCTCCAACACGCCAGGCCTTCCTCCTACCCCAGGGCCTTTGCACAGGCTTTGCCCTCTGTCTAGGACACTTTCCACACTCTCCCAACATGAGTGGGGCACTCTCCTCAGCTCCTTTAAGACTCTGTTCAGATGCCATCTTTTTGGTGCAGCGTAACACCCTCTCACCCATTTAAAATGCAGCCCCCAACCCTCCACTCACAAGCTCATCTTCCTTTCTGTTTGTCTTGCCCCTGGGCGTGTCTACCATCCTGCACACTTGGGGGTCTCTCCTTCATGAGATGATCAGCTCCAAAAGGGGCTGGGATATCTGGTTTGTCCCCTAGGTCTAAACCAATACCTGGCACACAGTAGGTACTTATTAAAAACCCACCGAATGAATGAGAGCACAGAAGCACTCATAGTCCAACAGCAGAGACAGGATTTGAACCCGGGTCAGGAGAGTCTCCAGACTGTGATTTCCACCCTACTCCTCACCATAGACACTCTGCGGCCTCAGTTTCCCCATCTATTACTGGGAACAATCTCAGCTCCTTTCTGCCTGAGGGTGGTAATTGTCAGATTTATGACTTATTCCACTAGTGTATGTTAAATTAGTGCTTCTCATGTGGGGGTGCCATCAAGAAGATGGGGCCAGGGGTGCTCCATATCCCACAATGCCCATGACACCCTCCCCACAGGGAATGCTCTGGCCCCGATGCAAGCAGTACCAAGGGCAGGGGAGACCCTGAGTTAACTAAAAATGCTCAGCACCCTCGGCCTGCCATTCCCACTATGAGGAATATAGCCCAGAAGACACAGGCCCTGGGAAGTGACCGGCCATATCATGGCCCAGTTATGTCTGGCCGCTGACCCAGAGGCAATGTGGGGTGATTGGGTAGGAACCTGGGCTCTGGCACCAGGCAGTCAGGCTGCTTCCTGGCTGTAATATAACCTCACTGTGCCTCAGCTTCCTCATCTGTACAATGGGGATGGGGAAAATAGTATCCATCTCATCAGATGGTGGTGGTTGATCTGAATGGGTTAGGCATTTATTGTAAAACAATATGAAAACAAGAAAAAGCACAAATGTACAAAGCAGGTGTGTATGTCTCTGGTGTTCTCACCCAGGGGCAATAATTCTCGTGCTCGTGATAACCCAGGATTGCAGGCCTACTATGTGTAGGCAGCATGCAGGGGTTATGGCATGTCCACGTCCTGGGAATGCTGGGAGGCGGATGATGCTGAGTCTCATTCAATCATGGTGGAAACAGCCACTGAGAGAGGCTGACTCATTGGCCCAAAGTCACCTAGCAGGTTGATAGCAAAGTCAGGATTCAAATGCAGCCTAATACTAGATCCCAGTTTTTCTGCTGACTTGACATTTAATGTCCCCTTAGGCCTGAATAACACTCCTCTAGGCCCTTAGTTGTGACATAGACTTTGGCATTGGGCCCAGGACCAACCCTCATCCTTCCCACGTTACTTCCATAAGCACAGCCTTGCCCATCCCCAAACTACACAAAACTTTTTTTTTTTTTTTTAACTCCAGGCCTTTCCATGTGATAACACCTTGCCCAGTAATGCCCTTTCTATAGGCAAACTCGTACACACCCACAAAACCCCAGCTCCAATGCCCTCTCTCCCAAGAAGCCTCCCCTGGCTCCTCCTGGGAAGATTTGATTGTCTGTGTGTCAAACAACTGGTCACTGGTGTTTCTCCTTGTGGCAAGGGAAAGTGAACTCTGTGGCTTCTTCAGGAGCGACTTCAAGTAAGTCCCTGCCTCGTCCTCTAAGCCTTGGTTTCTCTGATCCAAAAATGGGGATGGTAATGGGACTAGCTGGGTTCTGTGAGGTAGAGGGAGAGGAGGCAGATAAAGTCTGCATTTAGCACTGGTCTGGGTGCAGAGTCGATGCTTCGGAAACCCACATGGTCACCCCTGTTACTATGACTGCTTTTTAATACCATCCTTAAGATCTGCCTCTGCACCTCACAGGACCCAGCACAAAGCAAGCATTCTACTTGGCCTCATTCATGGAGCACAAAGGCTCTGTTTGGCAAAACCATGGGCCCTCAGGGAGAGGTGGGGACACGTTTTCACATGCACACATGCAAACTCAGATGCCCGTACTTACCTTCTGCGGCACAGCCTCCGACCAGCAGGACCACGAGGAGGCCCACAGGCCTGATCACAGATGCTACACCATGGCCCCAGGCAGGCGCCATGCTCAGCCGTGACCTGCAAACTTCGACCTTCGACCTCCACCCTGGAGGGGGGGATAGCCCCCCAGGTCCCTCACAGAGAGGCCTCGAGCCAAGCGTCAGACGGGGCAGCGTCTGCAGAGATAAACAAAGGGGCTGTGAGAGGGGAGCAGGAATCCAGGGTGCCTTCGTGGGGGAGGCAGCTGGAGGATCCCAGAGGGGCAGAGGAGAATCATGGGGTTCGAGGGTCATGGGGTGATGATGGGGCAGAATGAGAGCACTGAGCCCCTATGATGAACTGAAAGTCTGTGTTCCGCCCCCAACAAAATCATGATGTTGAAATCTAACCCTTTGTGTGGATGGTATTAAAGGTCTTTGGGAGGCAATCAGGTCATGCGGTGGAGCCCTCATGAATGGGATTAGTGCCCTTATAATGGGACTTCCCTGGGGGGTTCAGACGGTAAGAAATCTGCCTGCAATGTGGGAGACCCAGGTTCGATCCCTGGGTTGGGAAGATCCCCTGGAGAAGGGAATGGTTACCCACTCCAGTATTCTTGCCTAGAGAATCCCATGGATAGAGGAGCCTGGTGGGCTACAGTCCATGGGGTCGCAAAGAGTTAGCCATGACTGAGTGACTAACACTTTCAAAGGGACCCAGAGAGCTCCCCCACTACCCCCACCACGAGGACACAGCTAGAAGAGAATCATCTGCGAATCAGGAGGCGAGTTCTCACCAGACACTAGATCTGCCAGCGTCTTGATCTTCGGCTTTCGGCCTCCAGAACCGTGAGAAATGAGTGTTGTTTATAATCCGCTCAGTCTATGATATTTTTTTATGTCAGCCTGAATGGACAGAGACACCCCCAACCCGGGCTGGGTCCTGATCCCACTTAAGCCTCAGCTCCAATGGAGCCCAGACCCAAGACCTTGGCTGAGCCCCCCACTAGAAATCACTCTGAACATCCGAGTCCTCCCACTCCCAGGCTGAGCCTGTTGAAGGCCAAGGCTCCAGGTGACACTGCCGACTGTCCCTACCACCAGGACCCTTTGGCCACCAGATGGATCCTCCCTCCCAAACACCTCTGTTGGCTTCTGCCCTGCTCTAACACCTATGGCTCCTGTGACCCCCAGAGGAAGCCGTTCCTGCTGATCTCCTGCTCCCTCCCTTGGGAGGTGTGGCCACACAGCCCCAGCTCAACCCCACCTCAGAGCCTTTGAACCCACCAAGTTCCTTGCCGCGAATGCTGTTCCCCCCAATTCCGACTGCTGTGTGACAGGTCTCAGTCCCACTGTTGCTTCCTCTGGAAGCCCTCCCTGCCTCTCACAGGTCAGCCCCCACCCCCATGCCACATCCCACGGCTTCAGAAACGACTGAGCTCATCCTCCACGGCATTTATCCCAGTTTGCAAGTCAAATGCGAATGTGTATCACCAGTGTCTGTTTCTCCCACGGGAATTCAACCTCTGCTAAGGCAGAAGGGTCCTTCTCGGGACCCAAACCCTGGGACAGCCCCCTCCCCAGTGCCCTCCCTGGCCAGGGCACAAGGGAGGGACAGGGAGAGGCCATGCCCTGGGTGGGTCCAGACCGTGACCACAAGGATGGGTGCCGCGTAATGATGGGGCAGCCCCTGTGATTCTGGTTCCCAAAATACCCAGCTGCGGTCACCTCGCCCAGCCCCAGAGCAGCTCTAGGGGAAGGCTGGGCTAGCGGTGGCCGGGTCATGGTCCAGGGTGGAGAGTGGAGAAATCAGGATGAGAAGAGTCGGGGCTGGGGGGCTCAACAGGCACACAGTAAGACCACATGAGACCAGACAGAGATGGAGGCTACTTGCACACAGTCAGGTCACAGACAGGGAGACCAGACACCATCACAGATGTACAGTCAGGTGACAGAGATGGGTCCACATGCATCGGTTCAGTTCAGCCACTTAGTCATGTCCGACTCTTCCTGTCCATCACCAACCCCTAGAGTTTGCTCAAACTCATACCCATCAAGTCAGTGATGCCTTCCAACCATCTCATCCTCTGTCGTCCCCTTCCCCTCCTGCCCTCAATCTTTCCCAGCATCAGGGTCTTTTCTAACAAGTCAGTTCTTTGCACGAGGTGGCCAAAGTATTGGAGCTTTAGCATCAGTCCTTCTAATGAACGTTCAGGATTGATTTCCTTCAGGATTGACTGGTTTGATCTCCTCGCAGTCCAAGGAGCTCTCAAGAGTCTTCTCTAACACCACAGTTCAAAGGCATCAATTCTTCGTAGTCAGGCCAATAACACTCACCACAGGCACACGGACAGGCACAAAATCAGGCTCCAGACACTGGGTTGCAATGGGGCTGACAGCATATGTCAACAGTCAGATCAGAGGCAGACACGGGTCCACGCCAAGATCACAGATCCACAGCCAGGCGAGACACGCATACATAGGGTCATGAGCACGCAGGCAATATACACACACAGCTGGGTTGTGGGCAAACATGAGTATGGAGGCAGATGCGAGCTCCATGGGGCACAGGAGGTGAAAACACACAGCCCCCAGACTCAGATGTGGGCACATAGTGGGCGACAAAGATAGGCAGTCAGCAGACAGAGCTTGCACCCATCCAGACAATATATACCCAGAAACGCATAGTCAGACCCCCCTCATCCACATGTACACACTCAGGCACGCGCACAGTCAGACCATAGACACACACTGGGACCCAACTGGTCCAGGATGTGCAGATGGGGAAACGGAAGCCTGGAGCCAGCCACCTCCCCTGGCAATCCCTCTACAGGCCCTTTAAGAGCAAAACTGGCTGATGGGGATGGTGAAGGCCCTA
This sequence comes from Oryx dammah, assembly GCF_014754425.2. Lineage (NCBI taxonomy): Eukaryota > Metazoa > Chordata > Mammalia > Artiodactyla > Bovidae > Oryx > Oryx dammah. Next base: position 90,629,891 of record NW_024070189.1, read on the forward strand.
GCTGGAGAAACGGCCCATGGCCAGCTGCGGCCAGGGTGACCACAGCAGCTGACGCCACCCACAGATGCACACAGACTCAGCCCCATCTGGGGGACAGGGTGGGGCTCTGGCCCAGACCACTTGGATCGGCGGGAGAGGCCTGCACAGAGCCTCAGGGAAACCGAGGCAATGTAGCAACACAGACTGCCAAACCCAGGGCTGCCAGGCCCCCTGGGGCATGGGGGTAAGGTGGGGGTGACCTCCTAGTTCCTGTCTACTCACCTCCAATACAAGTTGGCATGGGCAGGGGTCACCCGCAGGAAGGGCCCCAGCCACGATGCTCCCCCGCTCCCCCATGCCCCATGGGAGCCAAGGGCAGCCACCTTCTAGACTGGGAGGCCCCTAATTACCCGCTGGGCCCACGCCTTCTCAATTACTGGGCAGGATGGGGCTGATCCAGGCACAGGCAGGGCCTGGCCATCAGCTCCTGGCTCCCCCAAAGAGGCCAGTCCAGCCTGCTGGGCGCGGGGAGGACAGAGCACTGGGGGCTAGCAAGGCCTGAGGCAGGAATGGGGGTAGCAGAGGATCAGACAGAACAGAAGGTTCCAAGTTCCAGGGTCTCTCAGGCCCCCACCCTCCCTGAAGGATCTTGCTATAGCAAAGCCCCTGGCTCTCTCCCTCCTCTGGCTTCCTGCAAGACCCAGGTATGAGAGTCTTCTACAAGGGGTCAGGGGAGAAGATAAACAAATCCTATCAGCTCTGCCTTCAAAGTCTAGTCCAAGTCTATCTACTTCTTACCCTTTTTTCTGTCTCTATTTGGTCCAGTCCCATCATTGCTCTCCTGGACTGATGCTGTCATCACCTGCCATGTCTCCTGCCCTGTCTGTCCTCCCCTCAAAGCCAGAGGGCACCAGGGAGCATCCAAGTCAGGTCCCATGCCCCTTCCTTTGGGGGTAAAAGTCCAAGTCCTCCCCACCACTCAAAAGGCCCTGCAGGACCTCCTCCAGCCACCCGCCCCACTCCCTCTGCTCAAGCCACAGGGGCTCCCCGGCACAGTTCCTAAACACATCTGTCCCAGGACCTTTGCATGTGCTATGCCCACTGCCTGGACCTTACCACCTCTAGAGTCAATGTTAATATGAACCCGCCTTCCAATGCAAGAGACGTAAGTGATGTGGATTCAATTCCTGGGTCGGGAAGATCCTCCAGAGAAGGGCATGGCAACCCACTCCAGTATTCTTGCCTGGAGAATCCCATGGACAGAGAAGTCTGGTGGGCTACAATCCACGGAGTTGCAAAGACTTGGACATGACTGAAGTGACTTATGCACACACACGTGATTACTTGGCTGAGAATTACTAGGGGGAAGCAGAATGGGGGTGGGTGTCTCCACAGAAGGGAACAGCATGAGGAAGGGCAAGGAGCAGATGGGGAGAGATTAGGGCAGAGTCGTGGCAAGGAAGCCTCAGCGGGGAGGCCTCTGAGCAGGGGGGAGGGGATGTGGCCAGACTGGCACCACGCCAAGCCTCCTCTATGGCCATCACACATAAAGCAGTCTGGGTCACCAGCCCCAGCATGGCTAAGAGAAACTGAGGTGTGAACTTTGGGGCAGCATGATGGAGCGAGATCCCCAAGGTCTTGGAGGATGGCGTGGTCATTAAGAAGGGAACAGCCACCCATGAGAGTGACAGGAAATAACCTGTGTGGTCAATGAGGCTGGGCACAGCGTGCGGAGGAGGGGAGGAGGGGAGAGAGCAGCCTCTGGACAAGGAACTCAGGGCCCAGGGTGGATCCCTGCCGGCCTCTGTGCCAGGCGCCAAGCTGTCCACCATCCACGCCCAGCAGCTGGGCACCAGTGGGTGCTCAACCTGCACAGATGGGGAAACTAAGGCTCACAGAGGAAAGGAGACTCTGCCAAAGCCCCTCAGCTGGGTGGAGCCTTGGTTCCACGTCGACACAGGACTGTGTTCTTCCCTAGCTGCTGTGTGATCTCGGGAAAATGAATGACCCTCTCTGGGCCTGGTGCTGCTGGACGGCCTCTAGGGGCTACCAGGCTTTGCTCAGAGTGGGTGAGCGGGCACCCATTCCAGTCAGGCGCCAGGGCGCAGGTCACGCGATCCTGGAGCCAGCTTTGTGTGCCCACACACAGCAGGGAGCATAAAAGGGTGATTATGACCAGGACTGGGCAGCAAATAGGCTTTGTGTCGCCTTCACGAGGCAAGGTCTCCTGGGGGTCTGAGGACTCCCTGCTGCCTCTTCCTGCCCTGCCTCTGGGTCTGGGCCATCCTGGGGACCAGGGGGCTCATCTATGCAACCCTGAACCTTAGGGATTTCCAAAGGCAAGGCAGAGGGAAGGCTGGGTGGCTTGTCCCTATTAAGGAAAAGTCCCTCAGGGATGCACAGTCCCATGGTCATCACACCCACCCCACCTCTCATACCTCTCTGGCTCCGCTGCCTCCTTTCTGGGCCCGGGGACTTTCCTGAAGCCTGGACCCCCTTTCCCAGGGCCTCAGGGGTGGGCCTTCCTGCCTCCTGCCTCCCTGGGTTGCTGTGTCCCCAAAGGTTGACACAGGGTCCAAGCTCTGCCTCTGCAGCCCCTGGTGGACTCCATGTGGCTCTGGCTGAGGGCCCCTCCCTCTTGGGGCCTCAATGTCCTCCCACAGGCAAATGGGCTCAGGGTGGGGCCAGGTGAGGCTGGCCCTGCTACCTTCCAGGAATGAGCCAGGACCAGGGCCCAGGGTTCTGCCTTTAATTGACCATCGGTTTGTATTGAAAGCTGTCCCCAAGGGTCCCCACAGCCAGGAAAGGATGGGCAAGGCGTCTGGGGAGCCAGGCCCAGTCCCAGAGGGAGTAATGAGTGTCCCTTCCACATGCCCAGCCCTTTGAAGTGCTCCCCGTGCTTCCGTCTGTGTGATAGAGGAGGAAATTGAGGCTCAGAGAGTGCTAGCTGCACGTTGAGGGTCACACACCAAGGTTAAGGGTGGGTTAAGATTTGAGGCCAGAGACCAGCTCCCAATCAAGCTTAGAGTCCACACTCCCTGCAGGGCCTCATTGCCATGGTGGCTCCTGCCAGCATGTCCCCTGCACCGGCTTCGTGGGGGAGCCTGGAACATCAAGATCTGGGTGCACCCCTGCCCTGCTCACACCTGCCGGGCTCCCTAGTACCTCTACTCGATGTCCTGGGCCTGCCCTGTTCCCTCTTTGCATGGTTCTCAGAACACACTGCTCTGCCTCGGGACTCTGGGCCTTTCCTAATACAGGTCTTCCTTCCAGGGGGCCCACTTGTCAACTCATCCTTCAAGCCGTAGCCACAGACCTCCTCATCCCAGGCTGAGAGTGGACTCGTCCAGGGACCCGTCCTCTGCCCAGTCCTGACCCTCGACCCTGGGGCTGGAAGTAGCTGTGTTGGTCTCTGCCCCTCCTCTGCTCTAAAACCTTCCCTGGTTTCCATCAAAGTCCATTCAAATCTAGACTCCTAACCTCAGCCACCCAGAACAGCCAACTCCATCACATCGCACAGCAAGTGCTGTTTGCCTGGTGGGTGTCCCTACTCATCACCTTCTGGCTCACATAGGGACATTTGTGCACGATGTCCCCTCCACCCAGCACACCTTTTCATCACTCTCCATCCAACTGCAGCCTGCACACTCATACTCGGGTCTCAGTGGAGCTGTCACCTCCTCCAGGAAGCCCTCCTGCATACCCCAGGCAGGATCACGGCCCCCTCTGGACTGTCCCAGTGCCAGTGTCTCCCATCATAGCTCTACTCCTCACAGACCTATCAACCTCCAGGATGGGAGTCTTCTCCCCACTCCAGGAATGTGCGTTTATTAGATACCTACTTCATGCCTGGCCCCATTTGACCCACACCATTCCTGTGTTCACATCCTTTTCAGAGAGGGAAACTGAGGCCAGAAGAAGCCACCATGTCAGCCGACATGGCTCTTGGGTGTAGGGAAACTGCTCAAGCATTAAGAGATGGAGGGGAGGCTCATTGAGGGGCAGGCAGAGCTTGGAGGGCTGGGCCAGCCCCCCACAGGGGTTCCCCCTCCCCCAGGAAGCCCCTCTGGGGTAGGACTCGGGGAAGCAGGACTCAGGCAATAAACGGGGAGGGCGGTGTTGTCCAACACAGCAATGCAAAGCAACTGTGTTTGCTGTGTTAGCCAGTCAGTCATGCCCAACTTGGGGACCCATGGACCACAGCCCACCAGGCCTCTCTGTCCATGAAAGTTCTCGGGTAAGAATACTTGAGTGGGTAGCCGTTTCCATCTCCCGGGGATCTTCCCAAGCCAGGGATCAAACCCAGGTCTCCTGTTTGGCAGGTGGATTCTTTACCACTGGGCCACCTGGGAAGCCCCCATAAAGCCACTATACTTCAATAATAAAATTTAAAAATGAAAGCAAGACAGGGAGGGCAGGTGGAGGAGTCAGAGGCATGGGAACTTAGGGACAAGGAGACAGGCATGGAGGGAGGGTCGGTAGGAGCTGATATACTTGCCTGACCCCTCAGTTTATTAAAGACACCAAGATGCAGAGAATAAATCTGAGGGGCGCAGGGACAAACAGACAGGAAAACTTTCTGGGAGTTTTGGGGAGCGGCAAGAGCAAGGATCCCAGCCAATTACGCTCCTACTCCCATCCCACCCCCGGAGTTCTGTCACCTCCTCTGCAGAGCGGGTCCCCGGCGGGAAGGAAGCCAAAGCCCCTATCAGAAGTCCTCTATCAGAGCACCCCCTCCGCCCGGGCTGGGAGCGAAGGCTGCCGGGGCCTGGCTCCACCCCCAGGAGGTGGGAGAGGAGGTCGGGCTGGGGGCCAGGCGGGGGAGGGGACCCCACGGAGCATAACGGTCTGGAGTTTTCCAAAGTTATAGACCGACCGGTCTGAATGGGGGAGGCGCGCCAGGCAGCGGTGGGCTCGAGATGTCCCTGGGGGGTAGCCAGGCCAGACCGCACGCAGCGGGGGTGTGGAGGGAACCCGGAGGGTACCCCCCCCCGCCCCCGTCTCGGGAGCCTGAGTAGGGGCGAAGAAAGAGACAAAGCCCAGCGCAGACTGAGCCTCGAGGTGGAAGGGGGTCTCAACGCACTCACCCTCAGGCTCAGAGATCAGGGCCCGGGTCCCCGCGCTGCCTCGGCCGGGCCGGCTGCAGCCCTTCCCTGGGTCCGCCCGGAGCGCCGCGCGCTGCGAGTACTCAGAGAGGCCGAGGCCCAGCAAGCTCGGCCTGGGGGCGGGGCGGGGCGGGACCATGGGCGGAGCCGGCAAGGGGTGGGCCTGGGGAGGGGGCTCCAGAGCAAACCTCGGGCGGGGCCCGGCCGGAAGTAGGGCGGGGGGACCAGTTGGGAGCCAGATCTGTGGGCACTGGAAGCCTACGTGGATTGGGGTCCTGTGCCCGGGAGGCCCCCAGGGAGTGCACTGTGTGCACTCCGCTCCCGGAGTGTGCACATACCCGATGGGGCGCCCCAAGGGACATAGCCCAAGAACCTCCCTTTTGAAGGCCAGATGCCAGAGGGCGCCCCCTACCTTGCTCCTCTCTCCCTTCCAGGCGCTGATCGTGGCCATGGCAACGGATAAAGGGACTGGATGCTGGACAGGCGTCAGAGGGGGCGCCCCAAACAGACCCAAATACAGGAGGTCGAAGAAGGGGCAGAAAATCCCCTCCCAGTCTGGGTTGGATGGCAGAGGCCGCGCCCCCTACGAACACAGAAGCCCACAGGGTGGGGGAAGGGCGCAGGCACAAAGAGGCTTTCCTTCTGCTGGGAGTCCAGGAGGGGGCTGGGGGTGTTTGTGGTGGGGGGGCGAACGGGAACACTGTGGCACAGGCCCCCCACCCGAGCCACAACCTTGGGGAGGGGGCGGAGAGCACAGGGCCAGATTGGAAACAGATGGGGCCACCGTGCCAAGCCCGAGACACCCGATCCGGAGGGGGAGGGGAAGACAGGGCAGGGGGGTGGGGAAGGAGGGGTGGCCCCACCCAGGCAGCCAATCCCGGCCGGCGCTGCTGCCCTGGTGCGGGTTTGAAAACTCCGAGGGAGAGGCCGGGAATTCGGAGGCCCGGTAGGTCCTGGGAGCTTGGGGAAGTGGTCAGGGAGGGGAGAGAAGCCTGACAGAGACCACGGGCTGCTGCGGGGGGCCGGTTCCCCCGGCTGATCCCATTCCAGGCGAATTCCACCACTGATCCCGATGGCTAAGGACGACTCCCACAGCCAGCGTGTATCGAGATCTAAGTATACTCCAGGCCTTGTGACGGCTCACATCACCCCACCGTCAATCACCCCCATTTTCCGAAGGGGTTAGGGAGGAACAGAGAGAAATGACCAAGGTCAGGAAGAGCAGGGATTCGAACCAAAGTTTGGGTCCAGCGACTAAGCACCCTTAACCACGATGCTACAGAAGGCCTGGAGCCAGAAAATGACAAATCACTATAAAGGTAAAGCCCAGGGGTAAACAGCAGAGCTGAGACAGACAGGTCTCAGCCTCTAGAAGCTCACCGCCTAGTGGGACAAAGAACATGGGCTCTGATGGGGTGGGGGTGAGGGTGCACAGGCAGCTGTGGGAGGCCCTGAGGGCCCCACTGTGGCCCCTTCTGCTAGGGACCTGGACTACTCACTTTCCAAGGTTGCCTATCCATGCCGTGCTAGGTCTACCCCCATCTCTCCCCAGCACCGAATGCACCCTCCCTGGGTGATCTGCCCGTTTTCGGGCCCTGCTTTTGCAAAACAGCATATAATTCCACTTCCCCTGGCACTGGGGAGCCAGCCATTGGAGAGCCATGCACTGGATTCTTCAAAACACAGGGCACACGGTAAGTACTCTACATCTACAGGCAAACTCTCCACCTGCCCCTTCTTCATGGGACACATAGTAGGTGTTGCTAAATGGACACGTAGTAGGTGCTGCTAAATGAGAAATACTCTGACACCTCCTTTCCCCATAACCCTGGGGGGCCCATAGCTGATGCTTCATAGAGGTGGGACAGACACCTGGAAACCCAGTACCTTGTGGGAAGCACGCAGGAGGTGCTCTGGGTCAACATGGGTGTGGAATCAGGCAGCAGAACCTCCCCCTACCCCAGTGTGGTAGGACACGCAGTGGGCCCTCAGAGAATGCCCCCAGGAGCATGCTTCGCTTGCATCTACAGGCTGATGGTCCAGGCCAAGGGCTCGTGCAGACCCTGGTTTGAATCCAGGTACATCCCACATGACTTCAAGCAAGAATCTGAGCCATTTGGAGCCTTGGTTTCCCCATCTGAAATGCAAAGCAGGCACACAACAGGCCCCAATGAATCCATGTCATCAGGCTGGGTGACCTGGGGCAGAAATGCCTGTCTCTGGGCTGCCCAAGCCCCAGAGGATGGTGGCTGGGGATGTGCCACCCCCTCCCAGGCAGGCCCTACCCTGTCTGTGCCCTTGTCTGTGTCTCCCTGTAGATGACTTCCTGCTTCCAGGTGAAGGAGGTGACCACAGTGGGGTGGGAACACAGCCACCCCCTAGGTAGAGGTGGAGCCAGACAAGCCCTGCGTCTGGCCTCCCTCAGCTGGGAGGCCCTGTCTGCTCAATGCCCTGAACAATCCCCACCCCCTGCAACCATCACAGTTCTGATCATCCCATATGTTAACTGTCTGGACACAGGTCTGTCTCTCCCACCAGACTGTGACCTCAGAGGACAGGGCTGGGTTTGTCTCTGTCTCAATCAGTGTGTGTGCCCCGAGTTGGGTGCCCAGCACCCAGCAGGTTCTCAGCAAACATTTCTGTAACAGCCAGGCCAGGTTCTTACCCAGAAAAGGCCTCCCTCCAAGTTCTACATTCTCCCCAAGATGCTACACTGTGCGTCCCAAAGCAGGGGTCTTCATCCACCCTTTTTTAATTTATCCATTTTAAAAATTTATTTGGCTGTGTCAAGTCTTAGTTGCATCATGTGGAATCTTTAGTTGCAGCATGTGGGATCCAGTTCCCTGACCAGTGATGGAACCTGGGCCCCTTGCATCGGGAGCATGGTGTCTGAGCCACTGAATCACCAGGGAAGTCCCTATCTGCCCTCTTTTTAAAAATGTTTCTTTTTATTTATGAATTTATTTGCACCAGGTCTTAGTTGCAGCACATGGAATCTTCCTGACCAGGAATTGAACCCAGGCCCCCTGTATTGGGAGCATGGAGTCTTAGCCACTGGACCACCAGGGAAGTTCCTACGATGTGCCAGGCCTGGCTGGAGGCACTGGAGATGAAGCAGTGACCAAGACTGAGAAGGATCTCTGCCCTCATGATCCTGATGCTCCAGGACAGGCAGTGGATGAGAAAGGAAAGAAAGAAAATACACCAGGGTAGTTGGTGCTAGGTGCTATGAAGATGAACAAAGTAGGGGCTTTCCTAGTGGTCCAGTGGTTAAGACTCTGTGCTTCCAGTGCAGGGGCCTGGGTCTAGTCCCCTGTTCTGGGAACTAGGATCCTACATTTGCCTCATGGTGTGGCCAAGTTAATGGACAAAGGGAAGAGGGGACATGTGGGGTGGGATGCAGTATTAAATAGGAGGGTCAGGAGTGGGAAATCAACATTCAAAAGTCTAAAGAAATCAACCCTGAATATTCACTGGAAGGACTGATGCTGAAGCTCCAATACTTTGGCCACTTGATGCGAAGGGCTGACTCACTGGAAAAGACCCTGATGCTGTGAAAGACTGAGGGCAGGAGAAGAAGGGGGCAACAGAGGATGACATGGTTAGATAGCATCACCGACTCAAAGGACATGAATCTGAGCAAACTCGGGGAGATAGTGAAGGACAGGGAAGCCTGGCGTGCTACAGTCCATGGGGTTGCAAAGAAGTTGGACAGGATTGAGGGAGGGAATGACAAGGAAGAGAGTGGGAAGGTGACATCTGAGTAAGACCTGAAGGAGGTGTTGCACGTGCAAAGGCCCTGGAGCAGAACAGTCTCTGGTATGGTGGAGGGACAGCAGAGACCCATCTGGCTGGAGCAGAGTGAGTGAGGAGGAGAGGAGGCAGCGAGGGGAACAGGGCAGGTCGATGCAGGGCCTTAGGCTACCCTGAAGGACGTGGGCATGCTGGAGGGCTGTAGGCAGAGGAAAGGTGGGGTGTGACTCAGGTATTCCCAGATACCCTGTGGCTACCGCATGGAGAACAGACTGGGGGTGAGGGGAGCTGGAGAACCAGGGCAGAGGTGACTGCACTGGGTCAGGCAAGTGATGAGGGAACTGATCAGGTGGAGGCAGAGAAGTAGGGTGGCAGGGTGGGGAGGGGAGGGGCATGGGCACATTTTGGATAGATTAGGAAGGCAGAGCCAAGGAAGTTTTCTAAAGGATTGGTTGTGGGGTGCAAGTTAAGGAGGGGACTCAGGATGATTACCTTGAGCACTCTGATCTGAACACGCTGAAGGCTAGAGCTGCCACCTCCAGGAAGCCCTCCCTGACTGCTCGGCCCACCCAGTGCCCCTGAGGGCTGACCCTAGGCGGGAGCCCACAAATCAGTTGCTACATCCTCTCTATACACACAGGAGGCCGCTGTCCTTGGGATGCAGCCTGGGGCTAAATCACGTCAGCTCCTGCAGCTGGGACATTTGGGGGGTAATTTTTTTTCAAAATAACTTTTCTTCTAATTATAAAATAGGCTCGTGCAGCAGAAAATTAGGGAAAATCAGCATGAAGAAGAAAATAAAAATTGCCCACAATCCACCCCTCTCCTGGAGAAGAACGGTTAGCATGTGGTCATTTTCATTCATTCTTTCCCGAAACACTTACTGAGCACCTACTGTGTGCTGGGTCACTGAGGACACAGTAGTGGGACGAAAAGCGACCCCCCCATCCCCTTACCCCGCCCCACCCCCACGGCTCACAGTTAAGAGGGAGAGATGGATATGCACCGGAAAACAAACATCATCACTAACATAAGGCCAGAAGTACTGAGAGGCTGCAAAAAGAAAACAAAATGAACTGTAAGGCCCTAGAAGGATGGAGGGGTCTGGGGGAACCTCTCAGAAAGACCTTGACAGACAAACTCCTAGGGGAAGAGTTTCAGGCAAGAGGAGCAGCAAGTACAAAGGGCCTGAGGCTAACTGCCTCTTTCTGGTCTTTCTCAGATGGGTACCCAGAGATCACCATTATGAAACCATCTGCCAGGGTCCAGTCCACAGAGTTTAACAGGTCTTCACTCGCTCTCCAGTATAAACAATAGAAAAGGACATTGTGAGAGCAAGCTGTGACACTCCTTATTTCCAAGAAGAGGGTGATTCCCTCAGGATGGTCAGAAACCTTTGAGACCCGCCCTGATGTGCCCACCCAGGTAAAGCTGCACCCTGGGGACTTCCCTGTTGGTCCAGGGGTTAAGAATCTGCATTGCAGTGCAGAGGATGTAGGCTCGACTCCTGGTCTGGGATGATCCCACATATGCTGGGAGCAACCAAGTCCACTCACTTCAACTATTGAGCCCTCGAGACAATAGAGGAGTCCATGCGTCGCAACTAAAGATCCTACATGATGTAAGTGCTGTGCTAAGTCACCTCAGTCGTGTCTGACTCTGTGATCCCCTGGACTGCAGCCCACCAGGCTCCTCTGTCCATGGGATTCTCCAGGCAAGAATACTGGAGTGGGTTGCCAAACCCAATGTAGTGATATAAATAAATATTAAAAAAAAAAAACTATACCCTGGACATTCTCAAGCAGGACCCCCACTCCCAATCATTTCCCTGACTTCACATTTGGGACCAAAATTTCTGAAAATTTCATTTAAGGGCAACCACCAAGCTCCACACACTTGGCTTTGGAAGCAAGAGAGAAACTGGTTGGGCAGCTTCCTGCTTTCTCAGGCTCTGGGGCTCCCGGCCCCAGGTTGCCCAATGGGCCCCTCCCCACCCAGCTCAGCATTCATGCCCTGGGGCAGCGAGCGTGTGTCGACCAGCCCGGTGTCCGCCTCGCCCACACTGGCATCATGGCCCTGGCGCCGTGTCTGCCTGCCAGTCACACCGCAGCGAGCACGCTACCTGCCACAGGCACGCAGCACCTCCTCATCTGCCTTTTTCATCTTCTGGTTCCCTCAGGCCTAGCTACCATCCTCTCCTGGAAAAAGCTGGGATGCTTTCAGGCGCCGCTGGATCCAGCAAACCTCTCTTCCCTGTGTCCTCCCCTGCTCAGCAAATTGGAGCTCTGTCCTTCCAGAGGCTCGGGCTAGAACCTGGGGACTGAGCCTGACTCCTTTCCTTCCCTCACCCCCAACCACATGTGCTGCTCTGGAAATGCTCTCAAGTCTCTCTCCAGATGCCCTTCCCAGCCTGTCTAGTCCCCATCAGTACCCACCTGGACCAGTCACCCCTGTCCTGGTTCCCCAGCTCTGCCCTTTGCTCCTCACAACCTGTTCCCCTCCACAGTAGCAAGAAGGTGCCAGTAAGTACCTGAATCAGCTCCCATTCTTCCTCTGCCCCCAACCCTCTAGGCTCCCACCTCTCTCCAGCAAAAGCCCAAGTCCTGCCCTGCTGCCTACAAGGCCCTTCAGGACCTGCCCCGTCCCCTCCCTGCCCTCCCCTCCTGGCTCACTCTTCTCCAGCCACGGGCCTCCTTGCTGTTCCCCCAACTCCCCAGGCACAGTCTTGCCCCAGGGCTTTTGTACATACTGGTTTCCTCCGTATGAAACACCCTTCTCCCACATTTTCACAGCTATTTCCTTCTGTCGACTCAGGTCTCCCTCAAACATTGCATCCTCAGAGAAGAACTGATCACCATGGTTGATCACTGCCACTCAGGTACCACCTCCATCAGCCTTTATTGCATATTCATTCTCTAGCTTTTTTTTCTTGGAGGGGGGTCATTTATTTTCATCTGAAATTATCTACTTCTCATTTACTGTCTAGATTCATGCTGTCTGATAAGGAACCACCAGTCACATGTGACTAAATTAAAATTTAAAAAAATTAAAATTCAAAAACCAGTTCCTTGGTCACACCGTGTTTCCAGTGTGGTTCGTGGCCACAGGACTGGCACAGACATCACATATTTCTCTCAGCACAAAAAGTTCTGTGGCCAGCTCTGCTGGAAGTGGTGGGAACTGGGAGGGTAGGGCCAGGTCAGTTTCAGCTACTGCTGGGTCCTAGCGCCTGGCATGCAGTAGGCACTCAATAAAACGTTTCTGAACGAAAGAATAAACTAATGGCTAAGAGTCCTTGCAAAATCTGGAGGGGCTGATGTACATCACTCGCAGAGGTCAGCAGGTACTATCTGCAGCCACAAATCCACACAGCTCAATTTGAACTTGGGTCTACTTGGCTTCCACCCCAGGCACCCTCTGGGGGCTGCTGCTCTGGCCCCAAAGGCAGAAATTTGTGAAAAGCTGCTCCAACCACAGCCAGACTCCACTCTGCAGCCAGGTGCCAATGTGCTGACTCAGTCAGAGGTGGGGGTGGCAGGGGTAGCGCCTCTGGCAGGCCCCCCGTCGCCCACCTTGAACCAGCTGTGGCCGCTTTAATATATCTGGCCACATCCTCTCTGTAAGATGCCTCTGTACCCGCCAGGTCCCCAGTGGGAACGTGTGTGGCATTTCCCCCTCAAATCCTCCCTGTCTTGTTCCCGACTTCTGCCACATCCCAATAACCCTCATTAAATCTTTCATTCAACTGGCTCACGCGGTTCTCTTAAACTAATTTACTTTAGAAACTAAGTCTCTAACACACAGCTCTAACTGCCTGGCCTTGAAAGTCACCAGAAAAATTATTACAATGAAACTATGAGTCGAGTTCTTCCATCTTCCCTAGATTCTGTCACTAAACCCAGCAGCACAATGGGATTTGGTTATGGAGAGACTGGCAGGTATTGGTTTTAAAGATCACCCTGTACCCGACTGAGACTTTCTTCTTGACCTGTTACTGACTGAAAGCAGAGTTGCTGCTGGTCCGTGTAGCTCCGTGCCACCAGATGCTTCCTCCATTGGGTCACCCCCAGAAAGCTTCATGCTGGTGGCAGGTCCCTCTCAGGACTCATGGCCCAGAGAAGGCAGGAGCCCTAGGTTCTTGTCCCATCTTGGTCCCCAGGGAGCTGTGTGGCCTTTAGCAAGTTCTTGCCCCTGTCTGGGTCTCTGTGTCCCCACCTGTGCAGAGGACAACTGGGTTTCTGGTGCCTGGGACTGATTTTGGTGGGGTCAAGGTCTTTGATGATCAGAGAAACTGAGGCACTGGCCAGAGAGATGCCCAAGACAGAGCTTCATGCAGTATTTGACTGACTTGCCTCATGAGGGTGGGACCCAGCCTTGGTCACTACTGAAATCTTAGCCATCTATCCTGTACAAGACCCTATTCTGAGTTTTGGAGATGCAGCAGGAACCAGGGCAGACAACCACCCAGGGTTTCTCTTCTAGGCAGGGAGATAGATGGAGGCAGCCACACAAAGATGGGGGTGGGGAGGGAATTCTGGGTAGAGGACACAGCGTGTACAAAAGTCCTGTGGTAGGAATGAATACACTAAGCTCTGGGGAAAGAGAGGGAGACAGGATTAGAGGAGTAAGGTGGAGGGATGTGATGTGAAGAATGAACATATTTGAGGCATGAACAATTATCATACTTCCGTAACAATTCTTTAACACATGCATTTAAAGAGCACCTGCTGTATACCAGGCTCCAGGCTGAGCACTAGAGACATAAGATGATCCAGGCAGTCCTGGCCCAGCATCAGGAAGTTCACAGGCTGCAGGGGAGGCAGATGGGGGGCCCTGGCAGTTAAGCGACCAGAGGTGTGATGAGGCATGCATCTGGCATGGCGGTGGGGAGGGCTTCTGGGAGAGGTGATATCTAAGATGTGAAGGAAGAGGGGAACTGGGAGAAGAAATCTAAGTGGTGCTGGACTGAATGGGAAGAAGTGGGGATAGGAGCCTCAGGCTAAGTCTCACCTCACAGGTGAGAAGACTGAGGAGCCAGACGACAGCAGAGCTGTCGTCCCTGCTTGACCCAGCCATGAGCTCAGGTGTGGGCATGACCTCTCTGGGCAGTTCCCCAAGTTCTCAAGTCCTGGGTGACTGGGAGGTGGGGCAAGGTGACATCTTTAGACAGAGGTTGGGTCCAGGTCCCAACCCCACCCTCCTCCAAGACTTCAGAATGCTCTTTAAGGTTTAGTATGGGGCAAAGCTGAAGTTCAGATACTTTGGCTACCTGATGCAAAGAGAAATGCTCAAAATTCTCCAAGCCAGGCTTCAGCAATATGTGAACTGTGAACTTCCTGATGTTCAAGCTGGTTTTAGAAAAGGCAGAGGAACCAGAGATCAAATTGCCAACATCTGCTGGATCGTGGAAAAAGCAAGAGAGATCCAGAAAAACATCTATTTCTGCTTTCTTGACTATGCCAAAGCCTTTGACTGTGTGGATCACAATAAACTGTGGAAAATTTTGAAAGAGATGGGAATACCAGACCACCTGACTTGCCTCTTGAGAAATCTGTATGCAGGTCAGGAAGCAACAGTTAGAACTGGAAATGGAACAACAGACTGGTTCCAAATACGAAAAGGAGTACGTCAAGGCTGTATATTGTCACTCTGCTTATTTAACTTCTGTGCAGAGTACATCATGAGAAACGCTGGACTGGAAGAAACACAAGCTGGAATCAAGATTGCCGGGAGAAATAGCAATAACCTCAGATATGCAGATGATACCACCCTTATGGCAGAAAGTGAAGAGGAACTAAAGAGCCTCTTGATGAAAGTGAAAGAGGAGAGTGAAAAAGTTGGCTTAAAGTTCAACATTCAGGAAACGAAGATCATGGCATCCAGTCCCATCACTTCATGGGAAATAGATGGGGAAACAGTGGAAACAATGTCAAACTTTATTTTTGGGGGCTCCAAAATGACTGCAGATGGTGATTGCAGCCATGAAATTAAAAGACGCTTACTCCTTGGAAGAAAAATTATGACCAACCTAGATAGCATATTCAAAAGCAGAGACATTACTTTGCCGAATAAGGTCCGTCTAGTCAAGGCTATGGTTTTTCCTGTGGTCATGTATGGATGTGAGAGTTGGACTGTGAAGAAAGCTGAGCACCGAAGAATTGATGCTTTTGAACTGTGGTGTTGGAGAAGACTCTTGAGAGTCCCTTGGACTGCAAGGAGATCCAACCAATCCATTCTGAAGGATATCAGCCCTGGGATTTCTTTGGAAGGAAGGATGCTAAAGCTGAAACTCCAGTACTTTGGCCACCTCATGTGAAGAGTTGACTCATTGGAAAAGACTCTGATGCTGGGAGTGATTGGGGGCAGGAAGAGAAGGGGACGACAGAGGATGAGATGGCTGGATGGCATCACTGACTTTGATGGACGTGAGTCTGAGTGAACTCCGGGAGATGGTGATGGACAGGGAGGCCTGGCGTGCTGTGTGGTTGCAAAGAGTCGGACACGACTGAGCGA
The DNA here is from genome assembly GCF_014754425.2 of Oryx dammah. NCBI lineage: Eukaryota > Metazoa > Chordata > Mammalia > Artiodactyla > Bovidae > Oryx > Oryx dammah. The sequence goes on from NW_024070189.1 coordinate 90,645,241, forward strand.
CTGAACTGAACTGATGCAAAGAGCCAAATCACTGGAAAAGACCCTCACGCTGGGCAAGATTGAGGGCAAGAGGAGAAGGGGGTGACAGAGGATGAGATGGTTGGATGGCATCACTGACTCAATGGACATGAGTTTGAGCAAACTCTGGGAGAGGTGAAACAGGGAAGCCTGGCGTGCTGCAGTTCATGGGGTCACAAAGAGTCAGACACGACTGAGCGACTGAACAACAGGGAACAATGGGGGAAAGCACTCTAAAGCAAGCCAGGTGCAGAGTGTGCACTCAGTGAGCACTCTGGCCCTTATTCCTGGCTCTTCCTGTAGGCCAGGCATCCACGAAGCAGCTCACTGAATCACCTCAAAGACTGGGGTTACTATTCTCCCCATTTTTCAGTTGGAGAAACTAAGGCCTGGAGGTTGGGCTCCTATTCTCCCCATTAGAAAGTGGCAGAACTAGGACTTGAACACAGGCTGGTTCTCACCTCCTCCCTTTCCCCCAATCCAGGCCTTGGCTTCCCTTCTTCCTGCCTGACTGGAGGTCACCCAGTCCTGGAATTTGTAGCATCTTGAACCTAGCCCATCTGTGACTTTGTAGCTCACATGTGGGTGGGGACTGGTGGCCTCATGGAGGCATAAAGATGGGCCTCTGGCTCCCAGATATATCAGGTATTATGATTAATAATTAATTATTCCAGGACTTCCCTGGGGGTCCAGTGGCTAAGAATCTGTACTCCCAATACAGGGGGCCCAGGTTCAATCCCCAGTTAGGGAACTAGATCCCACATGCCACAGCTAAAAATCCTGAAGTGTAACAACTAAGATTCCTATGCAGCCAAAGAAATAAATATTAAAAAAAAAATCATTAATTATTCCCCAGCAAGCAGTGCTCATCTGGGAGCCATGATGGAGGGAGTGCAGGTTTGGGTGAAGGCAGGGGTTTGGACTCAGCCATTGTCCTAGGAGATCTCACCTCCGGGCCTTTGCATTCTCCGTTCGCCTGCTGGGAACATTCTTTCCTGTAAAATCCACCTGTCTCCCTCCCTCACCACCTCTGTTCAAATCTCACTTTTTTTTTTTTGGCAGGCACGTTAGAAACACAGAGCCTTAACCACTGGACCTCCAGGGAAGTCCCCCTCCTATGTCACTTTCTCAGTGAGGTCTTCTGGGACATCCTCTTGAAAATTCTGCCTCCCACGCTGGGCCCTCCCCAGTCCCTTGGAATTTATCCCCCCTAGAGAAGACTTCCCTGGTGGCTCAGACGGTAAAGCGTTACCCTGCAGGAGACCCGGGTTCGAGCCCTGGGTGGGGAAGATCCTCTGGAGAAAGAAATGGCAACCCACTCCAGTACTCTTGCCTGGAAAATCCCATGGACTGAGGAGCCTTGTAGGCTACAGTCCACGGAGTCACAAAGAGTCAGACACGACTGAGCAACTTCACTTCAGAGCAAACTACCACTCTCTCTGACATTTTATGTGGGTTTTATCTGTGCTTTGTTTATTCTCGGGCTCCCCAACTGGAGTGCTAGCTGCAAGAGGGCAGGAGATTTGTTCCTTCAAATTCCTCCTGCTGAGGACAGGAAGCAGCTGGTGTGCGGCAGATGCAAAGATTTGTGGATGGGAGAGCCCCTCTTATCTGCTCCTAGAAGCAACCTCTACTGCTGGTTTGTGTCAATCTCTGCATATCTCTCCCAAGCAGTTAGAGACCAAAAGTAACACCAGAATACAGAGTGGTTTTTTTCTTCCGTGAAATTGTATCATCTTGTCTGTATCATTTCCCAGCATTCCTCCTCCTTTCAAAAGACACTGTATCTACTGAGCACACTCATCCCTAGATACTTCCCCTGCTGTGTATAATCTTCCATTACAAGGTTATTACAATCCCCTGTTGATGGACACCTAGGTTGGCTCCACTTTTTATTTTTACCTCAGTCTTGACCAATGCCTGTGAATCTTTGCATCCACATCTTCCACATCTCAGTGCAGAGAGATGGCCAGTTGGAGGGTCTGCACCTTCCCTTTGAACCTGCTAACATCACTTCTAGGAGTTTTTCTGAAAGACACATCCCCGTGAAATGGCATGTGTAGAAAATCCTCATGGCAGAAGACTTGAAACAACCTAAGTGCCCAACAATAGGGGATTGGTTAAACAGATAATGGTGCAAGGGACCAAATAATGCCACAAAAGATTACCATCTTTTAGTATTATGAGACCAGTATCACAGCTGTGGAGAGGAAGATAGAGCCAGATGTATAATTATGACATCACTTTTAAGATACATTTTTTTAAGAGAGGAAAAAACAACCCCAAAGTATGGAACAGCTTTTAAAAGATGCTACCATTTGGTTAAACCAGGGAACATAAATCTACCCGCCTACTGAACGTTCACTGAAGATGTCTAGATAACTGCTCTGTCCAAAACTGTGGCCACGGGCCACATGTGGCTGTTTACATTTAAATGCAATAAAATGGAATAAAATTTAAAAGTTGAGTCTTCATTTGCACTAGCCACATTTCCAATGCTCAACAGCACATGTGGCCAGAGACTATTTTATTAGAAAGCTATCACCAGAGAGTGTTTCTAAAATTGTACAAAAGTTCTGCTAGACAGTGCTAACACAGAGCAGGGGCCAACAATCCGGCCCCCTGGCTGTTTGTGTCAATAAAGGTTTATTGGCATCCAGCCACCGCCATTCATTCACATATTGTCTCTGGCTGCTTTCATGCTACAATAGTGGCACTGAACAGTATTGATGGAGACTGCTGAAAAGATTTACTATCTGGTCCTTTACTGAAAAAGTCTACCAACTGCTGTCCTAGCAGGAGACTGGTGGCTGCTTCTGGCCAAGGAGAGGGGAGGAGAGCTGCGGATAGGAGGGGAGTGGTGGTAGAGAGACTCTCCCCTGTGTATTCTTCTGTACATCCTCCATTATAGCTCACATGTATGTGTTAGCTGGCCAGAAAATAAAAATAAAAGATGGTGAGAAGTAGCCATGCTGATTTATTCTCCCGCTGATGACGCCCAGGGGTCCCCCTCCCATTTCCAATCTGGAAATCATCAAGCTTCATACATTTTTGCCGAGCGGATGGGCAAGAAATGGATCTTGTTGTTTTAATCTGCATCTCCTGGGCAAGAGATGAGGAATCTTTAAATATGAATTCATGCTTGTCTACTCACCCATCAGACCCCAACTCTAAAAAGCCAGGGATCCCGTTGATCTGTCACCGCAGCATCCCAGCACCCGCGCGGGGCCAGCCAAACAGCTGGAGCCCAATAAATGTGTACGGAGTGGATGAATGAGGGCCTGAGGGAACAGGGCCCAGGGCTGGGGGTCATTGCAGACAGCAGTGGGCACTGAACACCAAGCCGCTCCTCCAAGGCAGGCTCACCAATGGACCCAGGGCAGGCCTGGCTCCCAAGCAGGCCAGAGCTGGCGGCCCCGTGGGCAGGAGCCTGGGGACACCCTTCCCGGGGATGGTGGGGGGAATCTCGGGCTCCAGGCAGGACATATTATATATTCATCAGAATCTTAAACAAAAGCCCCGCGGCCGCCTGTCAGCAGGCTCTGGCTTTTATGGTAATCGGCGATGAATTACCCACAATGCCTGGCCAAGCGCAAGTGGTTCTTGGCCCAGATCCTAAACTAATTTTTATATGTTCGTGTGTATATAATTTCGCTCACTCCCTCCAGTCCCACTTCCATCATTAGTGGAAGCATCGGGGGAGGGGGGAGGGGAGGGAGCAGAGGGAACCCTGGATGTAAAAGCAGAGGGTGCTCATCAAGACCTCCCTCCCCTCCCAGGGCTTGCCTGGCACCAGGCCCTGGACTCAGCGCCTGTGGAGGTGGGAGATGAGTGCCAAGCTGGAGCCAAGGGGAGCCTGGAAACCACCAAGAACCAAAGCTGGCAGCCCCGGGGCGGGGGGGGGGGGCGCGGCGGGTGGAAAATGCCCAGAGAAGAAGGAGAGGGGCAAGGTGGGGAGGACACGTGGGCCCAGGAATGCTGAGCCGCAGGCTGTGCAGCCTGAATCAAGTGCCCTAACCACTCTGGGCTTCAGCCTCCTTTGTGTGTGAACCAGGCCTCCTTTGTATCTTGAACTGGAGGCTTCTAGTGAATATCTGCATTTCTGCCCCAAGAGCCCCAGTGGAGCTTGGAGCTGGGCAAAGCCCCAGCCCCATCTAAGCCCAAATGTATACCTGGCTGTGATCTAATGCTTTTACATATTAACTCATTTCACTTCTGCCTTCTGTTACCATCCCCATTATACAGATGGGAAACTGAGGCTGAGAAAAGGATGTGCCACTGGCTTGTTGGTGGCAGGGGACACCAGCCCCACATGACACCCACAGGATGACTTCGAAGCCACCAGCTCCAGGAGGCCCCCTCCAACACCTGCAGAGAAGCACTTCCTTTGCTTGGAAACCTTAGTGGATGTTCTGTTAACACAGGGGTCCCCATGCCTGTCCCTCCCCGTTCTTGCAGACGCTCAGGCCAGAGATCTGAGAGTTATCCTCAATTCTTCTCAACCCCACCCTGCACCCACCGCTTGGCCAATCTACCAGCTCTTACCAAAAAAAAAAAAAACCTCCAGAATTTTTCTCCCCCCTTCCCTGCCTCCATCTAGTCCAGCCCCATCATCGCTCACCTGGGCAAGCACAGTCACTTCCACCTGGTCCCCAGTGACCACAGTGGCAAAAGGGCACCCATGAGCACCTGAGTCAGGCTCTGTCCCCTCTGCTCACAGCCCTCCAGGGTTCCCACCTCCCTAGGGCTCACAAAGCCTGGCACAACCAGCCCTGTCCCCTCCCTGTCCTCCCCTCCTCCCTCCCTCTCTCTCAGTCACTCTGCTCCAGCCACTTGGGCCCCCTCGCTGTTCCTTCAACACACCAGGCATGGGCCTGCCGCAGGGCCTTTGCACAGCAATTCTCTCCCTCTCCTCCATGGAACAACTTTACCCCAGATCTTCACATAATTCACTCTCATTTCCTGCTGGTCTTCACTGAAAGATCACCTCCTCAGAGAGGCCCTGCCTTGATTCCATAGGTAAAATAGCTCCTTCCTTATCACCCTCCCCTTTCTCTGGCTCTGTATTTCTTAAAAGCAACCTGCAGCCCGTTACTAAATAATCGATTCCCTTGTGTATTGGTCTTCTCCCTGCCACACTTGGCAGAGGCAGGGCTTTGTCTTCTGCATTCTCCACCACTCTATTCCCAGCACCTTGGCAGGGCCCAGCACATACTAGACGTTCAATAAATAGACGAATCTCTAGACCGCACCCCCCCACACCCAGTAGGACACTCAGAAGCTTTTTGGGGGGTCTGAAAGAAAATCTTAGATCTGAAACTATGGGGGGCTTCTGCAACTAGTCCAGTGGCAGCAGCTAAAGAATAAAAACATCTATCCCACCAAACCATTCGGAAGCCTGCACGCACTCACTAGTGGCTGAGGCAGAGATTATAGACACTCTGCAGGGCGACCAGAGGAGATCCAGCAAATGCTAAGGTGTGCGTGCCATAGGACTTCCATGGTTGCCCTGTGGTTAAGAATCCACCTTCCAATACAGGGGGCTTCCCAGATGGTGCAGTGGTAAAGATCTGCCTGCCAGTGCAGGAGACGCAAGAGCTGGGGGGTTAATCCCTGGGGGTGGGAAAGTCTCTTGGTGAAGGAAATGGCAAACCCCTCCAGTATTCTTGCCTGGGAAATTCCATGGACATAGGAGCCTGGTGGACTACAGTCTGTGGCATCGCACAGTTGGATGCAACTGAGCGTGCGCACACACATTCCCATGCAGGAGACACAGGTTCAATTCCTGGTTGGGGCACTAAGGTCCCACATGTCATGTGGGCAACTAAGTCTGCATTCTGCAACTACCGAGTCCATGTGCCACAATCAGGGAGCCCACGTGCCACAACTAAGGAAAACCCAATGCAGCCAAATAAGTAAATGTAAATAATTATTTTTTAAAATGTGAATTTCCCGTAGACTCTCTTACTTGTGCTTGAAACCTGTGCATAAAAGCACTGCGGCTTATCTCACGGGAAAGTGAAAGAGAGGGATGAATGGACATGACCATCAGGAGGGGAGTGGGCATGCCCATAGCACAGTACAGAGCCCAGAGAAAATCAGGTGAAGGCTTTATACATACTGCATCTGTGTGAAAAAGAAGAGCGTGGAACAGTGGGCACAGGATGTGTGAATAAGGGTGGAAGAGACCAGGAGACCTAGATTTGCTAATGTTGAAATAACAGGACTTCCCTGGTGGTCCAGTGGTTGAGTCCGCCTGCCAGTGCAGGGGACATGAGTTCTATCCCTGGTCCAAGAAGATTCCACATGCTGCAGGGCAACAATGTCCACGTACCACAACTACTGAGCCCACGTGCCCTAGAGCCCAGGCTCCACAACAAGAGAAGCCACCGCAAAGAGAAACCTGTGCGCTGCAAGGGAGAGCAGTCCTTGCCTGCCACAACCAGAGAAAGCCCATGTGCAGCAGAGAGACCCAGAACAGCCATGAAAGAAAGACAGACAGACAGTAATAACAACACTAGTTACTATTTCAAGACACACATCTCACCTAATTCTCTCCCTTTTACAGAGGAGGAAACTGAGACTCAGAGAGGTCAGGCCACTTACTCAAAGTCACACAGCTTGGAGGTGGCAGAGGGAGGAGATGAGTGCAGGTCACCTGGTAGCCCCAGAGCCTGGCCTAGGTTGAGGTGAAAAAGCTGGCTTGCAGCTCAGCTCAACACTGAGTATACAGTAAGTGCCCTATAAATGCTGTGGAGATGCCCAAGGGCAAAGGGAACACAGGCAGAGACCATGCTCAGGCAGAAACAGTGAATTTCCGAGCAGTGGATCAGGTGTTTGCTAGGGAGAAGGGACGAGGGCTTGAGCAATCAATTCCTCTGATGCTGGGAGCCAGGCATCGGGGAGTGAGATGGCTGGCTCTGAAGAGAACAATTGGCTGCCAATCTCATTTCCTCCTGTGACAGAGATGGGCAGGCCTGGCCGGGACTCACGGCTGGCACAAAGCCAGTCCCAGTGGGGACCTCCCCACCTGTCACCCATGATGTGTTCATCAAGAGCGAGGGGAAAGTCATAATCATCCAGAGTGGGAGGCTGGAGGGCTGGTGTGAGGGCCCCTTTTGGGTGGGGAGGGGAGAGCCTGGCCCAAAGTCAGTGTGGCTCCTGGCAAACCTTTCCTCCTCTCTGTCTCAGCTGGACCAACTCACCATCCAACCCATGCTTATGGAGAACCATACGGCATGAGATCCCAGACCATGAGCTTGACATGAGTTTGGTCGCAGGCTCTGCTCCTTGCTTACTCTGTGACCTTAAGTCAGTCATTTCCCTTCTATGAATCTCCGTTTCCCTGTCTGTAAAGTGGAGTCATCACCACCTGGCTTGGCACAACCATCCTAAGCCATGGGCTTTAGATTCAGAGCAACCCAAGTCAGAATCATGGTTTAACCTCCTTGCTGGGTGGCCTTGGGCAAACAGTTTAAGCAATCTGGGTTTGCTTTTATCTTTCCTGGACTAGGAGAATGGCAACCCATGCCAGTCTGCTTTTCAGCTTCCCTGGCGGCTCAGTGGTAAAGATTCCACCTGCAATGCAGGAGGAATCATCCCTGGGTTGGGAAGATCCCCTGGAGAATGTAATGGCAACCCAGTCCAGCATTCTTGTCTGGGAAATCTCATGAACAGAGGAGCCTGGCAAGTTATAGTCCATGGGGTCGCAAGAGTCAGATACAACTTAGCCACTAAACTACCACCAGTCTGCTTTTCTTCATCTTTAACAAGAAGTTAAAGAGTCCTTGTCTGAGCTCCTGGATCAAGCCATGCCTGAAGCTGATGTATTCTAAATAAATTCATCTGCTCTTTTTAAAAAACTGAAGTCAGTTTGATTTGGGTTTTTCCTCTTTTCAAGCTGCCTGCTCACTGTGTATCTGAGGATGGAGCCTCCTTAGGAGCAGGACAGGGAGCTGAGGATAACCTTCAAGGTTATCCCTGATCAATAGTCAACCTGCTGATGGACTTCAAACAGATCCAAACCTCTGGGTATCAGGTCTCTCAAATGCAGACGCTGGAATGCAGCACCCACAAGGCATCATCCAGGTCTGGGACTGAGGGCAGTGCCTGCTTACTGAGCACCTACCTCGTGTCCGCTAACTGGCTGCCTATTATGGATCCACTGGTCTAACATCTACCACGAGCCATTCAGTGAGCACCTACAATGTGCTGGGCCTCATGAAAGGCACAGGATTTAACTGCTCCACCTTGAGGGCTCACAGCAACTTCACATGGGGAGTCTGTGCCCATGCTCTTCTCTCTGCCTGGAACATCATTCCCTCCTGTCTCTGCCTAGGTAACTCCTACTCAACCACCACATCTCAGATTAGCTGCCACCCCCTCCAGGAAGCCTTTCCTGACCTCCTCTCCCATTGTTCATTCTTGGAGACTTTTATCTTCTCTCCCTCTTCCTCATCCAAATTCCAGATCTGACGATTTCTGTATTGCATTAAGTTTAAGCTGCATCATTATTTTATGTGTCAGTAAGAAAGAAAAAATGCTGCCAATTAAACTGAACATGACTGCTTGCCTTTTTTTTTTTTTTTTTTTTGGCCACACCAGGCAGCATGCAGGATCTTAGTTCCCCAACCAGGGATTGAACCTATGTCCCCTGCAGTGGAAGCACAGAGTCTTAACCACTGGGCCACTAAGGCAGTCCCTAGACACAACTTTCTTATCACACAGAATTATCATTTGACAGCAATTGAATGGGGTTTTTTAGACTTCTTTGGACACAGACTTTGATCACCTTTCTCTCCTGAACATAAGTGGAAAGTATAAGTAAAATATATGTACAAGTTTTCCTAAAACACCTCTGGTTCCAAGCCCAGGTCTTCTAAATTGTTTTTTACCCCAGTGTTGCTGATTCAGGGTTTTGTACGTGGCACCTGTCCCTATGCGGCCAGGCTCCAGACAACTAGCATTTCCCACAGTTGGCTGCCTCAAGACTTCCCTCCAAGCTTCTGACATCCGTACTAAGGGATCCATGGAAGGCTCCCATCCACTCTCACATGGCCCAAGCGCTGTAGTTTGTCAACTAACATTTTTGGGGGCCATAGTGGTCAAGACAGGGATAACCAGTCTGCCTAAAATGGTCTGGTGCACAGCAGGAGCTAAAAAAATATTATTGGGATGACAAGCAAAGAGCTGAGTCTGATTTCACTGGATATGGGGAGTTCAGAGAGGTTAGGCAAGAGCCATAACATCACACAGCTAAGTAAGAGGCAAGGGCAAATTCAAATCCAGGATCCTTGGTTTTGTCCTGGTATATCTGCCAACAGTATTGACAACGTACTTTCCTAAAATGGGATAGAGTGGGGATTCCAATCAACTTCTTGACTAAGAGAAGGCAAACTCACCCAAGCCTTTACATGCATGGGGAAAAAAAAAAGATACAAATGAACTTATTCATAAAAGAGAAACAGACTTATGATATTAAAAAGAAACTTATGGTTACCAAAGGGGAAACAGGCCACAGTGGGATAAAGCAAGAGCTTAGAAAGAACATAACAGACGCTATTATACATAAGACAGACAACCAACTGTCTATATAGCACAGGGCACTATACTCTATGTTCTTTAATACCCTATATGAGAAAAGAATCTAAGAATGAATATATGTATGTGTATCAAACCAGTCAATCCTAAAGGAAATCAACCCTGAATATTCACTGGAAGGACTGATACTGAAGCTGAAGCACCAAGACTTTTGCCCCCTGATAAGAAGAGCCAACTCATTGGAAAAGACCCCGATGCTGGAAAAGACTGAAGGCAGGAGAAGAGAGTGGCAGAGGATGAGATGGTTGGATGGCATCTCTGACTCAAGGGACATGAATTTGAACAAACTCTGGGAGATGGTGAAGGACAGGGAAGCCTGGCATGCTACAGTTCATGGAGTCGCAAAGAGTCAGACACGACTGAGTGCCTAAGCACAGCATACACATAAATTAGGAAGTGACGGCCACGAAGTGCTTAGGGAGCAGGCTGCACCCCACCAGGCCACCCAGCTACTGTGCAACATGTAGCTGTGTGACACTGAGCAGATGACCCAGCCTCCCTGGGCCTCAGCTTCTCTGCCTGCCAAATGGGTATCACAGTTGCCCATGAGAAGTCTGCCTTCAAACTCTATCCCAAATCTCCCCACTTCTCCCCTATCCTCGGTCTCCACATGGTTCACCCCATTACCCTGCCTGGACCACCAGTACAGTCTCCTCTGCCCTGCTCCCCCCGCCCCACCCCCATGATGTAGCCTCCCCGCAGCACCCAGAAACCCAGAAGGCTCCCATGAACATCTAAGTCAGGTACCCACCTCCCTCCTCTGGGTAAAAGTCCAAGTCTGCCCTGCCCAAAGGTCCTGCCCACCCTGCCCCCACCTGTCCCTCCCCTCTTTCCTCCCTGCCTCTCTCTGGCCCCCTGGCTGGCTCTGCTCTAGATACATGGGCCTCCTCACTGTTCCTCCAACACCCCAGGCACAATCCTGCCCCAGGCACTCTGCACAGGCTGCGCGCTTCCCAGAACATTCTCTCTCCCACATATCCACTTGGCTCCCTCCCTTACCTCCATCAGGGCTTTACTCAAGTTGTCAACTCCTCAATAAAAAGCTGTCCCAATGACTTCATTTAAAATGACAGCCCTGGGACTTCCCTAGTGGTCCAGTGGTTAAGACCCTTAGTGGTTAAGTGCCCCTTCCACTGCAGGGGGCACAGGTTCGATCTGTGGTTGGAATATTAAGATCCTGCTTGCCACACAGGACAGCCAAAAATAAACAAATAAAATAATGACAGCCTTCATCCCTTCACTCACATAATCCCTTTTCCTCTTTTATTCTGTTCTCTTATCACCACCTGACATGACACATCGTTTGCTTATCTCTTCCTGATCACAACCTGAGAGCCACAGAAGCACGCACTTCCTCCCAGCAGGGCCCCAGCAGGGAGCCCGGCACACAGTAGGTGCCCGGATGACATGGCACAGATGTGGGGGTGGCTGTAGCCACAGCTGAACCAGCCATCCGTCGGGCCTCTGGGGCTGGCTGGGAGCGGAAGCCTCCACGCCTCCTCCAGGGCCCTTCCTGGCCCCATTTCTGAGCCATCCCTGGACTCTGCCCTCTGCCCCCTTTCCTGAGTCCCCAGCCAACACCTGCTGAGGAAACGCAGGAAGCAGGGGCGGCCTCCATGGTGCCTGTGGCCTGGGCCAGGCATGTTCCTCCGGACAGCTTAATCCCTGCCGGGTGGGAGGGAGGCCCCAGAGGCAGAGCCAGGATCTTCCAGCCAAAGAAACAGACCATCTCCCCGCTCCCACTCCCAGGAAGAAGTGCCATGCTGGAAGATGCCAGATAACTATTTAGGGAGTAGGTATATTATTATTACTATTGTTATTGCTATTATTATTTCGGCCACACAGCAAGTGGGATCTTAGTTCCCCAACCAGGGATCAAACCCGCACCCCCTGCATGAGAACCCGTTTTAACCACTGGACCACCAGGAAAGTCCTAGATGTATTAATGACGGCCACCGTGTCACCCTTACTCTGAGCCCAACAGTACGGCTTCACTCTTACTAACTCATCAGATCCTCCCAAGGATCCTGGAAAGATGAAGGTCATCATTTCCCCTATTGTACAAATAAGGATACTGAGGCCAGGAGGTGACATCAGAGCAGGTGAGCAACAGAGCTGGGACTCAAACCCAGGCCCATCTGGTTGTGAACCACTAATCGACATGGTCTCAAAGTATAAAACATGGCAGGAAAACATTGGCAACATCTACAACGCATTTGCTATGTTCTCAACCCAAGGCGGAAGGGGGAAAACAGCGTGGGTGCCTCATCTCCTGGTCACCTGCCCACAATCTGTCGATATGCGCCCATTCTATGGATGAGGAAAACTGAGTCTGCAAAGGAGAAAGTGATTTCCTGAAGGTTCCCAGAAGTGGCAGTGCCCAAAGCGGGTGCTGAATTCACTCCATCCTTCCCTGGGATGGGTCACGGAGGCTGTTTCAGAGATAACTCATTTGCTATAATGAGGTTGGCTCATACCTCAAGAATACCCACTGTGTGTTCCGGGCCCCAAGTGGAAAACCCTCAGAGGTATCATTTCTAGGAGGGTAAACTGAGGCTTCAAGAATTTCCATGTACCTGAGGTCTTGAGATGTTCACTGACTGGTGAATCGGGGCTCAGAGACGTTCCTCCATGTGCCCAAGGCCACACAGCCAGCAAGAGGCAGCACCAGGACTCAAACTCAGGGCTTCCCAACCAGACTTGGAACTGTGGGCTGGCATGAGCCTGCAGTGGAAGCTCTCAGCTCTGCAAACCAGACGCCCGGTGGCCGTGATGGAGTATCCACGGGGACAAACAGTGCGAAACCCCAAATGACAAGTGTTGGGATGGAAACAGCCTTGTGCGTGGCTTGGCTGTTTCAGGCGTAAAAATGAGTGGGGGGAGGATGCCTAACACCAACTGTATTTTTAAAAATCCCACAGTGATAAGGAGGCTGGCCCGTCAGCACGGCGTCACATCCGTGGGCATGCAGAAGCCCAGAACGCAAGGACGTGGCTATTTTAAAGGGGCTATTTCTGGAGGCCGAGGTGAGAACGCGGGGGCGAGAGGAAGGATCAGGAGCAGCCGCTGAGCGGCCCGAACTGGCCGACTGTGGGGCGGGGGGACACAAACAAGTAAAAAGGGAGGACTCGGGAGCCACCTGCTCGGCTGCTACCAATGCAGGCGCTGCCACCAGCCAGCTGAAGACCTGAGGCGTCTCAGAGCACCATTTCTTGCCTTGTGAATGGAGATCTGTGTATGCAAATCTCTCAGGGGGCCCTACTGTGCACAGGTGCTGCTGTGGACACAGTAGAGGAGACAGGAAGAAAGGAGGTAGATGGTGAGTAAGAGGAATATGAAGTAGAGATGGCAGAGCCAGAGCGGGAAAGATGGGGAGCCAGGCGGAGAGGCGAATTTTGCAGTTAACAACCTTACAAGTTATTTCACAAAAAATTACTTTGCAAACCTCAATAAAGATTGGGAGGAAGTCTCACTTAAAAATGAGCAGAGACCTAAGGAAAGAAAGAAGAAAAGTGCTGTGTCCCCAGGCTCACCTCCGGATGCTATTAGGATCAAGTTGGGCTGTAGATGTCCAAAAAACAAAACAAAACAAAACTCACTGCCGAGGCATAATTTCTCTCTTCACATAAAGGAAGCTCTCAGGTGGGCCTCTCAGGGCCATTTTGCCCACCCCTAATCATCAGGGTCCAGGCTCCTTCCATCTCTGATCTCCCATTCTTAGCCATGAACCTGCCTCACAGTTCAAAATGGCTGCCTGGTTGCCTACCATCACCTCCATATTCCAGTTGGGGAGGGAAGTAGGGTAGAAGGAAGCATGTGCTACCTCCCTTTGAAGACATTTCCAGGAAATTCTGTTCATTTATCCCACTGGTCAGAACTGAATCACGCAGCACAGACAGCTGCAAGGTATACTCAGAAATGTTTGGTTTTTTTTTCCCACCAGGTAGCTATGTACCCTCCAAAGTCAAAGGGTTCAACTGCTGTGCAGGAGAAAGGAGGGGTTTTGAGAGACTCTCCCCTACCACAAACATGAAACCCTCCACTCCAGGATGCTTTTCACTCATCCCAGACTCTGCCTCCCCAAAGACCCCAAGGTTGCAAACTGCAGCTGCAGCTCAAGTTCAGGCTCCATGTTTCAGGGGCCGTCCGGAAGGCAGGGCCCAACCTGTGGTCCACCCTCACTAAGCACCTGGGTCCAAGGCGCCAGGCATTTCCCGTCCCACCTCGTGCCTGCCTGGTGAGGCTGCCCAGCCAATTTATCTCCTTCTCCTCAGTAAACAACTGTCAGGGAAAATAAATAGTTTTTAATAGGCTCATTAATTGAATTCAGGGAGAAATAACCTTCTCCCGAGGCTGTTGAGAAGGAACACTCAGACACACATAAGAGAGTCCCAGGACCCTGGTGTGAAGGGAGAGACCCCCAAACAGTCATAGCTGTGTGCAGCCACACGGACTCCACCAGTAAGGGGGCCATTCCCCTCCCGGGCTTTTTCCAGCCTCCTCAAGGCTGGAAGTCTCCAGTGGGTGCTAACTGGGCTTTAACGCCTCAGTAGCCCTTGGCCTCTGCTCTAAGCCTGTGGCGGCAGCAGGATGATTTAATGTCATTTTCTTTCTCTCTCTTTTTTTTGCTCTCATTACATTTATTTTAAAGGTTCTGCCTTCTTATGTCAAGGACATACCAGGTTGCCCATTGACGAGAGTAAGACAAATTTTTCTTCTCTTAAGTTTTCAAAGAGGGACTTCCCTGGTGGTCCAGTGGGTGACTCTATGCTCCCAATGCAGGGGGTAAGCCGGGTTCAATCCCTGGTCAGGGAACTAGATTCCACATGCTTTAACAAAGATCCCACGTGCCATAACCAAGACCTGGTAAAGCTAAACAAATAAAGCGCTTTTTTAAAACGTTTTCAGAGAGAATGGGTTTTCAAGAAAACTACCAAGTCTTCCCTGATGGGGCTTCCCTGGTGGCTCAGATGGTAAAGAATCTGCCTGCAATGCAGGAAACCTGGGTTTGATCCCTGGGTCGGGAAGATCTGCAAAAGGAAATGGCAACCCACTCCAATATTCTTGCCTAGGAAATCCCATCGACAGAGGAGCCTAGCAGGCTATAGTCCATAGGGTCGCAAAGAGCCGGACATGACTGAGCAACTAATACATACACACAGCAAGTCTCTAGGAGGACCAGGGAGGTGGGGGCAAAAGGCACACGTCTGGGTGGTGTCTCAGAGAGCTCTGGATGGGGAATCTAGAGAGGTCACTGCATCTAATCGGGTGATTGTGGCACACACAGAACCTACCCCCCCGGAAAACCTGCCTATGGCTCTGGCCACAGAGGTGTGACTTGGTTTCCCCACCATGGCTCAGTGGTCCTGAGGTGGGCCTCCTGCTGCCATGGATCACAGCACCGGCATGGCCTGTGGTTCTGTCTGCCTGGGGCTGGTCCCCAGCTCCCGGCAGCACTGCAGCAGGAGACTCAACCCTGCTGGGAGAAGCCAGACTTGAGCCCAATTGCTCCCAGGACCCCCAAACCGTTTGTTCCCTCCAAAGCTCCATTTGCAGGTCCCCTGATGTGCCCAGAGAAGGCATTCATCACCATACTGTGTCTTACAACGTTTAGCCTGTTATATCTTCACTGTGCCAGCACATTCCAAGCAGACGCGATACAGACCATTCTGATCATTCAAAACAGTCTTGTTCCCCTTTTACAGACAAGGAGATTGAGGTTCAGTCAGGAGACTCCAGGGGCCCAGTCATGCTTTGCAGAAGGCCAAGGCTTGAACGCAGATTCTTCAAATGCCAAATGGGATCCCCCATAGAAAGCTGGGCCCATTCCTAGGGGCATCTCGGTGATTTCTCTACCTATCTGGCTGAATGTTGTTGTTCAGTCACTTAGTCGTATCCGACTCTTTTCAACCCCATGAACACAACAGGCTTCCCTGTCTTTCCATCTCCCGGAGTTTGCTCTGGCTAAACGTACAGGGTGTCAATGAACAGCAGCGTTAGTGGCGTCTTAAAATTTCCTGGCCCAGCTACTATGTCCTCTGGGGATCCCCTGTGTTCCTCTGAGTTTCCCATCTTCTCAAGAGATAGGAAACCTCCTGGACTGTTTCAGGGTTCCCTGGCCCCATGACACTTGTCCTCAGGAGCCCTGGCTCTCAATAGCCATTCACCATAGCTTCTACACCAGAAAGCTCAGGCAGGCATGAGGCAATTCAGAGAGGGCAAGCGAGTGGCTGAAGTCACACAGCACCTCCACTGAGTTGTGGGTCTTCTAGCAGCCCTGCCCAGGGCAGAGGAAGCTGAGCCTGGGCATTTGAGCTGCTGATGTGGGGTTTTCCCAGCCATGACCCATCTAATCTGGACAATTAGACACGCTGGTTCTAGTGCAGGAGGGCAGCTTTCAAAAGTCTGGCAGAATGGTCTTGGAGGAGGCAGCCTCATAGAGCTCCCATCCTGAAAAGGGGGTCAGATGGGTTGTAAAACAGCAGCTAAGAAAGTGAGATGTTGACCAGAACGTTTGTTCGGGTTTTTTTCGTAAGGTATTACAGAAAAACCTGAATGAACCTTTTTTGGCCAGGCCAATAAAAAGACTGCTGGGGAACACTGGCCGGATAGGGTTGGCCCAGCCAGAAATGGAATGCCCAGCAGAGGAAATAGCAAGGACAAAGGCCTGGAGGTGGAAAGAGAAGAAAGGTCAGTGTGGCCGATGCAGAATGAGTGAGAAGGGAGAGGGCAGAGAAGCCGGCAGGGGACTGGATGGCAAGAAGGGTTTGGGTACACCATCCAGAGAGGCAAAGCAACTTGCCTGAAGTCACACAGCTCCTAAGAGGCAACGACGGACCTGGAACCCAGACCGGCTGACATGACACCCCTTCATCTGCGACCACCCTTCTGGCTACATAACTGCTACCTGCAAGATGAAACCGCAGAGCCTTCTGCAAAAATTATTAACCATTTCAAGAAAGAAACAGCAGGTCATTCAACTAAGTACAGACCCTCTGTGAGCACAAAAATGCACACAGGGAACCCTGGGAAAAGGCTCCAGCGAGCCAGTTCCTCGTCCTTATTCTGTGCCTCAGCTGCCTCCATCTGCCGCCTCTCGGAGCTGTTCTAAGGATGAAAGGAAGTTCAGCGAAGCTTGAGCCCTGGGTCAGACACACAGTGTCGACTCCACAACCGGGGACCACATGTAATACTGGTTTATTTCCCCTCTGTTGTAACTGTTTGGGAAACTGTGGATGTGGGGTTCCATCCACATCTCCGCCCTGCCCCCGGTGGTTTGTAAAGACAGGTGGGGGGGCGGGGAGGGGAGGTGAAGCCACAGTCATTTAGTCCCTGCTTGTGTTCCCAGGTGGCGCTAGCGGTAAAGAAAAATCCGCTTGCCTATGCAGGGCACGAAGAGACTTGGGTTTGATCTCTGGTTGGGAAGAAGCCCTGGAGGAGGAAATAGCAGCCCACTCCAGTATTCTTGCCTGGAAAAATCCCATGGACAGATGAGCCTGGTGGGCTACAGTCCATGGAGTTGGAAAGAGTCAGACATAACTGAAGTGCACACACACACGTGTACCCTGGGCGCCGGACCCCATATCCACAAGACGGTGTTTAATTCCTGATGCAACAAGCAGGACATGTCCCCATTTCCCGAATGAGAAAAGCGAGCCTGGGGGAAGGAAGAAGGGGTAACCTCACACAGCCAGGGAGGGCCTGTATCAGGATTCGAACTTAGCACTCTGGCCTCCGAAGACCAGGTAGGGAAACGAGGAAAGACCTGGCCATGGCAGCCCCTTGGCGCCCTAGATCCACCACCATCTCCAGAAAACCCCAAGAACCCATGCATCAGGGGCAGTTTCCTGACTGCGATGATCAAGTGGGCCATGGGGGCCGGCACAGGTGCTGCGGGAACCCGTTTGGGATCTCAGCGTTCAAGTCCAGGAAGGCAGTGCAGGGCGCGGGAGGCGGACGTTCACGGATAAGCCTATAATACCCCAGCTGCCTGATTTCTCTCACCGCCTGGGCTGTGGAGCACGTAGCAGCTTTTCAACAGCTCAGCATGACTGACATCTAGAACCCAGTCATTCTCTGTTGCAGGGGGTGGGAGTCGGGAGCATCCCAGCTGCTGTGGGGTGTGGAGCAGCACCCCTGCCCTGCCCACTGGATGCCAGGAGCATCCCCTAGTTGTGATGACCACAGATGTCACCAGACTTCACCCTGTGTCCCCCCGAAGTGGGGGAGCAAAATCACCCCAGGCTGAGAACCACTGCGGTGAACTCCACAGATAACACAGGCGACCCAGTGCCCCAGCCCTGAGAGCAAATAGGTACGTTCCAGAAAAGACGAGAGGAGAGGAACAGGTCCTGCGGCCAGCAGGTAATTCACGGCACTGCCCCGCGGGACCAGCCAGCACAGCATTTAATTTCAGTCAAGTTTATCATTATGACCAATATTAATATAATCAGAGCCAATGTTTATCGAGCGTAGCCCGCTGGCCCAGGCCCTGTTTTCAGCCCTCCCCGGGAGGAACAGCACCACTACCTTCAAATAACCCCTCCAGGTGGCTGTGAGCCTTCAACCCATTTCACACCCCAGGAGATTGAGGCCTGGGGATGGCAAGTGAGGGGTTGAGCCTATGCAAGCAGCAAATGAAGGTGTTGTAAGGAAAAGAACGATCTGAGAATGGAAAAATAGGGCGATTGCATGTAAAAAAAAAAAAAAATCCTGATTTCTGGTTTTTCTTGGAGAACCAAGAAGACCAGAGTTGGGGGGATTCTGTCCAGTGTCCCCTTGCCATGACCTCTCCAGCCCTGATGGGCCCTGGGGTTTAAGAATGACGTTTCTGGACTTCCCTGGTAGTCCAGGGGTTAAGACTCCGAGCTTTCACTGCAGGGGGCACAGGTTCAATCCCTGCTTGGGGAAGATCCCAAATGCCATGCAGTGCAGCCAAAAAAAAAAAAAAAAGACAATGAAGTTTCTGCCAAGTCTTCCTGCCTCGGTCTTCTTCTCCAGACCAGTGTGAAGAGACCCAGCCCACCTTCTAGTAGGAGGCTCAGCCCAGCAGGCACAAGCAACGTTGGTGCAGCTGTGTGGCTTTGGGCAAGTCCCCCTCCCTCTCTGGGCCTCAGCCTGAGAGGTGTTCCTGGAGGTGTTTCCAGAGTTCCCAGGTCTCCACTAGCAATTATCTTTGCACCCAAGCTCTGGGGGGCTTTCAGCAAACTCTAGCTGCATGTGTGGAAAACGCCATGCGAACTCCTCAGGGTCAAGACCCCAGGAGGTCACCTACCTCTCTCTTCCGCTTCCCTCATCTCCTGCCACTCAGCGTCACACGCCTGCCTTCTCAGCTTTGCACCTGGTGTTCCTAATAACTGTTCAACTCAGAAAGCCCCCTCCACTCCCAGACAAAATAGTGGCCCCATGACCTGCTGGGGGCCACTGAATTTCCAATCTCCGCAGAACCCTACTGCAGCCAGCCTTTTTCTTGCTTATTTATGTACTTACTGTCTCTCCTGAGAAACTACAGGGTCCAAGGGATGGAGGGCCGAGCCCGCCTTGTTTACTGCTGTATCCCCTGAATTCTATTTTCATTTGCTTTTATTTACAAAAAGAAAGCAAGTGAAAGAACCCACCAAGTGCTTTCAGTCTACTGGCACACATTCGTCCATAAGTGAAGCAAAGATCCCATTTTACAGATGAGGACATTGAGGCACACAGTGGCTTCACACCCAGTCCAAGGCTCCCCAAAAGGTCTACGTCTATAGTCTGAGGTCCCACAGTTGGTGACCAGCAGAGCTGGGATTTGAACCTAGGGTCTAGCTCTCAAGTTCTTTGGCCACCGGTATTCAACAAATACTGACTGACTGGCTGAACAATTGAGTGAATTGGCAAATGAATGAATGAAGGCTGGCACACCACGCTGATAAACTTGAGCACCTCTCAGCAGATCTGAAGCCAAAGCTGAGCCTGCACAGCCCTGAATCTTCAGGGACCTCCCCCTAGGCATTCACCTAGATTCACCGCAGACTCTGGAAGTTGGGGGACCACTGCCTGGGGTCTCAGGAGCGCCCAGATCTCCGAGGCAGTCACCTGCCCTCCCTGCCTGCCTTGCCTGGCCTCCCATGGCTCAGATCCTGCCAGGCGCCTGGCCCAGTCCTGCTGCAGATATGGGGCGGCCTTGATTAGGCAGCCAGTGACGGGGAACGCCCCAGTTTGCAGTGGCTGAGTCATCCTGCCATTGTTCCCATGCTGGACCCCATGAGGGGCTGAGGGTTCCAGGGGTGGGGGGGATGCTGCTGGGGAGCCCCCACCAGGCAGGTCTGGCTACATATTGACACATCACTTAACACACATTGACTCGTTTGATTCTCCTAACAACCCTACAAGGCGGAGAGCATCACCTCTCCCCTTTACAGATGTGAAAAAGGAAGCACAGAGAGGTTGAGCAAACTGCCCCAGGTCACACAGCCAGCGAGTGGCAGAGGTGTAATTTGAACTCAAGGTACCTCAGAACAGAGTCCATACTCTGAGGAAGGCAGCTGGGGGCCCTGGGGTCTCCACAGTGACTCTCCAGTGTACCCTGCAGGGGAATAGTCATCAAAGCTACTTCTCTGACAATGGGGCAGCTAGATCCCCCCTCACAGGAGTTAAGACTTCAGGTTCTGGCAGCTGCTGGTCCTGGGTAAGATTTCCAGTTCTCTCACATGGGGGCTGTGTGACCCGAGGCCAGTGAAGACCTCTCTGTGTGCCTCAGTTTTCCTGGCTGCAAAATGGGTTCCCAGCATGCTCCTAAGGTGCTTGCTCAGCAAGGGACCTGGAATGGGCGCCAGCTCCAAATAAGTCAGATCAGCTATTATTATTCCCCGACATCCCCTCATTTGCGGATCATGGGGTTAATTATAAGTGGCGTTAAATTATACACACACAGACGCATCGACCTCCCTTTCCCAGAACCCCTGAATTTTCACCAACACTCAATTACCCATGCAACAGCACAGTGATAGAGCGTCTTCCTGGCTTCTCTCCACCTGGCCCACCTCCATCTGAGGGTCCCAGCCCTCTGTGACAGACAGAGGCCAAGGCACCACTCGGGGGCTGGGGCCGTCACAGGATGAATGCAGCCAGCAACGGCCATGTCCAAGAGCCGAGGCAGGCTGTCTACCTACAGCATCTCCTGTCGGGGCTCGCCATAAGGCAGGCTGCGACTGCTCTCTGATCTTAGGAATGAAGGAGCACAGAGAAGTCAACCAACCAGCCCACGTATGCACAGCAGGGTGGGTGCTGGAAGTCAGGATCCCCTGAAAGTGTTAGTTGCTCAGTCACATCCAACCTTGCGACTCCATGGACTGTAGCCCGCCAGGCTCCTCTCTCCATGAAATTCTCCAGGCCAGAATGCTGGAGTGGGTTGCCATTCCCTTCTCCAGGGGATCTTCCCAACTCAGGGATCAAACCTGGGTCTCCTGTATTGCATGCAGATTCTTTACCATGTAAGGCACCAGGGAAGCCCCAGGACCCCCTGAGCCAGAGGTATTTCCTCCTTTTGCACGCGATGAGGCTCCTACACAGAGAGGTTGAGGAACAGAGGTGATGCCACACAGAGAGGGAGAGGGAGAAACGGGGTGACTGGGAAACCAAAAATTTGGATTTTTCAGTTTTCCTAGGAGGGTTAGGGCCTGGCCTTCCAACAAGGGACTAATGTTAACAGTAAAGATTTTTTAAAAAATCAAAAACGAAAAAACCTCAAAAACAGGGACCATCCAGGGAGTTCTAGACAAAATCTGCTCTTTCAAAAACAGGATATTTATGGGAGCGGGGTCAGTGTGACCCAGAAACATGAGCTGCAAGCCCCTGGATCGGGGAGAATCCATGGGAACATGGGAGTGCAGGGATTCTAAAAAAAAAAAACAAAAAACAAAAAAAAACACCTGGGTATGTTTCCAGGTATGGAATCCTTTGGGCCTCCACAGGACCGGGGGAACTGAAATGGAATTCCATAGCCAGCCCAGAATAGCACCAATCCCCAGGTCCACCCTGGCCAGACCTGGGGAGGGGTGGGGGGAGGTAGGACAGTTCCCCAGAGCAGGGACAGAGACCAAAATAAAGCACCACAGAAAGTCAGGGCCTGCCCGTGAGTCACTCCCACCGCTCCTTAATTTTCGCCTTTGCAGAAGCGTAAGCCAATTGGTTTTTCCATGTTCCCCACGCACAACCCCCTACCCCAACACTTCTGAAATATCAGCCAGCGACAAGACAGAAATGGTACGGCCGGGTTCTTTGTTTTTTCTTCCTTTGTGTGTGTGCGAGCCTTTTCTTTCCTTAAAGAAAAAAGAGAGAAGGGAGCAGGGGGGAATCCGAATACTACACTCAAAACTCTTAAGCGTCTAGAAGCCCCAAGGGGATAGCAAATTGGACCACAGGGTTCAAAGACCCAGGTGTCACCACTTCCTGTACATCTCAAGCTATGATCTGCCTGGGTCCAGGCTATTTGTCCTGGTGATGGGGTGACATGCACTTAAAATCATCCCCTGCCCCGTCCAGCACTCCATCTTCTCCAGCCACAAGCCAGGAGCTTTCTGGTTCCAGATAGAAGTCAGACCAAATTTTTAAAACCATCTGAAAAGCCCTTGTTCTCCCCAGCGCAGTGGTGTGACTTTTCTTCTGTCCACAGCTCCACACAGGGTTTTGTTGGCTTGGCACCTGGATCTTGTCGCCTGTCCCCACTGTGAGCCCCCTGCCTGGTGGGCAGCTGGGGTCTCTCCACATCCCCCCCAACCACCGCCCACTGGGCATCTTTTGCGGCGGGGAAGGACAGAGCAAGGGCAAGACAGGGGCACCTCCTCCTTGTAAATTCTGGGAAACGGGACGCCCGCCCACAGGGGCTGTGCCAGAAGGCTGTTCTGGGTGCAGAGGAAAGCAGGGTGGCGTCTCGGAGCCCCTGGCCAGGCCCCCTGCCTCTCTCCAGAAGCACAAGCCCTCCCCCCTCCCCCCAGAGAGGACACCACAGCCCACAAGGAGCCTGTCAGGCCACTGCACTTCCCAAGAACCTTCCTCTGGCTCCAGATGCCTCTACAAATGGAACCTAAAGGAGTCGGGGTTGTAAAGGGGGGTGGGGGTGAGAATTGCTTTCAGCTGAAAACGTAAGCTTTGTCAATTATCCCCCAAACCCGTCAGGTTTATAAATATCCGTCTTTATTTTTAGGGTTTTCCTCTCCATCCTGAACTCTATCGGTGGTGGCCCCCTCCACCCGCCCCCTCCAAGCAGTGGCTGCACTCAAGTCACAGGAAGCAGGTGAAACTTGGGGCTGTGGGGGGCTGCGTCTCGGAGCCACGTAGGCCCTACCCAATCCTTCCCTGCTCGGCCACCTCTCTGACCATCCTTCAGGCTGGAGTAATCAGCACAGCCACAGGTCTCCCAGCGCTTGGCTCCTGGGAGTGGCAGTTGGAGATGCACGTTGCTCCAACATCTGTGACGGGCTGTTCCGTGGCCACCCAGATGGTAGAAGGGGAAACTGAGTCATCCATGGAAAGCTGTCTGCTGAGGAGAGGTGGAGCTGTCCCTTAGACCGATCCCGATCTAGTGGAGGCCAGGCAGACCCCCATGTTCTCAGTGGCCCAAAAAAAATGGACACACAGTCATGGTTCCAGAATTGTCCCCCGTAGATGCCACCACTGAACTCCTAACATCCAGGAGCTTCTCCCCTTCCATCTGCTCTGACAACTCAGCCCAGAGCCATCATTTTGGTACTGGGACAAAAACGCCTCAGGTCTCTGAATGGGGGCCCCAGACAGGCAAAGATGCCCAGGATCCCCCAGGGAAGCAGGGGAAAAAGAAAGGCGCTAGGAATGATCCAAGGAGCTAGAAACAGAAGCACCATCAGTGGGTGACGATTCCTGTGCGGGTGGTAAGCGGGCACCTGGCTGGCAGTGCCCTCCCTCTGTGCCCACCTCAAGGCATGGGACCATGGGGGAGGAGGGTTCACCCCAAGGAGGCTGGCCTGCACCCCAGCAGCACCCTCCAATGCCATACCCCGGCCACATCAGAATGACCCATGCCTCCACCCCCTCCCCACCTCCGCAGAGAATGGGGAGTGGGCCAGGCCTGGCCTCTCCTGGCAGGACGGGTACTGACACGACAGCACCAGCCCTCTTCACCCCCTGGGGGGCCGATGTCATCGACTGGGTGGCAGGAATAGAAAAGCTCATGAGCTCACCAGGCAGGCCGGGTCTCCCTCGACGTTTTGTTTGCCTGAGCCCAATTATACCAACTCTCAGGACAATCGCGGCTGGCGGCCCCCATGGGGCTGGGGGGACCAGGGCCCCACGCAGAAGTGCACCGTCACGTTGAAGGTGTCCCCCGGGCCCAGGGAACGGGGCAAGATGAAGCTTTCTGGAGTCAGGGGAAGAAGGGAGACAGGACAGCAGGGATCCGGAGATTTCCCCTCCGCAGGCATTGCGGAGGAGTGGGGATGGGGATCCAGACGGAGACCCAGGCCCAAGTTGGTGGGCTCTGGGATTGACGGGGGCGGAAAGCAGCCGCCCCCAGCCCCAGCTGCTTTCCTTCCGTAGCCAAAGTATCAGCTGGCAGAGGAAGAAGAGATCTGAGGGACAGAAGGCAGGCGAGATTGGCAGGGGGAGGGGGGCACAAAGGAAGGGGACCCTGGGTGGGGGGAGGGGCGCTATGCAAATAGCAGAATCGACCCAGTCCTTCGGCCATTAATAAAAGCTCCAGCAGCAGCAGCAGCAGCAGCTGCTATCGGCAGGAGTAGAGTCGCGGGCTGGCTGGCTCTTCTCACGGGTGGAAGAGGGGGAAGCAGGGTGCCCCAAACAAAGGGGACCCTCGCCCCCCCGCACCCCGGAACAGCAACAGAGGGGAACACTGATGAAAGGCCAGAACCCCAACTGCCAAAGTCCAGCGGGGGAGACCACCGGGGGCCCAGAGCTGGTGGGACCCCGACCTCAACACCCTCGAGGACCCTTTGGCTTTGTCCCTGCTTCTCAGAGTCCTCATGCCCAGCCTGGACGCCTCAGACACCTCCCTCCCCAATTCACGAGCTGTTGGCCAGGCTGGTTTTTCAGGGGTCTGGCGGGATACAGAAGGGCCCCACGCTCAGAACGAGGACTCCCGCAGATGGAGATGGGGGGAACAGGGGAATCCCAGCTGAGCCCTAGAAGGGGAAGGGAGGCACCACTCCCCAGATGGAAGCGCTGGGGAGGTTCGTACGTTTTGGGGATGAGGACCCAAGGGGGTGGCTAAATTTAAGGAAGGACTGCAGAGGAAAGGACATTCCGAAAAGCTGCATATTTACGGAGCTACTAGAGGAAGGTCTGAAATCGGGGGAAGGATCACATAAACGGAGTTCCCAACCGGGGGGGGGGGGGCCGGAACGTGTGGCTGATAAAAAAAAAAAAGATTCCACTTGGGGTTGGGGGGATCCTCTGATTTGAGAATTTCAGAGAGAAAGCAGTTGAAGTAGTGGGGGGTTCTCTGATTTACGGGGAGTTTCGTGGGGGTAAGTATCGAGGATTTGTGGACAGGTGGAATCCTAAATGTGGCAATGTTTCCATAAGGAGCGGTGAACTTGGCCGTAACTCGGTCGAAACCCTCGCGCCCAGAGTACCGGCGCTCTAACTCGGGGGGGAGGGCTTCCCTCTGGGTAAGGGGCCCCCCGCGCCCCCTTCAACCCGGTTCCGACGGCTCCGCCCCCAGGGATGACGTCACCGCCCCTCCTCCCAGCCCCCAAGGGGGCTCCCAGGGCGTGCAGAACCCGCGAGGCTAGCAGCTGAAGGGGCGGCTTCCCCTCTCCCGGGATCCCCACGGGGGCCCCAGCTCCTAGGGGAGGTCGGGCGCCCGGCACGCGCGCCCGCCCGCCCGTCCGCCAGGGTCCCTGGGGCTGGGGGCTGAGTCTTGCCCCACTTGGGGGATCTGAAAGGGGGCGCTGGGTCCGCAAAAGGGTGGGGCAAGACAAGGTAGTGGAGGGCCACCCCCCACCAAAGGATAGATGAGACCGAGAGGGCGCTAGGGGGAGACAGCATTGAGTAGGGGGTCTCTAGGGGAGGGGGATTAAAGAGCGAAGGCGGCGGGCACAGCAGCCGCCCTAGGCGCACCGTCCAGTCGGTGCCCTCCTCGCTCTCACCTGGAGGCACCTGTCCCGGGCTTGTCTCCACTCCGGGGCGCCCGCGCACCCCCCAGCCCCAGCACAGCGCCCCCTGCCTCCGGAACCCGCCCGGGGAGCCTGGCTGGGCGCCGCCGGGGCCAGCACCCCCTCCGCACACACGCGCGTCCTCCCTCCGCGCCTTTGCCCCGCCCGCAGCCCGGGGTGGTGCAGCCGGCGGCGCTGGGCAGCTTCCAACGCCGCGCTCCGGGCGAGTCCAGCCCAGCCCCCTCCCCGCCGCGAAACCCCCAGCCCCGCCCGCCGAGCCCCATTCCCCGCAGCCCCTTCCCACCCCGGCCCAGCCCCTCAGGGGCATTGTTCGGACGCAGCCTGCCCGGCGCAGCGGCTGGGCGTGCAGCCGGCTGCAGCGGAGCATCCTCCGAGCACAATGGCCGTACAGGCTTCCCCGGCACAAAGCCGGCGCGCTGCCCACTCCGTCGTCTCCAAGACCCCCACTGGAGCGCCTGCATTTCTTTGAATCGAATTCATGATTATTTTTCCCCCTTTACCTGGAGGCTGGCTGGGCTGGGCTCGGCTCCCCCGGCTCTGCCCCGCTTCACATCCTGGCTGTTGCATGGGATTCGAGCGGAGCCCGAACGCCAGCGGCTCACGGCGTGCGCGCGCCGGCCGGGCTGCCGGGCGGGCGGCGCGAGGACACTCACTGCGGCTCGCGCTACCCTCGCGCCGGCTCGCGCGCCCCCCCAGCCGGTGACGTCATCCCTTCCGCCACCGCCGCCGCCGCCGCCGCCGCCGCCGCCGGCCGGGGGCGGGGCCCGCTATGGCGCGTCACTGCGCAGCCGCGCAGCCGCCACGCCCCTCGGCCAATGAGACGGCTTTGGCGGGGGCACGTGGCCCGGGGTGTTTAAAGGGCTGTAGGAGCACGTGGGGGTGTGGGGCTTCGAGGGACAGCACCAGGGATCCCTCTACCCGCTGGTCCCCCCGTTAGCCTCAGGGCACTTGGCACAAAGGTCATGGTGCTTGTCAACCCCTGGTCTAGACTCTGCCCTGGCTTTCCAGTGCCCTCTGTATAAATTCCAACCTCTTCTATGAGACTCACTTCTCCGCACTGGCACCCACCACCCTATTCCAGGTGTCCATGCTTAAGCCAAACCAGCATCTTACAGTTCTTCCAGTCTACTCACTCCTGACAAGATCTTGCTCCTGCTGTTCCTTCACCTGGCACAGTCTTCCCCGCGGCACACCCCGCCCCCACACCCACCCACCCCCGCCCGGGGATTTTTCTGGGTCTTCCAAGGTGGCGCTAGTGGTAAAAAAAAAAAAAAAAAAAGCCACCTGCCAATGCAGGAGATGCAAACAGATGAGGGCTAGATCCCTGGGTTGGGAAGATTCCCTGGAGGAGGACACGGCAATCCACTCCAGTATTCTTGCCTGGAGAATCCCTTGGATAAAGGAGTCTGGTGGGCTACACTCCATAGAGGGGCAAAGCGTCGGACAGGACCGAAGCGACTTAGCACAGCATCTTCCCCATTTCTTCTCTCCCGTCTCTGTTCAACCGGCAGCACCTGGAAGAAGCCCTCCTTGACTATGGCCATCAGCCACCATAAGCTCCATTATCTATGCCATCATCCTGATTTTATTCTGATCATGCTAGGGTGTACCTCCGTGGGGCCTGGAGATCCTAGCTTATTGATTGCATGAATAAGGGAACATTTCCTGCAGAGTAAGCACTTTCCAAACCTCTCACCTAATTACCATCACCTGCTGCCCTTGAGGCAGGGCAAACCACAGTAGGAACCCCAGCTTAAACACTGGCTTGCTGTGTGGGGCCCTATCTCAGCTTTTCCACCTGCAAAATGTGTTTGCTCCACCTCCCTGGGTCTCAGTTTCCCATCTGTGAAATGGAGCAAGGTGGCCATTGCTCACAAGAGAGAGAGTGTAAGGATGAAGTGTGATAGGGTGCCTGCCGGGCCCATAGTTGGCACTTGAAAATAGAGGGGGAAAAGACAGAAAGAAAAAAGGGAAAGATTAACATGGAGGGCTGGAGGGCTCAAAGACGCCAAACAAGATTGCACATAAAATGACTGTGTTCTGAACCCATTGGAAGCATTTTATTTCATCAAGGTATGTGTTTGAAAAGGGCCCCATGCCCATAAAAGGACTCAGGTTTAGAATTTGGGGGGTTTTTCCTCACAAATCGTTGATTCATTCATTCCTGGCCAAAGATACAGATATAAACAAAAGGCATTAACCCCAGGGAACAAAACAAGAAGGCGGAAGTCATAAATAGGAGACAAGAGAGGAGAGGATGAATAATTAAACAAGGAACCTAAATTAAGCCTGGAGTTTCCCAGCGGCCAGTGCAGGTTTGCAGAACTTATTTGTCCTCCTTCCTGGCAGTGTGACCCTGACCATTGACAATCTGACCTTGGTTTTCTCATCCAAGCAATGGAGATACAACTGCATCTTAAAGAATCAAATGGGATGGTCTATGCACAAATGCTTAGCTGATCTGAAATACACAGTAGGTGCTCAAGCCCTGTATACTCGATGCAGGTAGACTTCTGGTTCTGGAGGGGCTGGACATGGCATGAGCCACACTTAGCCCTGCCACCTATTAGGTGAAGGACTTTGAAAATGCGCCTCTGAGCCTCACTGCTACCATCTTCAGAAAGGGTACAATCTCGTCTACTTCTGAGAGTTCTTGTGAGCTGGCAAGGAAAACAGTTGCAAAACATGGTACAGTGCGTGCTCAGGACACCAAACCATTCAAACCATCAATCTGTGTGCCAGGCTGTTTCTAGGGCTGGGGCACAGAAAGAAACAAAACAGGCTAAAAAATTCCTGTCCTCTAGGAGTTGATTCCAGGGGAGGAAATAGACAATATCTCACTTGGGGTAAAAACACAAGCCTTCTTTGCAGCCCACAAGGTACTCCACTGCCTACCCCCCATCAGCTCCCTGCTCTCACCTCCTCCATCTGCTCCCCCCACCCTTGCTCACTCCTGTCCACCTGTACCAGCCGCCTCACTGTTGCTTGCAAACATCAGGCACAGTCCAGCCTCAGGGCCTTTGCATTGGCTGTTCCCTTTTCCTAGAATGCTGTTCCCAAGGCTGGCTCCTCATCCTTCAAAACTCTGAGAGACCCTCCCTGACCATCCTGCCAAAGTTTATCTTCATCTCGGTACCAGATTATTTATTATGATTTGGAGTGATTACTATCTGGGGGCAGTTTGTTTGTTTTCTGTCTCCCCACTTTATCTGTGCCTCAGTTTACCCATCTGCCAAGGCAGGATAGTAAGAATCTCTTATCTCCTTGGGTTTTGGGAGGGTGAAATAAGTTACTTCATCTAGATTCTAGAAGGGATTGCTTGATAAATGTGTAAATGGGAAAACCAGGATGACTAGCCAGGTGATCATAAAAATCCATACAAGGGGAACAGAACATTCTAGTCTGATATTATTGCCAGCCCTGGAATACAGACAAGTGTCAGAGGGCATTAAAGATCCAGTAACCAAGACTTCTTGCAAGCCAAAGCTTGAAGAGAAAATAGGAGAGAATATTCTCCCTTGGGGCATGGCTTAAGCCTTAAAGCCCCACAAGGTGGAAAATACTAGAATTGGGAGGTGGGGCATGGTAGGTTCTGAGTCTCTTGTGTCTGCCAACCACAGGGAATGGTAAGCTGTGGAGGTGACTCATGGTTTGTGGGGTGAATCGTTCAGTCATTGAGCATTGCCGCCTCGTGCAGGGGAGTGGTGGGCTTTCTCCATTTTTCCCTCCTCCTCCCTCTCTGCCAACACACTCTCCAATGCAGCACCTCCCAAAACCTGATTATTAGCTTTGTTTTGTTTTTATTGAGACAACTCCAGAGGAACCATCAACTGCCCGTCACTGCATGTATAGGACTCTTTCTGCCAAGTTCACAGAACCCAGCCTTCAATTCTTGAAAACCGCTTCCACGACGTCTCCCCCACAACTCTGCCCTGTGCCAGAGTTCACTGTCTTTGTACATTCCTTCAGGTCAAACATTTCCTTCTCTGTCTCTACCCAAGTTCACTTCAAATGCCAAAGAGAAAAGGGGCAGATGGAAACACCTCCTTGGCTGACAGCTTGCTCTTTTCTGCATTCAATGTGGGGCTCCCTTGGGGGTCCCCCTGAGTTAGCTTATCAGGTAATCATTAGGACTCTGGAGTCAGAGAGACATGGCTTCAAATCCTGGCTGTGACATTTAAAATTCAACATCCCTTCATGATAAAATACGCAGCAAACTAGGCGTAGAGGGTACTTCCTTGACCTGATAAAGGACATCAACCGGCAACATCATACTTAATGATGAAAGACTGAATGATGTCCCTCTAATCCCTCTAAGATCAAGAATGACACAGTGATGTCCCTGCTCACAAGTCATATTCAACATTGTACCAGAGATTATAGTTAGGCAAGAGGACAGGCATCCAGATGGGAAATGAAGAATTAAAACAATCTCTATTTGCACATCATTTTGTAGATAGCAAATCCTAAGGAATCCACTTAAAAAAAAAAAACTATTAAAACTAGTAAACAAGTTCAGCAAGGCTGCACATACATGATCAATAGACTAAATCCACTGTATTTCCTAAGCAGTGGCAATAAACAAGAAAAATGAAATAAAGAAACCAATTCCATTTGCACATATCAAAAGAATAAAACACTTGGAGATACATTGACTGAGAAATGCAAAACTTATACTATGAAAACAGCAAGGTGGTGCTGGAAGAAATTAAAGACCCAAACAAATGAAAAGACATCCCATGTTCATGGATTGAAAGACTTGATACTGCTAAGATGGCAATATTCCCCAAATTGTCCTATAGGTTCAACCCAATCCTTATCAAAATCCCATTTGACTTCTTTGCAGAAATTGACAAGCAGTTTCTAAAATTCTTATGGGAGTTAGAGGGACCCAGAGTAGCCAAAACAATCCTGAAAAAGAACAAAGTTGAGGGGCTCACACTTCCCAATTTCAAAACTTATTGCAAAGTTATAGGCATCAAGACAGTGTGGTCTTGGGGTTAAGACTCTGCACTTCCAATGCAGGGGGCATGTGTTTGATCCCGGATCTGGGAACTAGTTCCTACACGCCACAACCAAGCGTTCACATGCTGCAACCAGAGATCCCACATGCCACGGCTAAAGAGCCCATGTGCTGCAACAAAGGCTGAAGATCCCATGTGCCACAATGAAGACTCACCGTAGCCAAAATAAATGACAATTTAAAAATATTAAAAAATAAAATAAAAATAATAAAACAATAGGGACTTCCCTGGTGGTCCAGTGGTTAAGACTTTGCACTTCAAGGGGTTGTAGGTTTGATTCCGGGTCGGGAAACTTAGATCCTACATGCCACAAGGTACAACCAAAATAATTAATTAATTAATTAAAATAAAAATTTAAAGACATTAAACAAACTCTTGGCTATGCTATCCCTGACTTACACAACTCTAAGCAAACCATGTTTCTCTTTGTTATTCTCGGTTTCTTTGCCCTGAAATCAGGTATAATTAGACCAGCCCCTCTCAGGCTTTCTGTGAGGGTCAAATAAGCCATGTCATAGGTAATTATTTGGGGAAGTATAAGGAAATGAATCCAAGTATCCAAGAGAAGGGAACAAGCATGAATTAACCAGGTATGACCCAATTGGGAGTAGTATACAGCAATGAAAAAGGATAGGTAGCATGGACCCATGAGGAAGGACCTATAGGATAATTTGTTCTTGATAAATGCCTGTGAAGAGCTTTGATTATTATGTTCCACCTTCTATGTTTTCAGCTTATAAGGAAAAAAGTTGAAATGAGCTAATTGAAAATGAGCAAATGAATATATTTGCACATCTATAAACCCAGGTCACCACCACCATCCAAAAGAAACAAGTGGTGGGATGGATGGGCTATTCAGATAATTCTCTTAAAATGGCATTTTTCTCTTTGTGGTGACAAGTTCTGAATCTTGATGGTGGTTGTGGTTACACAAAACTGAACATGTGATAAAATGGTAAAGACTACGTGCACACCACACACACACACACACACACCTGAAAAGTATGGAAGAGATCAGTGGATTGTAGAATTTCAGTTTCCTGATTTTGAAATGTTCTTTAATTATGGAAGATGTGATCACTTGGGGAAGCTGGGGAAAGGGTACATGGACCTATTTGTACTATCTTTGCCACTCCCTGGGAATCTATCAGTTCAGTTCAGTTCAGTTCAGTTGCTCAGTTGTGTCCGACTCTTTGCGACCCCATGAATCGCAGCACGCCAGGCCTCCCTGTCCATCACCAACTCCCAGAGTTCACCCAAACTCACATGCATTGAGTCCGTGATGCCATCCAGCCATCTCATCCTCGGTCGTCCCCTTCTCCTCCTGCCCCCAATCCCTCCCAACATCAGAGTTTTTTCCAATGAGTCAACTCTTCGCATGAGGTGGCCAAAGTACTGGAGTTTCAGCTTCAGCATCATTCCTTCCAAAGAAATCCCAGGGCTGATCTCCTTCAGAATGGACTGGTTGGATCTCCTTGCAGTCCAAGGGACTCGCAAGAGTCTTCTCCAACACCACAGTTCAAAAGCATCAATTCTTCGGTGCTCAGCTTTCTTCACAGTCCAACTCTCACATCCATACATAACCGCAGGAAAAACCATACCTTGACTAGACGGACCTTAGTCGGCAAAGTAATGTCTCTGCTTTTGAATATGCTATCTAGTTTGGTCATAACTTTTCTTCCAAGGAATAAGCGTCTTTTAATTTCATGGCTGCAGTCACCATCTGCAGTCATTTTGGAGCCCAAAAAGATAAAGTCTGATACTGTTTCTACTGTTTCCCCATCTATTTCCCATGAAGTGATGGGACCAGATGCCATGATCTTCGATTTCTGAATGTTGAGCTTTAAGCCAATTTTTTCACTCTCCTCTTTCACTTTCATCAAGAGGCTTTTTAGCTCCTCTTCACTTTCTGCCATAAGGGTGGTGTCATCTGCATATCTGAGGTTATTGCTATTTCTTCCAGCAATCTTGATTCCAGCTTGTGCTTCTTCCAGCCCAGCATTTCTCATGATGTACTCTGCATAGAAGTTAAATAAGCAGGGTGACAATATACAGCCTTGATGTACTCCTTTTCCTATTTGGAACCAGTCTGTTGTTCCATGTCCAGTTCTAACTGTTGCTTCCTGACCTGCATACAGATTTCTCAAGAGGCAAGTCAGGTGGTCTGGTATCCCCATCTCTTTCAAAATTTTCCCAGTTTATTGTGATCCACACAGTCAAAGGCTTTGGCATAGTCAATAAGGCAGAAATAGATGTTTTTCTGGAACTCTCTTGCTTTTTCCATGATCCAGCAGATGTTGGCAATTTGATCTCTGGGTCCTCTGCCTTTTCTAAAACCAGCTTGAACATCAATAAGTTCATGGTTCACGTACTGCTGAAGCCTGGCTTGGAGAATTTTGAGTATTACTTTACTAGTATGTGAGATGAGTGCAATTGTGCGGTAGTTTGAGCACTCTTTGGCATTGCCTTTCTTTGGGATTGGAATGAAAACTGACCTTTTCCAGTCCTGTGGCCACTGCTGAGTTCTCCAAATTTGCTGGCATATTGAGTGCAGCACTTTCACAGCATCATCTTTCAGGATTGGAAATAGCTCAACTGGAATTCCATCACCTCCACTAGCTTTGTTCATAGTGATGCTTTCTAAGGCCCACTTGACTTCACATTCCAGGATGTCTGACTCTAGGTGAGTGATCACACCATCATGATTATCTGGGTCATGAAGATCTTTTTTGTACAGTTCTTCCGTGTATTCTTGCCACCTCTTCTTAATATCTTCTGCTTCTGTTAGGTCCAGACCATTTCTGTCGTTTATCGAGCCCATCTTTGCATGAAATGTTCCCTTGGAATCTCTAATTTTCTTGAACCATTTCAAAATAAAATGCTTTTCTAGGAGCATGTTGGGAGGCTGAGGTGTGGTATGTGTGTCCTGCCTGTTCCCCTGGCTGGACGTGGATGTTGCTTTTTATTTTGGGTGCCCACAGACAATGCTAGGCTAAACAGTTCGACTGTCACCTATCCACACAAGCTGCTTTCCCTAACTCTCCAAACCCAGCCATTCTCTATTTAAGCTCTTATAGACGGGCTTCTCAGGTGGCCTGATGGTAAAGAAGCTGCCTGCCAAGCAGGAGACTCTGGGTTTAATCCCTTGGTCAGGAAGATCCCCTGGAGGAGGGCATGGCAACCCACTCCAGTATTCTTTCCTGGAAAACGCCATGGACAGAGGAGCCTGGTAGGGCTGCACTTAGCACACACACATACACACACCTGGGGACTCAATGACAGTCTTCAAATCTGGCATCTGTTACCTCCTACCTGGTACAGATGGGGCCTCTTGACTTATTGATTTTAAGGGACAGAGGATGTTCCACCAGATGGGGGCTCTGCTGAGTCAGGGACCTTGGGACACACATAGATTCACCATCTGGACCCCCTGCCTCAGCTCCCCAAGTCATGGGCTTCCTACCACCATCACCATGGGTCCCCCGGTGTAGCATCCAGACATCTGGGAGGCCCCAGGGGGATTTTACGTTCTACACTCACAGCATGAAACACCACGGAATCCGGCTGGTCAAAGCTATTCACATCTCGGTTTTCTTTTCCAGGAGAAAGTCTTGGGTGGTGCTAGTTGAGTCATAAACGCCTGCCTGCTCACATCCTCTCAACACTTTTTCCAAGAAGGAAAGAGTTGGCCCAGCTGGGGGTCTGAGAATGGTGGTCACAGTTCAGATGGGATCATTGCTCTGGATTTTGTTAATTTCATGGCTGGGTCTTCATCTTTTTTCTTTGTGTATTCTGGCCTTACTTCTTCACTGGACTTACTACGTTGATTTTCCTTTATGTATTCACTTCACTTGCATCCAGGTTTAATGTTTGAGAGGTGTGGCCTAATGTTTCTTTTTAAAAAAGAAATTTGGTTTTGTTGTTTTAGTTGCTAAGTTGTGTTCAACTCTTTGAGACACCATGGACTGTAGCCCGCCAGCCTCCTCGGTCCATGGATTTCCCAGGCAAGAATACTGGAGTGGGTTGCCATTTCCTTCTCCACGGGATCTTCCTGACTCAGGGAGTGAACACACGTCTCCTGCTTGGCAGGTGGGTTCTTTACCACTGAGCCATCGGGGAAACCCTGAGGTTTGGTTACCTAGAAGCAAACAAGTGGCTGCAAAGAAAACATGAAGTGGAGTTCCTTGGCTTCACTGCGTGGCTTTGGTCCCCAGTCAGGGAACTAAGATCCCACATGCCACAGGGCAAAACAAAAGGAAGGAAGGAAGGAAGAAAACATGAAGTAATCAAAGGTCAAGTACTACTCACTATCGATGTTTGAAGAGGATTGAAGTCCAGGGCTTCCCAAGTGGCTCAGTGGTAAAGAACCTACCTGTCAGTGCAGAAGATGCAGGTTTGATCCCTGGGTTGGGAATATCCCCTAGAGAAGGAAATGGTAACCTGCTCCAGTATTCTTGCCTGGAAAATCCCACGGACAGAGGAGCCTGGCAAGCAGCAGTCCACGGGGTTGCAAAAGAGACAGACACGACTTAGTAACTAAAACAGACAACAGTAAAGTCCAGTGCAGATTGGATTATCTCCATGAAACCCAGGGATGCCCAAGAAGCACGTGCCTCCCTGACACCTATTTTACAGATGAGGAAACTGAGGCTCCAGGAGGTGATATCACTGGCTTAGTGACAAGTATGGAACCAAGATCAGCCTGACTGCAAAGGCCATATTCTTTCCTTTTCCCAATGATCCTCTCTCCAGATGTTTCCCAGGCTGGACCCACCTCCTGGCGTGCCTTCCTGGCACCCCGCAGTTTTGCCAACTCCTGCCCTCCACCTGCAGAAGGCCCTCCTGATTCTTACAGCCCCAAATCACTCTGAAAGCTGAGTCCATGTCATGAAGCCACATACACTCTAGGGCTTGCTGAATACCTGTGGACTGTGTGGGACCATCCCTGTGTGTGAAAAGGGTTAACTTACTTCATTTGCATACCATGCCCAGATGCATTTCGGGAACAGACTACAGCATTGCTGCCTGGGCTTGATGGGGGGAGGGTGGGGAGGGGATGAGGTGAGTGAAGGGCTTCTGGGCAGAGCTAGCAGGGTCTGAGCAGGGGAGGGGGCAGGGGGGTGTATGGGCAGGAGTAAGGCACAGATCACCCTAACTGCTGGGGTGGAGCAGTCAGAGGGGCATTCCTTCTTCCCATAATGAACTAACCAGAGAGGGGCAGGCAACCGGAGATGGGATTCTGCTCCCCCGCCCACCCCTGCAACCACAGGGGCTGTCCTCAGTTTACCGAACTGCAGGTTGGGTATATGGTACCTTCTTCCAAAAATTGAAGTGGTGCAGAAATTCAACCCAGCCTGGGTTAACCACCATGTAACTTTAATCCTGTGCATAGTAGGCACTTAACAGATGTCATAGTGTTGACTGTTCACACCTCTCAAGGAAACCAAGCCTTGGAGAGGGTACGTGGCTTAGCCAGGACACACAGCAGGGAAGACACACAGCAGGGAGGACACACAGGGGACATAGATGTCCCAGCAGGGCTGGGGCCTAGCCCTCTCCCCCACAACCCTCGCTGGCTCCCACCCGACCACGAGTGGGATCGTCCTGGCAGCAGAGATGTGGCGCAGGATAAAATGGGAAGTGCTAAATAAATCCTCTTGCCTGGCGTCCCACTTACCCGTGGAGCGCCTCTCCTGGTGCCTGGCACTCTGGGACTCTGGAGGGGAGGGGTGGTTTTCCTGTGCCCATGAAACTCGGAGGCTATAGCATTTCAGACACTGCTCACAGGTCCCCAGGATAGCGCCACCGCCCTTGCCCCCCAGGACTGTTGTGACTTTGCTGAACTGAAAGAAACTGAAAGACTGGGGCATTTCTGAGCTGGGAGCAGGCTGCCTGCTGAGGGATAGGGGAGAGTCACTGACACAGGATGACAGAATCCATCTGATGAGCACCTACTATGTGCTAGACTGTGGCTGAGAGCTTCCCGTGCCATCAAGTACCAGGAATCATTATCATCCTGGAGAAAGATGAATGACTTCTACCCATTTCACAGGGGAGCATATTGAGGCTCAGAGAGGGAAAGGATGTCCTAGCATTCACATAACTTGAGACAGGAAGGGCTGGGTTAAGGGTCCCAAGTGTATGATTAAATTTTGGGCCACACTGGATGGCATGAAGGGTCTTAGTTCCGTGACCAGGGATCGAACCCTCACCCTCTGCTGTGGAAGCATGGAATCTTAACCACTGGACAACCAGGGAAGTCCCAAGGCCCCAGATTTGACTCAGGTCATAGTTTATTCATGCATCTGAAACATACTTATTGGGCACCTACTGTGCCAGAGAGGGAACAAAATAAGTGACAATCCTGGGCTGACTTTTTTACAGAAGAGATGAACATAAAACCAGATAAATAAATGCATGGTAGGAAGCAGTAAGGATGGAAAAGTAAGCAGGAGAGGGGAAGGGCTGGGCTGCAATTTTAAATCAGGTGCTAAAGGAAGGCTGTGCTGTGATGAACAAAGGTCTGAAGGCCTCAGATGAAGAACATCCTGAGCAAAGGGAACAGTCAGTGCAAAGGCCCTGGGGCAGGACTGGGCCGGGAATGAGGGGGAAAGAAGGAGGAGGAGAGGGCAGGGAGGGGAAGGGGCAGGTCTAAGGAGGGGGACTCAGGCTTTACCTGGAGAGAGGCGGGGGCCAGGAAGGCTGTTGGCAGAGGAAAGGGCGGGGCCTGACTCTTCTGCTCACGGGCTCCCTCTGGCTGTTGTAGGGAGAAAAGACTGTGAAGGGTGAGGATGGAAGGGAGCTGGGGGACCAAGGGAAGGGAAAGCGATTGTGTCAGAGCAGGTGAGTGATGATGTTGGGGGTAGGGGTAGGGGAGCGGAAGTGGGGGCAGGTCAGGGTGCAGGCAGCTTAGGAGGAGAAATAACCAGAGAGGGGACAGACTTAGGAAACAGAGTGACCCCTGGCCATGTTTCCCTTGCAGTCTTTCTGGGGCCTAGGAACCTGCAGGGACTGGATGGGGACACATCTGTATTATCAACCCAGATAACAGAGGACTAGGGTTAGGGTAAGGCTCCTGTGGCTGGCTGCTGCCCCAGGGGTTGTGGAGGTATGCCCTGCCCCAGGCAGGGCAGCCTCAGTAACCCAGCACCTGCTCCACCATGAGCTCTTGAACAAGAATCCCCAGAGAGCTGAACCGGAGACATCAACGATGTCACTCCTAGAGGCCCACTGCCTGCTCACAGCCACTCTCAGAGAGTGCTGAGAGCCCGGTGATAACCACAGTGCCCCCAGTGACCGGGGCTGGAGATCTCACCAGAAATGGCATTTCCTGAGTACATTCTGTTCCAGACTCCATTCCCTGCCCTTTCTGGTGATCCTTCGAAGCCCCGGGAGGTGTGTGCTGATACTGCTCCCACTTTATGGGTGAGGCGTAGAGAGGATGAACACAGCCAGGCTTCACTGAGTCAAGCTGAACCAAGGCTGCCCTGATGTCTTGGGTTAAGGGTCCCCTCTGCCCTTGCATTCAGCCTCTTGAGTAGCCTGGAAGGTCAGTAGAGTTCCCAGAGCAGAAACTCCCCCTGACACAGGCCAGCCTTGCATGCTGTCAGCGATGGGACCCTCACTTCCTGTATGAGAGAGCTGCCTTGCTTTGGTATGACACCAAGAGTGAGTTTTTCCTTTAATCCATCTGGTCTCTATCCTCTGCCTTTAACTTCCCTCCTTTGGCCTGGTCCTGCTCTCTGGGGACTGCTCAGAATACGTGTCCCTCTTCCCCCTCCTCCCCCTCCGTCCTCCCACCTTCCCCATTTCCTCTCCTCCACCTCCAGGTAGCCTTTCAACTTTCACTCTAAGGAGCAGAAATGGAGAATAGATGGATCCCAGGGTTTGGAGTCAGACACACTTGCCTCTTGGCAGTTCTGTGGCCCTGGGCAAGTCATGTTATACCTTGGAGCCTCTGTTTCCTCATCTGTTAAAAAAGAAGGCAACATACCCTATCCTGGTTAACCCTACGGTCCCCATGCCCAGCTCAGAGTGTGGCAAAGAGCATATGTTCAATAAACATTTGTCAAATAAATGCTGTTCTTTTCAACTGTTGGTCCACTACTTACTACTTGCATGCTCCAAGTCTAACCCTCCTTAAGAACATCCCTGGACTCCCCAGAGTAAGCCCCTCCCCAGGACCCAGCCAACCTCTCTCTGCTCTGTCCACTCCCTCTCCACCACAAGGAGACCCTTCCTGACTCATGGCCTTTGCATATGTGGTTCCC
The DNA here is from genome assembly GCF_014754425.2 of Oryx dammah. Taxonomy (NCBI): domain Eukaryota; kingdom Metazoa; phylum Chordata; class Mammalia; order Artiodactyla; family Bovidae; genus Oryx; species Oryx dammah. The sequence continues at coordinate 90,684,298 of NW_024070189.1, forward strand.
TCTGGCAAGCATGCGCTTCCCTGTGCTTGGTTTATCATCCTTTCTATGGCAGCTGAGAAGTCCTCCACTCAACTCCCTCCCTTCTCAGTTTGCATTTAAATCATTAACTGTGATGGTTAATTATGTAATTAACTGCTTAACATCTGTCTTCCCACACATCCTGCCATGACAGCAGGACTTTTCAACTGCTTTTTCATACTTGTAGCCACAGCACCTTGGACAGCACCCGACACGTACTCAGTGCTTGATAAATGCTTGTGAATGAAAACAATGAAGGACTTGTGTTATACACCATTTTGCTTGTTTCTTCCCTAAGTTCCAGTTTACCAGAGGGTTTTTTTAATTGAATAAATTCCTGTTAGTGAGGCTGCAAACAGAGAAACAGTACCATCACCTCCCTGCTTTTACACTTCGTACTCCTCTTAATACAATAAAAAACGTTTTCACTTTTTTTTTTTTTCTTTTTCAGCTTTTCTCATTCAGGAGCGGAAAATGTTAAAATGTGTTGATGCAGTCAGAAGTGTTTTAAGCCTTCAGACAATTCAGACTTGAGAATCAAGTGATGGCGGAAGAGCTAAAAAAAAAATACATTCTTGCGTATTAGGAGGAGAAAGAAAGTGCCATTTCAATAAGATCAAGCCTTGTTAATGCTGGAATGTAAAGATAGACACTTCCTGTCCTCAACACACAAACTTTACCCACAGCTGTGGATGCCGGGCCCTCCAGAACTGCTGGGGCAGGGCGGCCACAAAGAGACTGTAATTGCTCCGGAGTTGAAGCCCTACGTTCCCGGAGCCATGCCAAGATTGAGTGAAGGTCACAGAGGATGTGAGATGCTGTGGGGAAGGAACTGTCCTTGGAACCCTCCCAGGACATAAGAAGGGGAGGGGCTCAGCCCTCAGGAGAAGGGATTCTCATGCCCTGTTGCCTGTCACATGTGGGGTCTTGCACAGATGTTAACCCTCCTGGGGAGGGAGGTTTGTAGTGTACACCCAAGTGCCCACTCTGTGACCTTGGGTACATTGCACACTCTCTTTGTGCCTCAGTTACCCTCTCTGCCAAGTACAGATCATATTTTACTACTAAACATTTAATATTGGCTATGATTATTTGCTGCTATCAGTAGCTCTTCTTACTGTTTTTGTTGTTGTTTTATAATACCTATCTGAAGAATCTGCCCAGCCCACGGGCTTTTCCTGAGAATTGCTCCTACCCATTCTTACCACTTGAGGCTTCTCTGGTAGCTCAGCTGTAAAAAATCTGCCTGTCAATGCAAGAGACTCGGGTTCAATCCATGGGTCAGGAAGATGCCCTGGAGGGGGAAATGGCAACCCAGTATTCTTGCCTGGGAAATCCCATGGACAGAGAAGCCTGGTGGGCTACAGTCCATAGGGTTGCACGTAGGCAAGCTCATCTCACTCACACATTCTGCCTCATTCACAGTGTTACCCCACCCTCCTGTTTTAAGAGATTGGACCATGGAGGTAGGCTGAACCTATCAGATTCCTTCCTCTGGGAGTTTGGAGTGAGAGTCCCAAACCACATAGAACACACCCCTGCCTTAGGGGAGGGACAAGCAAACTGAATAAAGACGATCATTGCAGATCTGACAATTGCTACAAAGACATAAAAGCGGGGAATAGCAAGGGGAAAAGCAGGGCAAGGAGTTTGGATTTCATCCTTGGGGCAATGAGAAGAAACTGAAGGGATTTTTAGCTGGAAAGGGATTCCACTTGTTGCTTAAGAATGTCAGTCTGGCAGATGAAGCAGCAACATTTCCTGAAAAAAGCCAACCTGTGTTTAACCCACAACCCTGACTGCATAACTGCTCATGGGTAGGGGGTTGCTGCCTGGGGTCTGTGTTAAGAAGGCTTCTGAGCCTGAGTCCCAGTTCTGCAGGGAAAGGAGTGCTGTAATCTGTTGGTGATGCCTGGGTCCTGCCTCCCCTTGTGATAGAGTTCTGTTATTGGTTAGGGATGTCTGTCATAGGCAACTGAATAGGCTATGGTGGTTTGTATGTTACATATTTGCTGTCCAGGGTTAAGAGGCTGTTTCTGCTCAAAGAAAATTCTCCACACCCTCCTGGGAAGGACAGTAAGAAAGATCCTGGACCAAGACAGAGAGGGTTCAAATTTTGGCCAGATTACTTCCTCCCTGTGCAACTTTGGGCAAGTTTCTTTCTGACTGAGCTTCATTGATCCACTGCAAAGAAGGAACAGAAGTCTTGCCCTACGGATTTATTCTGCTGATTGTATGAGGGGCCATGTGTGACATGCCTGCTGTGCAGTAGGACTTGGCCATGGTGGACGTCAGCCTCTCCAGGCCCCCCTCGCTGTTGCTCAGGTTCTGAAGCCAAATCCGTTTTATTTCCAGACTCAGCCCCAGGGTGGGTTCCAACTCTGTCCTCCAGACCTTGGCGGATACCCTCAGCTGTGTCTTGCACCTGGGTTCTGTCCCCAGAACTACCAGAACCTTGGCATCCACCACCCACAGACATGCCCCCACCTGGTGATGGCGCGCATGAGACAAAGTGGGCACAAGGACAGATGGCCTGGGACTCTCATGGAGGCAGGGGTGGGGGAGTGGGGAGACAGGTTCCCACACCTGGTCTTCACTGGCTTCCACCCAACCTGGGCCCACCAGGAAGGGTGCTTTTTGCCAACTGGAGGGGGGTCTATCCCTACGTCTGGCTGCCTCCCAGCTCTTGGCCTGGTGTCCCGCCATCAGCATTTATGTCTGCAGGTGGCTGGGACTGCCTGCTCTGTTACTTGGCACAGACTGGAGGGATCTTGGGATACTGTGATGGGGTCGGGGGGAGGGGAATCACATATGCATATTGCTGGGGCCTGGCCCAAGGGTGACTGTGGAAGGTGGTAAACGTGAGGGAGGAGACGGTTCCACCAACCTAGGGACCAGGAAGCACCCCCTCCCAGCTCCCTACCCACTCCCATCCTGGCCCCTTGACTCCTACCCCAGCACTCCATCGCCCACTCAGCAGGCAGAGGGACATTTAAAAACAAACCCTCATGCTTCCTTGGTGGTCAGTGGTTGAGAATCCTCCTGTCACTGTAGGGGACACAGGTTCAATCCCTGGTCCAGGAAGATCCCACATGCCTTGAGGCAACTAAGCCCGTGCACCACAACCACTGAAGCCCACGTGCCTTCGGGCCTGTGCTCCACGACAAGAGACGTCACAGCAAGGAGAAGCCCAAGCACTGCAACTAGAGAAAGTGCAGCAACAAAGACCTCACACCGCCCCAAATAAATTACCTAATTAATTATAAACACACACACACACACACACTCCCTCCCTCCCTCCCTCCCTCCCTCCCTCCCTCTCCTCTGCTTATATCCTTCTGTGGCTGCTTTCCCCCTCAGATTAAATCCAACTGCACCACCCAGGAGCGCCTGAGCTATTCTCTTCCTCTTCATTCCCCTTCCTCATCTGACCCCCTTTCTAGGCTAAACTCAGAGCCCCTGGACCTGCTTCATGCCTCAACACAGACCATCCTTGGTCTCACCTCCAGGTCTTTGCACGTGCTGTTTCTTTTGCCCCAGATGCTTTTCCCCTCCCTTCACCTGGCCGACTCGTTCATCTTCAAGTCTCAGCTTCAAAGTCATCTCTTCAAGGAAGCTCCCTTTGGTGGCATCCCCTCACCTAGGCTGAGTCAGACGCCCCTCCCTATGTGTCTACCACTGAAGCTCCAATCACCTGTTGGAGCCACCTGCGGCTCCTTCCATGCATCCTGAAATTCCCACCTGTCCCGAGAGTGACCTCCATGAGCATTCCAGTCACTCAAGTACAGAACACCAGCCTGCCCGCCCAGCTTAGGTTCAAAACCCGTCTGCGCCACCCATGTTCGATGTGACTTTGGATCAGCGACCCCACTTGTCTTGGATCCTGTTCACTCGTCTGCAGATCGTGGCTGCAGATGGTGCTTGTTCAGTGAGAGACTCAAGAATGAATGAATGAGTGAATTGCACCTGTCAGCCTATTTCACACACACAGCAGTCAAAGGAGTCCCTTTAAAACCTGAATCAGGAACTTCCCTGGTGGTCCAGTGGTTAAGAATCCCACTTGCCAGGGCACATGGGTGTGGAGCCCTGAACCAAGGTCACAGGGCAAAAATCTCTGGAACTGACCAAGCCCCATTGCAACTGTTGCCATGAGCTTCCAGATCCAAACTGGCCAGTTCCCTGACCCCATATTAGGTAAAATACTCACCCACCCTATGCATCCTAACTGATCACCTAATGCCACCATTCCAGTAGGAATATTCTGTCTTGAGGCTCTAAAAATTGGCTACTAGCCTGCAAAAGGGTTCGGCTCTCCCTTGAGTCAGCCCATGGTTCTAACAGCATCTCCCACTTTAGTAAATTTTACTCTCTTCTCATTCTGCCTCACGTCTGGAAATTCTTTTGCAACCCACGGACAGACCATGATAACAGGTTTGATCCCTGCTCGGGGAACTAAGATCCCACGTGCATGCACCACAGCTACTGAGCCTGTGCTCCACAACAAGAGAAGCCACTGCAATGAGAAGCCCGTGCACCGCAGCGAAGACCCAGTGCAGCCCAAAGCAAAGAAACAAACTTAAATCAGCAGATTTGATCACTGCTGTACCAAACCCTTTGGCAGGTCCAGCGCCTTCTCAGTAAAGTCCATGTTCCTCCCCTGCCTCCTGCCTCTCTCCCTCTCCTTTACTGTGATCCAGGCACTCAGGCCTCCTCACTGTTTCTCCAACACACCAGGTGCAATCCTGCCCCAGGGCCTTAGCACATGCTGTGCTTACTGCCTCACACGCTATTCCCCAAACTCTTCTCATTACTGAGCCCTCAACCTAAATGTCACCTCCCCCTAGAAGCCTTCCCTGATCACCCTATCTGAGCACATCTTGATCATTCTTCACCTCTATTCATTCTCTTCCTAGCTCCAATCCTCATATGGAAAAATTCCTGCACTTGTCAGGGATGGCTTACCTGCTCAACATCCATCTCTCCTGCTACAGCCGTGTCACCCTGGGAAAGTCCCTGCTTTCCTCTGAGCCTCAGTTTGTTCATCTGTCAAACTGGTGTATGAGCCACCCAGGTGGTAAGTCCAGAGTTGGCGATTTTGTTCCCTGCTGTGTGCCAGCACCTAGAACAGTGTCAAAAAAATAAATGGATGGATGAACAAACAATGAACACATTCATTCACTCTCTCAGGGCCCAGTTTCATCCCACTCTGTCCCTCTCTGGCTGCCTCTCTGAGGCCAATGAACTGGGTTTAAGTGAAGGGGTGCAGGGTACAGATATTACAGGGGCCTTCGTGTCCCCCATGTGTGTCCCTGCTCCTGCCTGTAAAGGCAGGCAGATGGGCTCATAACATCTACTGATTCTCAGCCATGACATCTCCATCTGGACACGTGCCCCGCCCACTCATCAGAGGACCTGCGTGGGAGTGCGTGCACAGCTCCCTTGTGTATGGCCAGGACCGCGTGGCCACCTGGGCTGGCATCACCCTGCAAAATGCCAACCCTTACCCCCTTGCCACATTTCTCCTCCTGCCACTCTACATTCAATCAGCCAGCTGCCTCTTGGCTATGAGTTTCAAAAGCTGACACATTGGAGGTAGGGAGGAAGGAGAGTGAGGTGCCTCGGAACATCCCAGGAGGAGTCATGTTAATTGAGCACTTACTATGTCCTGGGCCCTGTTCCAAGGTCTTTATTGAAGTTTGTACATCTGATTTGTTCACAGTCCTATGAGGTTGAAAGTCTGTATTATTAGCCCCATATTATAGGTGGGAAAACCAATGGACCAAGAAACAATGTGACTGGCCAAAGGCACAGAGCTGGGAAGCATGTTTTGATTGCATCAGTGTCTCCAGGAGCAGAAAGAACATGGAAAGCATTCTATGTGTCTATCCACAGGGGCCAGTTACAATAGTCTGTTTCATATTCCAAAGAATTGCAAACAGGCGTTCCACCAAAAACTTGTACGTGTGTATTCAAAGCAGTATGGTAAGCCAAAAGGCGGAAACAACCCAATTGTCCGTTGACAGGTGAAGGATAAACAAAATGTGGTCCATCCATACAGTGGAATATTATTCATCTTTTTAAAAAAAAAAAAAGAAGAAGGAGATTCTGACACATGCTATGTAAGATACGGATGAACCACGAAAATACTATAAATAAAATAAGCCAGACTCAAAAAGATAAATACTGTCTATTTCCACTTGCAGGAGGTCCCTAAAAGAGTTTCTGATCCATAGAGATGGGAAGTAGATGGTTCAGGCCAGGGGCTGGGGGAAGGAATGGTGAGTCAGTGCTTAATGGGGACAGTTTCAGTTTGGGAAAGATGAGAAAGTTCTGGAGACGGATGGTGGGCATGGCTGCATGGCAGTGTGAATGTACTTAATGCCACTGAATTATACACTTAAAAATGGTAAAAAATGTAAATTTTGTTATACATATTTTATAATATATATTTTTTAATTTCAGAAGAAATGAAGCACAGATACATTGTGCAATGTGGATAAACCTTGAAAACCTTATGTTCATTGAAAGAAGCCAGACATAAAAGACCACATGTTGTAGGGTTCCATTTATATGAATCCAGGCAAATCCAGAGAGTCAGAGAATGGATTCGTGGTTGCCAGGGGCTGGGGGAGGGGAAGTGAGAGTGATCACTAACGGGCATGGGGTTGCTTTTTGGGGTGATGGGAAGGTTCTGGAAGTAAGCATGGGAGATAGTTGTACAACCTTATGAATATACTTACTGCCACTGAACTGTGCATTTTAAAATGCACACTTAAGTTTTTAAAATGGTAAATTTTATACTACATCTATTTTACCCCAATAAAAGAAAGAAAAAAAAAAAAACCAGCCTGGTTTATTCTCTCAGTGGAGTAGTTGGCCAGGTGTATAAATAGTGAGAATCCATGTGCCCATAAGAAATGATCTCAAAGGTATATGGCTAAGCGTTAGCAAAGAAAGTGCAGGATATCATTTGAGTACATACACTTGTGTGTGAAAAAAAATCAAGAAGGGAAGAAAAATATACCCACAGGTGCTTTGGTGTACACATACCATCCCTGGAAGGAACACAGGGACAACGCTGGCTGCCTCAGGATGGACCCTGGATGACCCACCCTGGAGGGAGATTTTTCCGTCTGTGAACTCTTTTGTACTTCAAAAGGCAGAAAAGCATGATGGCTAAAAGCCCAGCTCTGTCTCTGTCCAGCTATGTGACCTTGGGCAAGTCACTTAAACTCTCTGTGCCTCAGCAGCCTCATCTACAAAACAGGAAAGATGACATCAACCCTAGAGGGCTGTTTGGACAAAGATGTGTTTCCGTGGTGGCTCAGATGGTAAAGGATCTGCCTGTAATGTGGGAGACCTGGGTTCGATCCCTGGGTCAGGAAGATCCCCTGGAGAAGGGAATGGCAACCCACTTCAGTATTCTTGCCAGGAGAATCCCATGGACAGAGGAACCTGGCAGGCTACAGTCCATGGGGTGGCAAAGTGTCAGACATGACTGAAGCGACTTAGCAGCACATCTTGACTTCTATACACTATTTCATCTTTATCTAAACAAACAAATATCTAAGACTAAATTTTAAAAACATTGAATGGATGGTGCATGGAGAGTGCTGAGCACCTGGCACCCAGCCCGTGCTTGGCATCTGCAATCCGTGAGCTAGTGAGCTCACCCTTTCTTTCCCCTCCCCTCCCCCACCCACATCCTCCATGGACTCAGCCTCATAGCAAGTGACGCAACCTGGGGAAACCGAGTCCCTCTGGCCACAGGTATTCCCGCAACACCTTGCCTGCATGAGGGCAGGGGATTGGGAGGGGGTCAGGGAGGGAAGACCCTCCTGGCATTTAGTTCTCAGGGGAGATTGGAGGGTGAGAACCGGCTCCTATTTGACTTAAATAGCGTCTCGAAGGAGCCAGTTGCCATGACTTCGGGAGGAAGTCTCTGGCTGGGGTGGAGCCTGGCCGGGTGCCCCAGGAGGGACCTCATTCCTTCCCCAGGGGCTGACCTGGCTCACCCTCAGGCTCTGGACTCAGGCTGGTGTGGATCTGCATCCAGCCTTTCTTCACACCCTGTGACCTGTTCCTCTTCTGTGAATTAAGACTACTAAAAAAAAAAAAAAACTCCAGTCTTGGGGTGTTGCGGGAATTTAACAGGATGCACAATGCCCATTTCCGGGTTAGGAGATCTAACGACTATTCTTATACCCTTGGGAGAAAGTGATTTTCAGTATGATCCCACACAGGATCCCCAGACCATTTCTATGCATAGAAAAATATCAGCAGTCGTTATGTGTGGGGACTGTAATATAAATAATAATAGCTGGTACTTATTAAGCATATGCTAAGATTGATTATATTCTTTGCAGCCAAAGATGGAGAAGCTGTATATAGTCAACAAAAACAAGACTAGGAGCTGACTGTGGCTCAGATCATGAACTCCTTATTACCAAATTCAGACTTAAATTGAAGAAAGTAGGGAAAACCGCTAGACTATTCAGGTATGACCTAAATCAAATCCCTTATGATTATACAGTGGAAGTGAGAAATAGATTTAAGGGCCTAGACCTGATACATAGAGTGCCTGATGAACTATGGAATGAGGTTCATGACATTGTACAGGAGACAGGGATCAAGACCATCCCCATGGAAAAGAAATGCAAAAAAGCAAAATGGCTGTCTGGGGAGGCCTTACAAATAGCTGTGAAAAGAAGAGAAGTGAAAAGCAAAGGAGCAAAGGAAAGATGTAAGCATCTGAATGCAGAGTTCCAAAGAATAGCAAGAAGAGATACGAAAGCCTTCTTCAGCGATCAATGCAAAGAAATAGAGGAAAAGAACAGAATGGGAAAGACTAGAGATCTCTTCAAGAAAATTAGAGATACCAAGGGAACATTTCATGCAAAGATGGGCTCGATAAAGGACAGAAATGGTATGGACCTAATGGAAGTAGAAGATATTAACAAGAGGTGGCAAGAATACACAGAAGAACTGTACGAAAATGATCTTCATGACCCGGATAATCACTATGGTGTGATCACTCATCTAGAGCCAGACATCCTGGAATGTGAAGTCAAGTGGGCCTTAGAAAGCATCACTATGAACAAAGCTAGTGGAGGTGATGGAATTCCAGTTGAGCTATTTCGAATCCTGAAAGATGATGCTGTGAAAGTGCTGCACTCAATATGCCAGCAAATTTGGAAAACTCAGCAATGGCCACAGGACTGGAAAAGGTCAGTTTTCATTCCAATCCCAAAGAAAGGCAATGCCAAAGAATGCTAAAACTACCGCACAACTGCACTCATCTCACATGCTAGTAAAGTAATGCTCAAAATTCTCCAAGCCAGGCTTCAGCAGTACGTGAACCATGAACTTATTGATGTTCAAGCTGGTTTTAGAAAAGGCAGAGGACCCAGAGATCAAATTGCCAACATCTGCTGGATCATGGAAAAAGCAAGAGAGTTCCAGAAAAACATCTATTTCTGCCTTATTGACTATGCCAAAGCCTTTGACTGTGTGGATCACAATAAACTGCGGAAAATTTTGAAAGAGATGGGAATACCAGACCACCTAACCTGCCTCTTGAGAAATCTGTATGCAGGTCAGGAAGCAACAGTTAGAACTGGACATGGAACAACAGACTGGTTCCAAATAGGAAAAGGAGTACGTCAAGGCTGTATATTGTCACCCTGCTTATTTAACTTCTATGCAGAGTACATCATGAGAAATGCTGGGCTGGAAGAAGCACAAGCTGGAATCAAGATTGCTGGAAGAAATAGCAATAACCTCAGATATGCAGATGACACCACCCTATGGCAGAAAGTGAAGAAGAGCTAAACAGCCTCTTGATGAAAGTGAAAGAGAGGAGTGAAAAAGTTGGCTTAAAGCTCAACATTCAGAAAACTAAGATCATGGCATTTGGTCCCATCACTTCATGGCAAATAGATGGGGAAACAGTGGAAACAGTATCAGACTTCATTTCTTTGGACTCCAAAATAACTGCAGATGGTGATTGCAGCCATGAAATTAAAAGACGCTTACTCCTTGGAAGGAAAGTTATGACCAACCTAGATAGCATATTCATTACTTTGCCGAATAAGGTCCGTCTAGTCAAGGCTATGGTTTTCCCAGTGGTCATGTATGGATGTGAGAGTTGGACCGTGAAGAAGGCTGAGTGCCGCAGAATTGATGCTTTTGAACTGTGGTGTTGGAGAAGACTCTTGAGAGTCCCTTGGACTGCAAGGAGATCCAACCAGTCCATTCTGAAGGAGATCACCCCTGGGATTTCTTTGGAAGGAATGATGCTGAAGCTGAAACTCCAGTACTTTGGCCACCTCATGCAAAGAGTTGACTCATTGGAAAAGACTTTGATGCTGGGAGGGATTGGGGGCAGGAGGAGAAGGGGACGACAGAGGATGAGATGGCTGGATGGCATCACTGACTCGATGGATGTGAATCTGAGTGAACTCTGGGAGATGGTGATGGACAGGGAGGCCTGGCATGCTGCGATTTATGGGGTTGCAGAGTTGGACACGACTGAGCAACTGAACTGAACTGAACTGACGTGCTTTAGCCAGGGGTCCCCAACCGGTTCCAATGCATTGGCCCCCTGATGTGAAGAGCCAGCTCATTGGAAAAGACCCTGATGCTGGGAAAGATTGAGGGCAAAAGGAGAAGAGGGGGCGCAGGATAAGATGGTTGGATGGCATCATTGACTCACTGGACATGAATCTGAGCAAACTCTGGGAGATAGTGAAGGACAGGGAAGGCTTGGCATGCTACAGTCCACGGGGTTGCAAAGAGTCAGACACAACTTAGCAAATGAACAGCGACATGCATTCTTCTCTCTCCCCAATCCCACGTTCAACCCCATGGACTCAGATATAGTCTTCCGTCATTGACCACCAGATTTACATCTTCAAAAGGCATCTCTCCCCCTAACTCCTAATATCCAGCCGGCCCCCGACATCTCCATGTGGGAACCAAATAACACATCAAAGTCAAATCTTGATGCTCACCCCCTCACACACAAACTCGTTCCTCCCTCATCCTTCTGTCTCAGCTGATGGCAGCTCCAACCATCCAGGTGCTCAATTCAGACACGCTAGCATCATCCTCAGCTTTCCTCTTTCCCCCACACCCCACAGCCCATCCGTTAGAAACTGCCTTGGCTCTGTATCCACAATCTACCCAGAGAGCGTCCACTTCTCCATCTTCTATATCCTCTCGTCCAGCTCCATCATTGGCACCTTGGACCAGGGCAGCTGCCCCACCCTGGTTCCTCTCCTTCCCATCCTTGCAGCCCAGTCGGTCCTGCCCATGTCAGCCACGAGAGAGCGCCCATGAGTAGCCGAGTCAGGCCCCGCCCCTCGTCTGCCCACAGCCCTCCAGCTCCCTCCTCCCTTGGGGTAATAGCCCCAAATCTGTCCTGCATGACCTGCCCCAGTCCCGTCCCTACCCTCACTTCCTCCCTCTCTCTCCCTGCTCCAGCCACATGGGCCTCCTCGCTGTTCCTCCAGGTCAGGGCATGGAGCTGCCCCAGGACATTTTCATAGGCTGTGCCCTCTGTGACCGCTTCAGATGCCTTTGGTCTCTACTCAAATGCCAACCTCTGTCTGAGCCCTTCCCTGAACACCTTGTTTAAGATGGACTTTCCCACACATCTTCATTCTCTTGTGGCTTGATTTTGTTTCCCTTTGCTCACCCACCATACATTTTACCAGTTTATTTTTTAATGTACAGTATCAGCTCTTGGCAGAGAAGGCAATGGCAACCCACTCTAATACTCTTGCCTGGAAAATCCCATGGACAGAGGACCCTGGTAGGCTGCAGTCCATGGGGTCTCGAAGAGTCAGACACGACTGAGTGACTTCACTTTCACTTTTCACTTTCATGCATTGGAGAAGGAAATAGCAACCCACTCCAGTGTTCTTGCCTGGAGAATCCCAGGGACGGGGGAGCCTGGTGGGCTGCTGTCTATGGGGTCACACAGAGTCAGACATGACTGAAGTGACTTAGCTGCAGCAGCAGCAGCTCTTGGAAACCGAGACCTTGATTCTGTCCTGTTCATGACTTCTTCCCAGAACCTAGGACAGCATCTGACTCACATTTAATATTTGTGGAATAATTAAATGCTTAAGGAAAGTCCCCAAACCATTGAATGAGCGAGAACCTACTATCACCAGGCCCTGGAAGATCTGTCCAGGAGGAAAAAAAAAAATTACAGTTAGGGACAGGTGGGTAACCCATGGGGCTTCCTAGGTGGCTCAGTGGTAAAGAATCTGCCTGCCAATCCAAGAGATTCAGGAGACATGGGCTCAATCCCTGGATCACGAAGGTCCCCTGCAGGAGGAAATGGCAACCCACTCTAGTATTCTTGCATGGACAGAGGAGCCTGGCAAGGTACAGTCCATGGGGTCACAAAGAGTCGGACATGATCGAGCACCTGAGCACCCACACATACAGGTAACCCAAGAAAAGACCGCGCCCTTAAACAGTGCAGGCCAGACTTTTCTGGCTCAGCCCCAAAGTGTGGCAACAGTAAAATAAAAGGGAATACCTTCCCTCCCAGGTCTCCCTGGGGGCTGTGATGATGAGCCTGCCATCCCATGAGCTTGGCCCTCCACCTTTGGCCTCTGCACTTCCCCTCACATCTTGAGTTTCTGGCTCGGAGGACGTTTTCTCTTCTGAGTACATTCACGGAAGCCTCTCGCACTCTGGGCCAGCAGCACATGAGCCTGGGAAGAATATGTAAAGGTCAATGTCTATAATTGAATTCCCCCCCCAGATAAAAATAGCATCTTTGTAATCGTTTAAATGGTTCTGAGGGAAGGAAGGAGAGAGAGAGAGAGAAGGGGAGAAATACCTGCAAGTTGAAAAATTACAGGCTCTGGTCTCAAGTCCACCTGAGCACCAACTACCTCTCACTGAGCGAGTGTCTTCCCCCATAACCTGGTGCACGTGTGTGTGCATGCTCACAGACACGCACACATGCACACCTGATCACAGGCAGCTCCAATTGACGATTGAGTGCTAAACTGAGGTCAGGCACTCTGCCTAGAGATGGGGGGCTGGGATCAGAGGTTTCACCCAAATGAGTGGCCCCCACATGGAGGACCCTAGTTGTTGATATGGGGCTGGCGGCAGGGGGGTGGGGGTCTTGTGCCCTCTGCTCTGAGCCTGGGTTTCTCCTCCCTCCACACAGGTATAGGACTCTGTTTTTTCTCTGCCCGTCTAGGGAGAACATCCCTGAGTCTGGGCCCCACATTTTGTCCCCCCCACCGATGCCGTCCTCAAATTCCCCCCTCCCACTCCATCCTGTTTGTGTTCTAGGGGAGGAGGAGTAGGGGGAGAGGTACGGGCCACTGAAGTAAAGTTCCTCCCTATTAATTTTCAGCACAGGAAGATTTACCATTATCTCCTCTCGCCTTTCTGCAGAGTTGACATTGAGTCACAGAACCCTCCACCTGGCCATGCAGGTGGGTGTCACGGGCCTCCTCCCCTGGACCCTCTCCCTTTGCTCCCCTCTCCAGACCTCAAGTTCTCCACTTGGGTAGGTCAATTTCCCAGACCAAACCTCAGTTTCTTCACCTGGACTAGTTATTTCACACGTACATTCAGTCACATAGAGAAGGTACCATAAATGGCAGCATGCTGGGTTGAAAATAATCCAATAAGTATTTACCAAGCCCCTACTGTGTGCCGGGCTATCCTAGGCACCAGAGACACTGCAGAGATACAGACATCACAGACGAAATACCGTGCCCTGGCTTCAGCAATTAACCAAATTGAATTTGTAATGAGGGCAGAAGCAAACCAGGTGTAGCCAGACCATGTGCCCACGTGCACAGGGGGAAAAAAAAAGACTGAAAGGAAAACCATCAAAGTAGTAACAAAGGTTATGGGGGGAGGAGGGCTAGGTTATCTGAGGACTGGGTAATCTGCATCGAAAGGGTACTCCCCAAATCTCAGGACGCTTATGTGAATTTCACCTTAATAAAAATTAAGAAGCAAAGAGAGAGCAGCCCTGGAGTTAACGGATGATGTGAAATTGTCTAGATAAAAATCTCAGACTGGGAACTTCACAGGAGGAAATCCTGGGTACATCTGAGGATCCATAATCAACAAGTGAACAATACATTTCTAAGGACAGAAAAGAAATAGGGTCATCTCATTCAGTGGAGTCACTACCAGGAAGGATTTAATCACCCAGCATTTTGTATCAAGAATCTCCATCATGACACTTTGCTAAAAGGATGTTTCCATTTCTTTCCATTTTTCTTTTTGCTATTTGCATGTAAAAATTTACTTATATAAAGAGGCTTATACCAATATTTCCAATAAAGTTGTTTTTAATTAGTAAAAGAGAAGGGAAATGAAAGAAGGAAGGAAAAAGAAAAAGAGGAAGTGAGAGAGGCAGAAAAGAAAGAACTTATATATCCGATCTCTTACTAGTTGTTCCAGGACATTTTCCCAAGAAAATAGTTGTGGATGGGAACATACAAGTAGCTATCAGGGTGTTATTTCCTGGTCTATAATAGCAACACATTAGATACAACCTAAATGCTTAACAATAGAGGATGAATTTGAAAAAAACACTATGTTGCCATGAAACAAATTACAATTGTATAATTGCATAGAAAAAAAAGACTAAAAGGAAGCACACTTGGAAGTTGGCACCCTGGGCAAGATAACAGTCAAGCTTTATATCTTCTTTTTAGTGTATTGAGATTTTCTAAATTTCCCTCAGTGAATGATGTTTCTTCTGTGGTCAGAGCAAGGATAAACAACATCATCCTTGTTCTTAAAGAAAGTAGACGGAGAAAGGAAGCCTGGGTAAAGCTGGGGAGTGGGGGATGGTCCTGACAACGTCATTATCCACTGTATCCCTAATACGCCATGATCTTGGTTTTCTCGCCTGTAGAATGGAAATAATGAGATCTACATGACCACAGGGGTTTCAGGATGAGGACCTGACAAGCCCAGCCAAGGACGGCATTATTGACCCTCATCAGAAACTGTCATCTCTTGTCTTCAGACCACCCCAGCCCCCTCTGGCTTCCTGGCTTCCATCTCTGGCCCCTGGAGGCCCAAGAGAATTTTTTTAAAGACGTCATAGATGAAACCTCTTCCCTTCCCTGTTCAGAGACCCTTCTCTATTCTATGAAGCAGATACAGTATCATTAATTCCACCTGGCAAACGAGGAAACCGAGACTTGAGGATGCTATGCTCCTTTCTCGGCTCTCTGATCCCAAGGTCACCCAACTACTGAGAAGCAGATCCAGGACTTGAACCCAGGATGGTCTAGCTCTCAAGGCTATGTGCCTAACCACTGCACCACACAACTTGTCCTCATCCCCTTCCTGCCCTCCCCCCCTCTCCCCCTCGCTCACTCTGCTCCAGCCACACAGGCCACCGTTTCTCCAACACGGCACACCCAGTGCTGCCTCAGGAAAATCGAACCAGAATGAGATTCTACTTTGCACTGATCGGATTGGGAGAGAATTGGAAAATATTGGATGAAATAAAGTATTGATGGGGGTGAGGAGAACAGGACTCATATGCCGCAGATGTGCAGCCTGACTGTATTAAGGAAAAACCCAGAGCAGAAGCTCCAGCCCTCAGCCATTAACCCAGAGAACCAGCTGCACGTGTGTGCAGACTTGCGTTCAAAGGTGTGCCCTGGGGCTTCTTGGGCAGTCCAGTGGTTAACAGTCCACCTACCGATGTAGGGGACATGGGTCTGATCCCTGGTCCGGGAAGATCCCACAGGCTGTGGAGCACATAACCCCATGCACTGCAACTACTGAGCCTGAGTGCTACAGTCACTGAAGCCTGCACACCTAGAGCCCAAGCTCCGCCACAAGGGAAGCCACCGCAATGAGAAGCCTGCGCACCGCAACTAGAGAGTAGCCCCTGCCTGCCGCAACTAGTGAAAGCCTGCGCTCGGCAACAAAGAGCCAGCCAGCACAGCCAAAAATTAAAAACAGTGTGCCCTGTGGAGTTGGTGACGTATGCCTGGCAGGTAGGGATGTGATAGATAAACCATGAAACATGCATCTTATGGAAATACATGCAGCCATTAAAAAAAGAGAGAGGCTAATCCACGTGTCCTGATCTGGTGAGGTCTCTGAGATGAAGATCATTTGGTCTTACTATTGGGATACTGTCTGTCCTGGGAATAGTGATTCATTTAGAGAGTGCTAATTAGCTGTCTGGCACTGTGCAAGCCACAGTCTCTGAATTATTTCATTAGCCCCTCCCATTTTACAGATGGGAAACGGAGGCCCAGAGAGGTTAAGCAACTGATCCAAGGTCACACAGCCAGTGCACAGGAGAGCTGGGAATTAAACACAAGTTCTCTGATGCCCACCTCTGTGTTGTTACCCTCTCTGCTTCTTGTGTCATTTATTCATTCAACAAACACTGATGATCACTGTGTGCCTGGCCCTGTTCTAAACACCAGAGACCCAGCAGAGAACAGGAGTGACAATATCTCCCACTTTCTTGGAGCTGCTGGAAGCTGGAGAGAGAGAATACACAAGCCAGTGAACAAAAAGTGATGATTTCAAATAGTGATAAATGACAGGCAGTACTGAAACAGGGTGATACGGGGGAAAAGTGATGGTGTAAGGGGATGCAACTCTAGATGGGATGATCGGGGGAGTCCCTCCGAGAAGGTAAGATTTGAGTTGAGACCTGAATGATGAGAGAGAGAAAGCTACGGGGACATGTGAAAGAAGGGTGTCCCAAACAGAGGGTATATATAGCCTGTGCAAAGGTCCTGAGGCAGGATGGTGCCTGATATGTTGCAGGCACAGTGAAGAGGTCCCTGTGGAGTGAGTGAGGGGGAGGAAGGGAGGAGGAGAGGGCAGAGAGGGGACAAGACAGGTCATGCAGGGTCTTGTGGGCCTCGGGAAGGACTCGGGCTTTTACCCCAGGGAGGTGGGAACCCTGGAGGGCTGTGGGTAGGGTAGAGAGGATCTGATCCAGGTGCTCACGGGTGCCCTCTGGTTGCTGCAGGGAGGACAGGCCACAGGGGGCATGGTGAGCAGGAGCCAGACCTACTGGTTCAGGTGGGTGATGAAGGGGCTGGACCCCACTGAATGCAGAAGATGCAAACATAGTTATAAACATTCCAACGTCACCCACCACTATCTTGAGTGGTTTATCCTCGAGGACAGATGGCACGTTTCTCCCTATTGGTTTGACTGTTTAGTCATTCAGTTGTGTTCAGCTGTTTTGCAGCCCCATGGACTGTAGCCCACCAGCTCCTCTGTCCACGGGATTCTCCAGGCAAGAATATTGGCGTGGGTTATCATTTCTTCCCCACCCAAGGATTGAATCCGTGTCTCCTGCATTGGCAGGCAGACTGTTTACCCCTGAGAGCCTTCTCCCCATTACCATCCGCTTTAGAGAACACCCCTGATCAGCTGCAGCTGCCAGACCCTCCCAGCCAGCAGTGCCCTCTGGGGACCAGAGACACACAGGCCGTACCCCAGGCGAGATGCAGGGCCAGACCTCAGGCCCCCCGTGCCACCTCTCTGCTGGCTCAGCTGTGCTCTGCCTGCCTCTTCCAGGGGCAAAGATTAGGAGTTTGTTTACTGGTATTATTTTTTATTGATTTTTAAACAAGTGCTCAGCAAAAAAGACACACTTGGCTCAGCTGCTTCCATGATATCTAAATGATTCATTTAAGCGATCCTAGTTGTGCGGGCCACTGGGTGCTAAAAGCTTGCAGTTTGATCTTTTTCGATTTTTTTTTTCTAAGCTGTCATAAAGGGTGACCAGCTTGTCCTGATTTGCCCAAAATTTCCCTGGTTTTAACACTGAAATCAGGATGATGAATCGTCTTAGTCTGATGGGAAAACCATATGAAACACACACACGTTGTGGTTAGCTGGGGTGGGGGCTCCTCAAATGGGGCTGATGACAGTTCCTGTCTCATTAGCTTTTGTGAGGGGTGGTTGTGACAGTAAGCATCCTGGTTTTGTTTGGGGCTCTGTAATAAGGCATTGTCTTGTAGTTATAGTTGAACCTTCCACTTGGATCTGAGCTTCCTAATGGCAAAAGGGAAATGAGAAACATAATTTTTTTTTTTTGGAAGGAGGAGCATATTGTAAAGCTTGCAGGACCTTAATTCCCCAATCAGGGATTGAACCCAGGTCCCAGTAGTGAAAGTGTGAAATCCTAACCCTTGGACTATCAGAGAATTCCCCAGAAACAATTTTTTTTTCCTTAAAAAAAAAAAGTCCTAGTACATAGCAAACACTCAATAAGGCTCTGGCTCTTACAGCGCTGGTGAAGGAATCAGGGTTTCTCATAAGGGAACCTATTTGGGGGAGAGGATATGTCAGTTCAATTCAGTTCAGTTCAGTCGCTCAGTCGTGTCCGACTCTGCAACCCATGAATCGCAGCACGCCAGGCCTCCCTGTCCATCACCAGCTCCCGGAGTTCACCCAGACTCACGTCCATCGAGTCGGTGATGCCATCCAGCCATCTCATCCTGGGTCGTCCCCTTATCCTCCTGCCCCCAATCCCTCCCAGCATCAGAGTCTTTTCCAATGAGTCAACTCTTCGCACGAGGTGTCCAAAGTACTGGAGCTTCAGCTTTAGCATCATTCCTTCCAAAGAAATCCCATGGTTGATCTCCTTCAGAATGGACTGGTTGGATTTCCTTGCAGTCCAAGGGACCCTCAGGAGTCTTTTCCAACACCACAGCGGCCTAGAGTGCCAGGCTGCAACGGCGCAGGGACGGCCGAGAGGAGCTGCCCTGCGTCTGAGGTCAGGGGCGGCAGCCGAGAGGAGCTACCCTGTGTCCGAGGTCAGTGGCCGTGGCGAGGAGGAGACACCCCACGCCCGAGGCCAGGGGTGGTGACCTTAAGGAGCCACCCCGAGCCCGAGGCCAGGGCCAGTGGCCTGGAGGAGCAACCCGAGGAGTGGTGGCTGTGCAGGCACAGGAGGGCCTAGAGGAGCTATCCCACGTTGAAGGTCAGGAATGGCGGCGGTAAGGAGATACCCCTCGTCCAAGGCAAGGAGCAGCGGCTGTGCTTTGCTGGAGCAGCCATGAAGAGATACCCCACGCCAAGGTAAGAGAAACGCAAGTAAGATGGTAAGTGTTGCAAGAGGGCATCAGAGGGCAGACACACTGAAACCATAATCACAGAAAATGAGTCAATCTAATCACACTAGGACCACAGCCTTGTCTAACTCAATGAAACCAAGCCATGCCTGCGGGGCAACCCAAGATGGGCTGGTCATGGTGGAGAGGTCTGACAAAATGTGGTCCACTGGAGAAGGGAATGGCAAGCCACTTCAGTATTCTTGCCTTGAGAACCCCATGAACAGTATGAAAAGGCAAAATGATAGGATACTGAAAGAGGAACTCCCCAGGTCATTAGGTGCCCAATATGCTACTGGAGATCAGTGGAGAAATAACTCCAGAAAGAATGAAGGGATGGAACCACAGCAAAAACAATACCCAGTTGTGGATGTGACTGGTGATAAAAGCAAGATCCAATGCTATAAAGAGCAATATTGCATAGGAACCTGGAATGTCAGGTCCATGAATCAAGGCAAATTGGAAGTGGTCAAACAGGAGATGGCAAGGGTGAACGTCGACATTCTAGGAATCAGCGAACTAAAATGGACTGGAATGGATGAATTTAACTCAGATGACCATTACATCTACTACTGTGGGCAGGAATCCCTCAGAAGAAATGGAGTAGCCATCATGGTCAACAAAAGAGTCCGAAATGCAGTACTTGGATGCAATCTCAAAAACGACAGAATGATCTCTGTTCGTCTCCAAGGCAAACCATTCAATATCACAGTAATCCAAGTCTATGCCCCAACCAGTAATGCTGAAGAAACTGAAGTTGAACGGTTTTATGAAGATCTACAAGATCTTTTAGAACTAACACCCAAAATAGATGTCCTTTTCATTATAGGGGACTGGAATGTAAAAGTAGGAAGTCAAGAAACACCTCGAGTAACAGGCAAATTTGGCCTTGGAATGCGGAATGAAGCAGGGCAAAAACTAATAGCGTTTTGCCAAGAAAATGCACTGGTCATAGCAAACACCCTCTTCCAACAACACAAGCGGATATGTCAGCTCCTTCTAAACTATATGGCCTCACCATCTACTTCTTGTCTCTATGAATCTGGTTCCTGCCTGATGACAAAAATCGCAGGTTCTGAAGTTAACCCACAAATCAGGTGGACACAAAACAAGTGTCCATGTGCTTTATTTTCCATAATTAATTTTAATTTCTGATTTAGGAACCCCCTCCTGCTTCTTCTAGTATCAGTTCTTCGGGGTGTGCAGTCGCTGAAGCCATGCTCCCTCCCTGGGTCTTCTCCAGGGCCAGGGAGGGGCACACCCAATGAAGTCCTTAGCCGTTCATCAGCCTACACAATTGACCTCACTGTCCTTCCCAGTCTCCCTCAATTCAGAGTGATAAACAGGATTATATTATAACTGGAAAAAGACATCAAAACCAAATTAAAAGGAAGTGACAAAACAGTACAGTGGTCTGTCAAAAATTAAACATAGAATTACCATTTGATTTAGCAATTCCACCTGTGAGTAGAAACAAAAAATTTGAGGGACTTCCCTGGAAAGACTGATGCTGAAGCTGAAGCCCCAGTACTCTGGTCACTTGATGCAAAGAGCCAGCTCATTGGAAAAGACTCTGATGCTGGGAAAGATTGAGGGCAGGGGGAGAAGAGGGTGACAGAGGATGAGATGGTTGGATGGCATCACCGACTCAATGGACACGAGTTTGAGCAAGCTCTGGGAGATAGTGAAGGACAGGGAAGCCTGGCATACTGCAGTTCATGGGGTTGCAAAGAGACAGACATGATTTAGTGACTGAACAACAAGCTGGAGGTGCAGTGGTTAAGACTGCTTTCACTGCAGGGGCCGGGGCTTTGATCCCTGGTTGGGGTACTAAGATCCCACATCCCATATGCCAGGTGGCATGGCCAAAACAAACAAACAAACAAACAAATATTTGAAGGTAGGGACTTAGAGACCTACTTGTACACCTGTGCTCACAGCAGCATTATTCACAGGAAACAAACCAAGTATCTGTCCACGGTTGACAGATAAACAAATTAGGGTCCATCCATACAATGGAATGTTATTCAATCTTTAAAAAGGAAGGAGATTCTGACACCCACTGCAACACGGATGAAGCCTTAGGACATGATGCTTGGTGAAATCAGCTGGACACAAAAGGACAAACACTGTCTGATTCCACTCACAGGAGGTCCCTGGAGGAGTCAGATCCACAGAGAGGAAGTAGATGGTGGGGGCCTGGGGCTAGGAGAGAGGGAGCGAGAGATGGTATTTAATAACGGCACTCTCTGCCCTCACTTCCCCTCCAGCCACCCAGCCTCCTCAATGTTTATTATTATTGTCGTTGTTAAAAACTCATCTATTTATTTTATTGTGGTAAAATATACATAACATAAAATTTACCATTGTAACCACTTTCAGTGGCATTAAACACATTCACATTGTTGGGCAACCATCCCCACCATCATCTCCAGAACTTTCTCATCTTCCCAAACAGAAACTCTGTCCCCATGAAACACTGACTCCCCATCCCCCTGCCACAGCCCCTGGCTCCACCATCCACTTCCTGTTTCTATGGATCTGATTCCTGCAGGGACCTCCTGTGAGTGAAATCAGACAGTGTGTGTCCTTCTGTGTCTGGCTTATTTTATTGAATAGAATGTTCTCAAGGTTCATCCATGTTGTAGCAGGTGTCAGAATCTCCTTCCTTTTTAAGGCTGAAAATACTTCATTGGATGGATGGACCACAATTCATTTATTCATCATCTGCCCGGGGACACTTGGGTTGTCTCCACCTTTTGGCTACTATGAATCAAGCTATGAACATGAGTGGAAAAGTATCTGTTTGAGTTCCTGCTTTCAATTATTTCGGGTATATATCCTCACTGTTCCCTTTTGTTTCTTTATATAAAATGTTACTTATTTTTTTTGGCTGTGCTGGGTCTTGGTTGCTGCGTGTGCTTTCCTCTAGTTGCAGCAAGTATGGGCGACATTCTAGCTGTGCTCGGACTTCTCACTGCAGTGGTTTCTCTTAATGTGGAGCATGGGCTCTGGGGTGCGCGGACTTCAGTAGTTGCAGTTCATGGGCTCCAGAGCACAGGTTCAACAGTTGTGATGCACAGGCTTAGTTGCTCCATGGCGTGTGGGATCTTTCTGAATCAGGGATTGAGTCTGCGTCTCCTGCATTGGCAGGAGGATTCTTTACCACTGAGCCACCAAGGAAGCCCCTCACTATTTTTTGAACAAACCAGGAACAATCCTACCTCAGGACCTTTGCACTGGCTGTGCCCTCTGCCTGGAGTGACCTCTCCCAGATCTTCCCATGTCTGACTCCTTCTCATCTAACTCTGGCAGCCTCAGGCTGACCCAGCCATCGCTCACCATGAGGACACTGGCAACCCAGCCTCTCAGAGAAACCTCCACTGCTCTTGATCCAGAGAAATCTTGCTCTGAATGGAACGACTCCTATTTTATAAAGCTTCTTTGTGTACATGTTTGAATCTTACCACATTCCTGCTGTGGAGCCCAGACACAGTCATGGGGAAAACACAAGAAACATTTCAATGGATGACAGTCATGAGAACAATGATACATGATGTCAATTAACAATTACAGAACAGTCGTTGGGTATCACATTCTACTTTGTGCTGGGCAGGTGGCTAAGAGCTTTGTGTGTGACATCTTATTGAATCTGGAAAGATGGATATAGTAATTGCATCCATTTCACAGATGAGGAAACTGAGGCTCAGCCAGGGGAAAACACTTGCCCAAAATGACATTACCAGGACTCAAACTCAGGTCTGTTTGCTCCATTGATCCCAGCTTCATGGTCCCCAAGGAACATAAAATTCAGGGCAGATCCACACGTGGTGGGTTAAAAGACCTGGGAGAGGGTGACAGAGTCGCTCTGGCCACTTCTGTATCGTCTGCAGTGAGTAACTTTCACCTCATTAGATCTCCCAGCTTCTGTATCCATCATTTGATTCTTCTCTTCGTCATAGTGCCATTGAACTGTCTGGGCTGGGTGGTTAATATCTTTAAACTTTTTCCCTTATTTATTTGGCTGTGCTGGGTGTTAGTTGTGGCATGTGATTGCTGTGGGGGTTTTTCTCCAGTTCCGATGAGTGTGGGCTACCCTCTAGTTGCCTTGCACAGGCTTCTCATTGCAGTGGCTTTTCTTGTGGAGCGTGGGCTCCTGGGCAGATACCCTTCAGTAGTTGCAGCTAGCAGGCTCTAGAGAGCAGGTTGGATAATGTGCACGTGAGTATAGTTGCTGCATGGCGTGTGGGATCTTCCTGGACCAGGGATTGAACCCATGTCTTCAGCACTGGCAGGTAGATTCTTTACCACTGAGCCACCAGGGAAGTCCACATGTGGAATTTTTAGTTGCAACATACGAACTCTCAGTTGTGATATGTGGGATCTAGTTCCCTGACCAGGGATTGAACTTGGGCCCCCTGCACTGAAAGTGCGGAGTTGTAGCCACTGGACGACCAGGGAAGTCCCCAGGTGGTTAATATCTTGCCCCATCCAGGACTTGGTAGAGAGCATCTCCTAGCAGGATGCCTTGCTGCTATTTGTAACAGTGATGCTTTTGTGTGACATCATCCACATGAACTCAGCCAACCCACTGGGGCAGGCACCATGGATATCCCCATTCTACAGATGAGAAGAATGAGGCTTAGCAAGGGGAAGTCTCTTGCTCCAGGTCCTGCAGGAAGATTTGAGTCTGGACAGTCAGACTCTGGTCCCCAAGACTGTACCGCCTGGCTTTGTTCCTGGCTGCGTGGTGGCATTTTGCTTTATGATTTCCTGAGTGCCCCGTTAATCGTCTGAACAAAGCGATTACCACATCTTTTATATATGGCCCAATGTCTAATTGTCCAGGCCATGGAACCAGTGACTCAAAACCTCCCTCCCTAATTGTCTTTCCTGCACAATTAGTACCTCGTTATATATGGTTCTGTGGTCGCCTGCATTTCTGCAGTCTACCAGCCTTGCTGCTAATCATCTGAACTCTGTAATTAATGCCCTATACTAGACCGCCTTCTCTTCTCTGTGTAGTTAGAGCCATACTCATTCCTGGGGTGAGGGTTGGCAGTGCTCAGAAGAGAAAAATGCAGCCCCTGCCCACAAGAAAGTCCTTGTCTATTTGGAAAGGCAATAAGCAAATGCAGAATTTGCTTTCTGCTTGTGGGAGCTACAAATCCTGGTTGTAGAGTGGTAAATAGATCAAAGGTTCCCTCTGATGGAGGAAGGGCAATGGAGATTGGGTCATGCAGGATGCATAGGAGTTTGTGAGACGGAAGGGAATTCCAAGCAGAAGGAATAGGATGTGCAAAGGTTTAGATGTTGAAAGAGCTGGGAATTTGGGGAGGGAGGCAGTGAGAATTAGTAAAACAGGCAGGCTTGATTGTAGAATTATGGCAGGAGAGAATTTAGGAAGAACAAGAAATACTTAACAGGGGTCCTATATGGAGATATTGAAGAGCAGGTTGAGGACTTAGATTTTATCCCCTGGGGATCTATGAAAGCATTTGAGCAGAAGAGAGATTTGATCAGGTTTAATTTTTTAAAATGTTCTAGTTACTGTAGGGAGAATAAATTGGAAGGGAAGAGACATGGAGGCCATGAGACCAGGAAACAGGTGGCATGGACTCTTGCCCACCAGGCTCCTCGGTCCATGGGATTCTCCAGCCATGAATACTGGAGAGGGTTGCCATTTCCTTCTCCAGGGGATCTTCCCAACCCAGGGATTAAACCCGGGTCTCCCACATTGTAGGCAGATGGTTTACTATCTGAGCTACTAGGGAAGCCTTTCTGTTGTCCAGAGATAAAATTAAGGTGGAATTGAGTGGATCAGAGGTGGAATTGAGTGGATCAGAGGTGTGGGGATGGAAGGGAGTGGATGGATAAGAGAGATTTAGAGGATAGAATGAGCAAGATGTGGAAACTGACAGGTGATGGGTGAGGATGTGGGAGGAAGGGCAGTGGATGCCCAGGTCTTTGATCAAAGGGTATGCACGGGAGGTTGATGGGGCCATTCCCAAGTAGAGAATAGAAGGTCTGTAATGAAGATTCTAAGCTCCATTTGAGTCCTACCTGAGGAGGGACATAGAGGCCATCCCGGACTGGAGCACAGAAAGCTGTTCAGGGTTTGGGATCTGATTTGGCAGGAACCTCCAAAGCTGTGAGAGTGGATGAGTTCACCAAGAGGGAGAGTGGAGATCTGGAAGCAAGAAATCAGCAATTGCTGTTATAAGCCCCTGAGATTGCAGGGTGGGGAATGTTTGTTATGTGGCACTCTCACAGCATTAGCCAACTGCTACAAGTCTCCAGAAACAGACTCTGGAGCCCTCCCAGGTCAGGCCCCTTTTGTTAGATGTGGAAACATAGCCCATCTGGAGCTGCTCCATGTACACATCTCAGAAATCCCCAGCTAGACAAGAATCCAGCCTCCTGCAGCTGCTCCCTGAATTAAGAAACTCAAGGGGTTCCAATAGGTTCTGTGGTAAATTACCCATGAAAGTACCAGGGAAAACCTCACTCGGGGGAGGGCGGGGTGGAAGGCGAGAAGATCTGTGATGATATATCTACAGGAGGAAAAAAAAAAGATTTGGGAGCTCAGTGGTGGAATGTTCTATAAGAACCTTTTAAAAGCAAACACAGGAGACATGAGCAGTTTTTAAAATGACAGACAATACAAGGGAAGATAATATATTTAAAACCCATATCAACTGTTAACAGACCATAAAAATACAGCTACATTAATCTGAGCTGTCTGTCACGGGCCCTCTGAGCAGCTGTGTGATTTTATAGTTTCGCTCCTGGAGGTTTCCTTGACACTTTCACAAATACATCTCAATTTATTTAGATAAGGACAATAGAAATATTGCACTTTTTTTTTTCTTTCTTCCTTCCCCTCTTCTTCCTCCACCACCTCCCTGAATAGCTGAGAGATCTGACAGAGCTGGCCTAGCAGAGCTTTTTCAAATTGAAAAAAAAAAAACAAAAAAACTTTTTTTTTTTTACTTAGAGAAAAGTTCCTATCAAGGGTTCTAGGGCCCCAGGGTTTCAAGGTTGTGGGGAAAGCCCAAGTTGGTGCCTTTGTTGCTGTGTGTCTGCAGGCAAATGCCTTACCTTCTCTGAGGTCTGTTGGCAAAGATCCTGCACACGCCTGCTCCTCCTCCCCACACCCGGATAAATCCACACTTACCATCACCACCACCTTCACCACAACAGTTTGCTACTCACCTCCTATCTCTCATCGCCTCTCCCCGCTGGTTCACTAGTACCTACTACAAAGGTCCCCTTGCTCTTTTGCCTACCTGCCAGGCATGATCCTGCCCCACAGCCTTTGCACTTGTTGTTCCCTCCATCCTGAAGGACCTCTCCTCATTCTTCCCATAGCTGGCTCTTCTTCCTGTTTCAGTTTAATGCCACCTCCTCCCAGAAGCTCTCCCTGACTACCCCCAGCTAAAGAAGCTTCCTTGTCCTTTCTTTCGCATCAGATCATGTTCTGTCTCCTTCCCAGGACTTACATTCCTTGAAAATAGTTTATTTGCCCATTCATTAGTTTTATTGCCTGTCTCCTACACCAGACTGAGCTCCTTGAGGTCAGGGGCCAATCAGTTGGTTGTTTGGTTTACTTTTGTTGGTTTCTTTCAGCCACTGATATCTTCCTGGTGCTTGGAACAGGGCTTGGTATACAGTAGGTGCTCAATACATACTTGTTGAGGGATTGAATGAAGCGGGGAGTGAATAGGCCACTCTGGGTTGGGAATGGTGCAGCAACGCCTTGGAGGTAGAATTTGCCATCAGAAGTTGTGAGCCCCGAGCATCTGGAATGGGACCCCAGCCTTCCCTTCTTCCGGAAAGCGGTTCACATCTGACAGTTTAAGACTGCAAGTCCAGGGACTTCCCTGGTATCCAGTGGCTAAAACTCCAAGCTTCTAATGCAGGGGGCCCGGTTTTCATCCCTAGTCAGGAAAACTAGATCTTGCATGCTGCAAGGAAGATCAAAGATCTGGTGTGCCATAACTAAGACCTGGTGCAACCAAAAAAAAAAAAAAAAAACCACCAAAACCCCCACATCCAGCACCATGCCAACCACTCTGGGTTCTGCTGCTCACAAACCCCCTCCCCATGAGTGCTGGCGACACCATCCTGGTCAAACAAGGGTCCTCCTCTTAGGCTCCCCCACCACCACCTCCCCTGGTGGCTCAGGCGATAAAGAATCTGCCTGCAATTCAGGAGACATGGGTTTAGTCCCTGGGTCAGGAAGATCCCCTGGAGGAGGGAATGGCAAACCAATCCAGTATTCTTGGCTGGAGAATCCCATGGACAGAAGAACCTGGCGGGCTACAGTCCACGGGGTCACAAAGAGCCGGATACAACTGAGCAACTAACACTAACACACCTCCTCCCCCATCCGAGGCATCCTAGATGTCGTCACTGCTGCAGATGAAACCCATTTGATGCCGGGGAAGGCCCAGCACAGATGTCCCCAGGATGGAACATCTGGGCTGCATATTGCAGCAGCTGGCAGAAGCTGCGACACCACCAGGCACGATGACATCTCTGGGAGGCTAGGTGGCCCTGAGTCGCCTCCGGATCCCACCATCTGTCTGCAGCCAAAACCTGACGATTTCTCTGGGCTGGGGAGGAAAGGGTCCCAGAGCTGACTGCCATCCCTAATTCTTTCATCCCCTCCCTCCTCAGTGAATGATAGTTACTCAGTCGTGTCCAACTCTTTGCGACCCCATGGACTGTAGCCTCCCAGGCTCTTCTGTCCATGGAATTCTCCAACCAAGAATACTGGAGTGGGGAGCCATTCCCTTCTCCAGGGGATGTTTCTGACCCAGGGATTGAACCCGGGTCTCCTGCATTGCAGGCAGATTCTTTACCATCTGAGCTACCAGGGAATCTTAAGTCTGGGGCATTATCTCCAAATGATAACCTGAATCCACGCACATCACTCCATCCCACTCCTGCCTCTGCCGAGGCCCAGCCACCAGCATCACTCATCTGGACCCGTGCAGAAGCATCCCTGTGGTTTAGTCCCAGCTATCTCCCTGCCCTTGTCCCCTCTTACTCTGTGACAGCCGCACCGGCCTCCCTGCTGGGTTCAGAACACACCAGGCATGGTCTGGCCTCAAAGTCTTTGCCCATGCTGTTCCCTCTGCCTGGAACATTCTTCTCAGATCTCCCCATGGCCAGCTCCTCCTCGTCCTCCAAGTCTCTGCTCAAATATCACCTCCTCCAAGAAGCCCTCCCGATTTCCCTTGCCTAGTCATTCTGAGTTAGGTTAGGCTGCTACAACAGAATGCCATAGACTGGGTGCTCATAAACAAGACTTTTACTTCTCATAGTTCTGGAAGCTGGCAGTCCAAGATCAAGATGCAGGCAGAGGGACTTCGCTGGTGGTGCAGTGGCTAAGACTCTGTGCTCCCAATGCAGGGGGCCCAGGTTCAATCCCTGGTCAGGGAACTAGATCGAACATGCTGCAGCTAGGAGTTTGCATGCCGCAACTAAAGCTTCTGCGTGCTGCAGCTAAGGAACCTGCACACCACAATGGAGGTCAAAGTTACGCTGTGCCGCAACTAAGACCCGGTGCGGCCAACTAAATAAACATCTCTTTTAAAAAAAGATACTGGCAGATATGGTGCCTGCTGAGGACGTGCTTCCTGTTCCATGTCCTCACATGGCAGAAAGGGTAAGGGGGCATGCTGGGATCTCGTGTATAAGGGTGTGTGTGCGTGTTAAGTCGCTTCAGTCGTGTCTGACTCTTTGTGACCCTATGGACTGCAGCCCACCAGGCTCCTCTGCTCATGGGATTCTCCAGGCAAGAGTACTGGAGTGGGTTGCCATTTCCTCCTCCAGGGGATCTTCCCGACCCAGGGATCGAACCTGCATCTCCTATGTCTCCTGCACTGGCAGGCAGGTTCTTTGCCACTAGCGCCACCTGGGAAGCCCAGTATAAGGGCACTAATCTCATTCATAAGGACTCCACCTTTATGACCTAAGCACCTCCCAGAGGCCCCACCTCCTCGTACCATCACTTTAGGGATTTGGTTTCAACATATGAGTTTGCACAGGACACAAACATACAGCCTATAGCAATCTGCCTGTCCTCCCTGACCCCCATCTCTTCCACGCTCCTCTCATTCCATGGGTTACCTGCCTTCTACCCAGTACTCGCCTCTCTTTGCCTGGCAAACTCCTGCTCATGCCCTGAGCCCTAGTTCCTTCCAATCTCCCAGCCCCCTGGGTTCCCTGACCTCGACCCTGAGGGGCTGGGTGAGTCTGTCCAGCTCCGCATCCCTGCCATCCTGGGGTCCCTTGGGGACATCTCAGCACAGGGCTGGACACACAGGAGCTATCACAAAGCATCTGCTGCCCTGTTGCTTTTCTTCCTCAGACCCTTCTTGGCCTGGGTGTCCTTCTAGAATTTCCATGGATCAGGAGTCTGGCTACAGAGTCTGTTTGAAAGGGATGCAATGGCTGGGGGTGGGGACTGTCTTGAGTTTGGGTTTGCCCAACGTATCCACTTCTTAAACGTGGGTTTTCAGTTTCCTTGGGGGTGGCTCCACGGTCCCTGATGGAGATTTTAGAAGGGTCTGAAGCCCCACAAACCACCCTTTGGCAGTGCCCATCTTCCCCTCTGGCTACCCAATGTCCCAGACCTCTCTTGGCATCTCTCTGTTAGTCTTAGACCCATGCCCCATCACCAATGGTAGATGGCACCTTGGGACATCCAATCACATTATCAGAGGCACTAAAGAGCCTAGTGGTGAAAACTCTTGACTCTGGAGCCAGGTGGCCCGAGTTCAAATCCCAGGTTTCCACTTGTACTAATTCTGTGTGACATTGGGAAAAGTATTTGCCCTCTCTGAGCCTCAGTTTCCCCATCTCTAAAATGAGGGTAATGACATCTACCTCTTAACCTGTTAGAAGGATTAACTGAGTTTCTATGCTGTTTATTTCTGGGGTCTTAGTTCCCCAACCAGGGACTGAATATGAGCCCCTTGCAGTGGAAGCATGGAGTCTTAACCACTGGACCCCCAGGGAAGTTTCTGTGCTGTTTATTCTAAAACAGAGCTGGGCACATGGGAATTGTCCTAAGGAGTGCTATTGCTGTTGTTATTAGTATAATTTTATTTCTTTTTAAAAAAAAATTATTTCTCAAATCCCCCAGGGCCCAGTGCCAGCCATGCTCTCCCCTGCTCCTGAGTACAGGGTCCTGGTTCTCAGCCCCTGCTCTGTGCAGAGCAGCCCCCTGTGCAGAGAGAAGATTCTAGAAGAAGGGGGAGGGGCTGCCTGGTGGCTCTTCTCTCACGTTTGCAGAGCGAGCTCAGTGCGTGCTGACTTTGAACAGAGGTTTTTCTTGGGGACTTTGGGGGTTTAGCAGGGAGGGGCTAAAGGTCCCTGCCCCACCCACGTGGCTCCTGATATTCTGAGCAGCCCCAGGGATGAGTGAGTTATAAATCAACATCTCACAGGGGACAGCCGCTTCTCGAGCCTGGGGACCTCGAAGAAATGCAGCTCCAGGCCCTAGCAGTGACCCTGGGGGTGACCTTTGCCTGCAGGCTCATCCAACCAATGAGAAAGCCCGCTACGGGTGCCTGGAAACCGTTTCCATGACACCCAGGAGCCGCGGTCCCTGGAAGGGCCTGGTCCGAGGGTGAGGGGCTGGCGGGTGGGGGTGCAACGGGGGTGGGGGGGGGAATGCTTGCAGATAACCATGGCAACGCCAGCAGCTGCGGGAGGCAGGCCCAGCTGGCACGGAGGCGCCTGCCCGCTGGATCCCAGTGCTGCCACCGCCCCCAGGGCCCTCCTCCTGGCACTAGCAGGGACACTGAGGCCCAGAGTCACCTGTCACCCACTCTAGGGTGCCTTTTGGAGATGGAAATTGCACCTTGCCTGTGTCAGCATGAGGGGCCTCATAGGAAAGGGTGGGGCTTTGGGAGGCAGAGCAGAGACCCTGCAGCTTGGCTAGGGGCAATCTGGGAGGGCTTTCTGAAAGAGGTGAGCATTTCCCAAGCATCACTGGTAATGGTTGGTGCCACATCAGCACACACCTGTTCCACGATTCATTTGATATCTGCCTTCCACTGATTCACATCTTCTCAAGTAAATGTATTTAAAAACAGTCCCTGCTTCCCTCCTGCAAATGGAAAGCTGGTTGCACCTGCCCAAACACAAGGTGGGTGGCAGAACACTCTGGATGGAAACAAAGCACACTCCTTCCATCTAGTGAGGAGGAGTCACTGCCGCGCAGGCCTGGGGGCCTGTAGCCTGCTCTCACTTTGTTTACAAGAGGATGTATGAGAGAAAAGGGTTAAAAACAATCAAAAGACCAGAGCTCTCAGCACTCTCCTTTGCATCAACAGAGGTAATGAAAGATTGGGAAAAAACTCATTTTTCCCCATGTGAATTAATGATATTGATGGAATGATCCAGAATTGCTCTGGGCTGTGTCACTGAGGGGAATCCTGCCGTGCTGACTGAGGATTTGGTTAGGTGGAAAGGAAGGGTGTCCGAGGCAGAGGTGTGCAGCATAGGCAAAGGCTTGGAGGAAGGATTCTTGAGGAGAGGGTGCCGTTGTGAGAGAATTTCTCCCTAGGCTCAAAGGAACAGTGTCTTCTGGCCTTTCTGGTGTTTTCCAACAGAGGCGGGTAGGAAAGCAAATGAATCTTTGGTCCAAGAGAGAAGGGGCTTGGGGCTCTGGGTTCTGAGAGAGCACTGCAAGGGGCTGTCTGGGAGGAGGAAGTGTTATGTGGGTGATGATTCCTGGAAGCAGCAGAAAGGGAGGGGAGAGGGAGACTGGTAAGAAAAGGGGCCAATATGGGGGCACCAGTGAGCAGTGACTACTGTGAGCATCTGGGACCCAATCTTGCTGGGGACATCTGGAATATCGTATACAGAAATCCTCAGAGTGGTTCCATTCGTACATTAAAGGCTCTGACAAGTCCTGCAAAAGAGACAGCTGTTGAATGGTTTCCCAGATGAGCCTGGATATCAACTTTTTATCCACAGCAGTTTGCTGGACACATTTTTTGAGGCATCAATCATACCTCTGCCTTCTCTGGCCTCTCTCTCTCTCTCTCTTTTTCTGGCCGCATGAACTCTTCCTTGAAGTGCACTGACTTTCCATAGCTGTGGCATGCACAGGCTTCTCCAGTTACAGCACATGGGCTCCAGAGCACGCAGGCTCAGTGGGTGCGGCGTGCCAGCTCTCTAGTCGTGGCATGCAGTTTTAGTTGCCCCACTGCATCTGGCATTTTAATTCTCCAATCAGGGCTTGAACCCATGTCCTCTGCACTGGAAGACAGATTGTTAACCACTGGACCACCAGGGAAGTCCCTCTTGGCCTACTCTTATATCTAGGTTGTGATGTAAGACAGACAACAAAATAAAGTTAATACAATTATTATTCTTTCCCCAAGAGAACATGTACTGGCTTCTGTATCTGAAGAGTCCAAAGTTCTCTTCTTTCAGGTATGGCTAGATCCAGGCACTGAGATAATGATACTGATGCTATTTTTAAAACACATGCCTTTGAGGCATAATTGACATACAATTTGGCCAACATAAACACATTTGTGATGGGTTATGACATATGTGTATGTCCATGAAACCATTACCACAATCAAAATAGTAAATTTCATCCCTGAAAGTTTCCTTGTGTCCTTTTATACTGTTGGCCCAACACAAGAAGAAAGGCTGGCACTGGGATAGGGCATGGAGTTTGAGAGATGAAACCTGTTGCCTTGGCTCTGTTTTGGCTGTGAGCAATGGAAATTAAACAGTTCTGGGGAGAAAACAGGGCTTCCCTGATGGTTCAGTTGGTAAAGAATCCACCTGCAGTGCAGGAGACCCTGGTTCAATTCCTGGGTCAGGAAGATCTGCTGGACAGGGGATAGGCTACCCACTCCAGTATTCTTGGGCTTCCCTTGTGACTCAGTTGGTAAAGAATCCACCCTCAATGCGGGAGACCTGGGTTCCTTCCCTGGGTTGGGAAGATCCCCAGGAGAAGGGGAAAGGCTGCCCACTCCAGTATTCTGGCCTGGAGAATTCCATGGAATGTATAGCCCATGGGGTTGCAAAGAGTTGGACACGACAGCAATTTTCACTTTCACTTTTGACCATATAAACAGATTGCAGCAACTGAAAACTCCCGGGTGCAGCTTCAGACATAGCTGGATCCAGGAGTTGAGCTGATGTTATTGGAGGTCTATTTCAGTGTCTGACTTTCCTCTGGGTGAGCTTCTTTCACAGGCCCCCATTCATAGAGTTAAAAGATTCCCCAAACTCCAGGCTTATTTCTCTTCCCAGTCAGCCTGGCAAGCAGAAATGAAAACCCTCCTGCCTAGGGGTTCCAGCGAAGACCATGGCTAATTCTGATTGGCTTGACTCAGGTCACATGGCCACCTCTGAACCAATCACTGTAGCTGAGGGATGTGACAGTCCCACTAACCAGCTCAGGGTCACCGTAGACCAAGAAATATGTTGGGGTGGGTTCAGACTGGGAGTGAGGAGCAGGCTCCCCCACCCCCGAAGCAGAGCCAGAATTTGTCACTGGCCAATGCAGGGGATATGGGTTCGGTCCCTGGTTTCGGAAGATTCCACACGCCATGGGACAACTAAGCCTGTGCACCATGACTGCTGAGCCCGAGAAGCCACAGCTACTGAAGCCTAGAGCCTGTGCTCCACAAGAAAAGCCACTGCGATGAGCAGCCTGTGCACCGCAACAAAGAGCAGCCCCCGTTCACCGCAACTAGAGAAAGCCTGCGTGCAGCCACAAAAACCCAGTGCAGCCGAAAATAAATCTTCATAAGTAAAATAAGTTAATTTCACTATAATAGGCTGTGTAACATTAGGAAAATGGCTTGCTCTCTCTGATCTGTTTCCCATCCATAAAAAGAAACCTATGGGGAGCCCATGATTGACTCCTTGAGTTGTGGGGCTGCAAGGTGTCTGGAATACCCAGGAGCCTGGAGAGGACTCTCCCTCCCTCCAACCTCTCTCCTGGGACTCCAAGGATTGCTGAATCCTTCCTATAAGCCAGGCCTGATAACATGGATCCATGGCAAGGGCCACCCCAGTCTCAGCCCATCCGAGAGTAAAATTCATAGACAATATAACTGACCAACACATGTAATTTCAAAAATCATAACTTGCTGGTTATGATATAAAGGAGACATAAAAAGAAAGTTCTTTTCCATAAAATTCTATGTATTTCGATATGTAAATATTCCAGCACAACCATGATAAAAGATTCAACAAAGCCAACAGAAGCCTCCACCTGATGGGCCCCCATCATTGCTTCTCTGCACCAGGGCAGTTACCTCCACCTTGGTCCCCAGGCTTCCTTCTTGGCTCCCCACAGTCTTCCCTGCAGCCACCAGAGGAGCCCTGTGAGCACCTGAGTCAGGCACCTCCCCATCTCCTCTGCCCACAGCCCTCCAGGGCTCCCACCTTCCTTGGGGTAAAAGCCCAAGGCCTCCTCTGAACTTCCAAAACTGTGGCTCTGCCCTGTCACCTCCCTGCCCTGCCCTCCTCCCTCTCCCCCACTCGCTCACTCTGCTCCAGCCACGTGGGCTTCCTCATTGTTCCACCAACATACCAGCCCAGTCCTGCCCCAGGGCCTTTGCACAGACTGTGCCATCAACCTGGCCAGCTTTCTCCCAGACATTCATATGTCTTGACTTCTCCTCATCCCTGAAGTCTCAGCTTAAATGTCACTTTTTTTCACCTCTTCCTTGACCTTCAGTTAAATGCTCCCCAGCCTCCCTCTTTCACTCCCTATCACATCCCTCCCTTTGCTTATCTTCTCCGAATAATGCTTTCTGATTTTTCTTTAATTCTGTTATTTCTTTGTTGTCTGATCCCAGGAGCCCTACAATAGCACATGCAGTCTTCAATAAATGAATTCATTCAGTGAATGTTTAAATGAGTCCATCATCTCATGCTCATTCTCTGGATGAGGAAGCTGAGGCATGGAGAGGTGAGTTTGCCTGGAGGGAGAATCAGGCTTGAGACACTTCGAACTAACAACTCTCAACTCTGATGCTGAAACCCCGGTGTTCCCCAAGGACCCAGACCATGAGCAGAGAGGAGGGGAGAGCGACAGTGAAGGAGTTAAACTTCCACCACCCATCCCCCCAACTTCAGTCGCCAGGCCTGGGTCACTTTGTGCCGAATTCACACATCCACACATGGTTTCTGGCTCCTTTGGCTCACCCGTCCCACCCCCAGGGGGAAGCATATTCGTCTCCATGGCAACCGTGTTGTCTCCCATCTGACTGGGGCTGAATGACAGCATTGGGCCAGATGAAGTCACTTGCCACCCACACAGGAGAGATAGGAGCTGGCCCAGAAGTGCCAAGAGCAGGGATGGACTCAGAGGTCCACTTCACCTACCAGCAGACTGGAGCTGGGGGAACAAACCTGTCCACAGCCTACCATTCCACCATCATAGATCCATGCCTTGGTGTCTTAAACACTTTGGTGGCCCTGGGGCTTCAGAGAGAGCTCAGATCTCAGGTGTGCAGGAATGAGCACCCTGGGGAGATTGCATCTGATCCATCTTTGTAACTCCTACTCCTGAGCCTGGCACACAGTAGGTGCTCAAGAAATGCTTGAGAAGAAAAGGAAGGAGAAACAGAGGAAGGGGATTGTTGGCCAGAGCCCTTAAGTTCTTACCTAACAGTCTAGATTTCTTCCAGGATTTTTTTCTATCAGCCAGCACTTCTCTTATCAGTTAACCTTTTAGTTATCAGCTCACACCTTAGTTATCAGCTCACACTTTAGTGATCAGCTCACACCTCAGGTATTATCTGTGTCAGAAATATTCAGGGAAGGCTAAAGAATGGGCAACTGAGCCTCAGAAAACAGGTTTGTTTGTTCGTTCCCTCAAATCCCTTCCTCCCCTCCCCACCAATTCCCAGCAGGGAGAGAGAGTTGATTTGTTTTGCAGGAAGCTGGGGAAGGGAAGTTCTGAAACCAAAGCTTCCACTCCAGTATTCTTGTCTGGGAAATCCCATATACAGAGTAGCCTGGTGGGCTACAGTCCATGGGGCCGCAAAGAGTTGTTGCTGCTGCTGCTGCTAAGTCGCTTCAGTCGTGTCTGACTCTGTGCAACCCCATAGACGGCAGCCCACTAGGCTCCCCTGATGGCACCCCACTCCAGTACTCTTGCCTGGAAAATCCCATGGACGGAGGAGCCTGGTGGGCTGCCGTCCATGGGTCGCTAGGAATCGGACCTGACTGAGCGACTTCACTTTCACTTTTCACTTTCATGCAAAGAGCTGGACCTGTCTTAATGACCAAACACCACCACTGTCTTTATAATTGGAGGGAAAAAAACAAACAACAATAAAGGGTATCATAAGGTGAAAAATGTGGGCTCAGTTCTTAAGGAAGAATTTTCATACCAGTGGAACTATCCAAAACCTGGATGGGCTGCCTTAAGCAGTAATGAGGTCCCCACCACAGGAGGTAATCAAGGTGAGCTAGAGAACCATGCTTAGGAAGAAACAAAGGGAATCAGAGGCAGAAGATTCCAAGAATGCTGTCTTTTTTATTCTAAGATTTGGTGACAGTTTTAAGATTCTGTGCCTAAGATTCAGCAGCAAACCCCAAGTTTCCACAGTGATAGAGGTCTGGGCAGTCATTCTGGAATCTTCTGATTCACCATACAATTCATCGATTCCCACAAACAACAACTGGCCACATGCTGTGAGCCAGGCCTTGTTCTAGGAGCTGGGGACAGAGCAGGGACCAAAAACAGTCAATACCTGACAGTCTTGGGTGGAGACAGGCAAGAAACAGTTAAAACCAATGGATTATAATCTATCCAGCCAATAAATTTGCAGTGGGAGAAAAAAAGATCAGGGAGGAGGGGCCCTGGAAGTAACCAGTGGAGGGAAATACAAGCTAATACGATGATGGTGACACTT
Source organism: Oryx dammah (assembly GCF_014754425.2). Taxonomy (NCBI): domain Eukaryota; kingdom Metazoa; phylum Chordata; class Mammalia; order Artiodactyla; family Bovidae; genus Oryx; species Oryx dammah. The sequence continues at coordinate 90,721,355 of NW_024070189.1, forward strand.
GAGCTGAGACCTGAAAAAGATGAAGGAAAGAGCCTTCATGTGAACAAAGGGTGTTCCAAACAGAAGAAACAGCGGCGACAAAGAACCCGAGGCATCAACATGCTCAGCATGTTTGAAAAACAAGGAAATGATGGAGGAGAGTTGGAGGTGAGGTAGACACACCTGAGGAGGTGTCATCTGAGCTGAAAAGAAGCTATGCCTCCAAAAACCAGGGGCTTTCCAAATACAGAGGACAACATATGCAAGGGTCCTGGGAAATGAATGAGCTTGAAGAGAGAGAGAGAAAGAAAAGGACACACAAACACTTACAGGCAGAGACAGAGAGACTGTGAAACAGAAAGACAGATGGAGAAACTGAGACAGACAGGCAGAGAGGAATCTCCCACTGATAGGGGTTCTGGGTGGGATTTCATTCTTCAAAAGTTCATATGTTGAAGGCCATAACCCCAAGACCTCACAATGTAATCTTGTTTGAACATAGATTAAGGTAAATCTGGTGAATCAGATGATACTGGTGAATTGGATTGCCGAAAGAAATATAAACATCAGATATGCAGATGATACCACTCTAATGGTAAAAAGTGAAGAGGAACGAAAAAGCCTCTTGATGGTAGTGAAAGAGGAGAGTGAAAAAGCTGGTTTAAAACTCAACATTCAGAAAACTAAGATCATGGCATCAGGTCCCGTTACTTCCTGGCAAATAGATGGGGAAAAGGTAAGAGCAGTGGCAGATTTTATTTTCTTGGGCTCCAAAATCATTGTGGATGGTAACTGCAACCATGAAATTAAAAGCTATGATAAACCTAGACAGCCTATTAAAAAGCAAAGACATCATTTTACCGACAAAGGTCCGCACAGTCAAAGCAATGGTTTTTCCAGTAGTCATGTATGGATGTGAGAGTTGGACCATAAAGAAGGCTGAGCATGGAAGAACTGATGCTTTCAAACTGTGGTGCTGGAGAAGACTCTTGAGCATTCCTTGGACAGCAAGAAGATCAAACCAGTCAATCCTACAGGAAATCAACCCTGAAGATTCAATGGAAGGACTGATGCTGAAGCTGAAGCTCCAATCCTTTGGCCATCTGATGTGAAGAGTCAGCTTATTGGAAAAGACCCCGATGCTGGGAATGATTGAAGGTAAAAGAAGAGGGTGACAAAGGATGAGATGGTTAGATAACATTACCGACTAAATGCAATGCATTTGAACAAACTCCAGGTGATAGTGAAGGACAGGAAGTTTGGCGTGCCACAGTCCATGGGGTCACAAAGAGTTGGACATGACTTAGTGACTGAACAATAACAACATACTGGTGAAGAGTGGGTCTCTAATTCAATATGATTGGTGTCCTTATAAAAGAGGGACGTTTGGACAGTCATGCATACAAGGAGAAAGCTTTGTGAAGATGAAGACAGTCACCTACAAGCCAAGGAGAGGGGCATGGAGCACATCCTTTCCTCAGGGCCCTCACAAGGGACCAGGCCAGCCAACACCTTAATCTCAGACTTACAAGTGCCCAGAAATGTGACAATACCTGTCATCTGCTTAAGCCCCCACTCTGTGGTAATTTGTTACAGCAGCCACTGGAAACTAGTATTCTGGGTGAGCCAATGAGTTAACAAATGACTGCATTTGGAAAGTCAGGGACTGCTCTGCAAAGCTTGATTCTGCCTTGGTCAACCTCACTCAGATTGAAGGGAATTTCCAGTTCAGGAGTTCAAATCTCAAGCTTTCTCCAGGAGTTGGTAGGTCTAAAGATGACCTATTATGCCCAGAACGTTTCTTTTTTTAGAAAAAAAAATTATTTATTTGGCTGGTTCAGGTCTTAGTTGCAAAATGCAAGATCTTCGCTGCATTATGTGGGATCTTTCATCACAGCACCCAGACTCTCTAGTTGTGGTGCACAGGACTAGTTTCTCTGCAGCATGTGGGATCCTAGTTCTCCGGCCAGGGATCAAACCAGTATTCCCTGCATTACAGGGTGGATTGCTAATCACTGGACCACCAGGGAAGTCCCTGTTCAGAACCTTTCTATGACTCATTGCACAGCATCCTCCCCATGGACCCCCTTCCCAAAGTAGGAACTCTTTTTTTCTTTTTTAACAGAAGAGGAAACTGAGGCTCATAGAGGGCACTGTGGTAGGCAACTTATTAATACAAATATATTCCCAGGAATTTTTGCCTTGGTCCTCCTCTCCTGGCATACTCCTCATTCATTTAAGTAGCCTTTAAAACATTATTGAAAAAATTGTTTTCTGTGTAGAGATTTTGCATTTCTTTCGCTAGAGATATACCTAGATATTTGATATTTTTGATAATACAATGATGGGATCTTTAAAAAAAACTTATCCTTTGCTTCTCTCTGAGTCGAGAAGATCCCCTGGAGAAGGAAATGGCAATCCACTCTGGTACTCTTGCCTGGAAAATCCCAGGGACGGAGGAGCCTGGTAGCCACTGTCCATGGGGTCGCAAAGAGTCGCCCATGACTGAGCGACTTCACTCACTCACTCACTCCTCTCCTGGTGCAATCCTCTTCCCTTGCTTCGAATGAATAGAATATCACAAAAACAATGGATGTCATTTTCAGGGTTGGGTTATAAAAAAAAACTGTGGCATCCATCTTCCTGAACTCTCTCTACTGACTCTTTCTGTTTTGAAGAAGCAACCTGCTATGGTAGGGAGACACCAGTGGCAAGTAACTGAGAGTGGCCTCCAACCAACAGCCAGTAAGGAACTGAGGCTCTCCTCCTAACAACCTATAAGGAACTAAATAATGCTAACAACCATGGGAGCTTGGAAATGGATCCTGCCCGGGTCAAACATTCAGATGAGACATTATCCCTAACTGATACTTTGTTACAGCCTGAAGCACAGAACTCTGTTCAGCCATGCCCAGATTTCTGATCCACAGAAATTGAGATAGTAAATGTCTTTATAAGCCACAAAGTTTTGGAGAAAAATTTGTTATGCTGCTAAGTCGCTTCAGTCGTGTCTGACTCTGTGTGACCCCAGAGACGGCAGCCCATCAGGCTCCCCCGTCCCTGGGATTCTCCAGGCAAGAACACTGGAGTGGGTTTAGCTAACAAATACAGACAATCCTTTACCTAGGTCACACAGTAGGAAATAGCAGCAGAATTTGAACCCAGGACTGCACAGAGACATGTCCAGTCCCTTGCTCTCAAAAATGACCAACTGACACCTAGATTTGCTGTGTGAGTTGTGCTTTGGACTCCCCCACCCCACAAAATACATGGTTTCAGGATCAATTTGTTTGAAAATTCCCTTGCTTCTTTTGCTTTCTTTCTGTTCCTTGAATTCACCAAAATGTTCTCTGACCCCAGGGCCTGTGTACTGGCTGTGACCTCTGCTACAGCTTCCTCCCTTTGCCTTGCTCCCTGACTAGCTCAAATGTCACCTCCTCAGAGAGAGCCTCCCCAATTCCCCCCTGCCCTAACTAAAGTCACCTGTTCATCTTTTCCTAGCACATTAGCTCCTTTTATTTTTCCACAGAATTCTCATGAGAAAATATTTCAGAAAAAAAAGTAATTGTTTTTGCTGCTTATCAGCTGTCTGCTTCACATGGCAGGAATTTTGGTCTGCTTTAGTCACTGGTGTGCCCCCAATGCCCAGCACAGGGTCAAGCACACAGTAAATGCTGGAGTAAGCCAACAGGTGGCTGGTCTGGGACCTTGAATACATGCCTTCACAGGTCTGAGACTCCGATTGCCTTTCAATGAAAGGGGGCAATCCTCCCTTTCAATCCTTCCATCCTCCCCCACAGAGATGACTGCTGACACTGGGAACAGGTGAGTGAGAATGCCCAGTGGGGTCACAGACCCCCAGAGCTGTCCTCTCCAGGTCACACGGGCATGTCGCTGTCCATGGTACTGAACAGTGCAGGTGTGGGCATCTCCTAGTGTAGCTCTCTGAAAACAAGTCTACACAGTACACATAGCCCAGGGTGTAGAATCTGGGGTGTCAGGAACCCACATAGTTCTTTCACGGAACTCCCACCCCAGCTGCTATCTAAGTGACCTCTTGTGGGAGGAGCCTATCCTACTGGGGACCCCGATCTCCTAAGCCCCATCTGGCCCCAGCCTTGGTTCTATCAACCTAAGTGACAATTCAGGGGATCCTGAGTTGATAGCAGTAACTTCAACTTCTCAGTCTCTTTCTGACTCTATGTGTCTCTGTCTCTCTGTATGTCTGTCTCTATGTCTCTTTCTGTGTTGCTCTGTCTCTCTATCTCTATCTCCTCTGTCTACCCATGTCTCCTTTTGGCTCTATCTCTTTCCCTGCAAATCCCCACATTCTAGAAGCTCCAAGCCCTCATGCTACCTACAATGGGCTCAACTTTCTCCAGCTACCTGGGGAGGGGATGTGGAAGAAACAAAGTGAAGACTCCCACCTCTCTCCTTGTCTGTGTGTCAGCCAATATATGCTGCAGAGCATGGGGGCATGAACAGTCATCATCCTGTCCCAGTCCCAACACCACCTCCAGTTACCCTGGTGCCTCAGTGTCCATCTATACAGTGATGTGATTGGCAGATGATGTCTCAGCACCTCCCAAGGGCCACTCCCTGCTTCCCACATAAAAAAAAATCTCACTAGTCCCCAAACACCTGGAAGCAGAACATGAGGTGTGTGAATAATTTATTTTGTGAGTCATTTTAATATTTTATAATAATTGTGATGAGCCGCTTGGCTTTGTGGATGTGTTTGGGTGTCATTAAGCTAGAGCCAGTGATGGGCACTGCCACTGCAGCATCTCTAAATCAGCCAAGGTGACCTGTCTCCACGGTGGGGCAAATAGTGGGGGAGCCCGGCTAGGGGAAGGAGGCAGTCTTGAGGAATATTGAGGCAGATTGGGTGTCACTGGTGGTTAGTGGGCTCAGCTGTACTGAGACTGCAGCTACAGATCAGCCTCATCTGCTTTTTCCATTCATTCATTCATTCAACCCCTCAAACATTCACTTATTCAAACTCTGCCAGGACTGAATATTTATATCTTCTCCCATCCCCAATTCATATGTTGAAGCTCTGACCTCCAATGTGATGGCATTGGGAGGTGGAGACTCTGGGAAGTAATTAGGATTACATGAGGTCCCAAGGGTGGGGCCCCCATAACAGAATTAGTGCCTTTTTAAGAAGACAAGACTAGGGACTTCCCTGGCAGTCCAATGGTTAAGAATCTGCCTTCCAGTGCAGGGGACACAGGTTCAATCCCTGGCTGGGCAACTAAACCTGTGAGCTGCAACTACTGAGCCCTCTCACTCTAGAACCCATGTACTCTAACTAAGACCCAACACAACCAAATAAATAAAGGCTGGAGCCTGGGGTTTGCACTAAAAATTCTCAGTTTGCCCATCCTCCTTTCCAGAGTCATTCTTTATTCTTTCTCATCCTTGCCCATGCCTCTGGAGAGGCTCAACTGCATAGACATAGTCAATGATCTCCCATTGGCCAGATCCTGTCGGGTTTAAGCAATGGGAAGCAGGTGTAGGTGATCAGAGACAGAGACTGGGGTGTTTGTTCTCCCAGCTCCTGTTTTGCTGTACTACTGCTGAGCACCTGAGCTCCTTGCAAGCCTGTCTCCCACTGGATCCCAGCAACCACATTCTTTCTTCACGTTCTAAGGCCTAGATGTGAGAACAGCTCTCCGTGCTTGCAGCCCCCAGTGCTACACTATGCCCTGGGGGTTTCCCATCATCCTGCTTATACCTCTGTAAACAATCCTTTACTAACTGTTCCTTTAACAACACCGAGTGTCTGACCATTTTCTCCAGGACTGTGAATGATTCAGTTATGGGACATTAAGCATCTGAGTCCTTTTCTATAGGGTTAGAGCCTTATATGGCAAGCCATAAAGTTACTGTAAACAAGCAGGACCCCATGGGCCTTCCTAGAAGAGATCCCTCCTACACCATGTCCTCCACCTGCTCCTTGTCTGCAGAGAAACTTTAGCTTCCTAGGCCTTCCCCAAGTTCCAAAGCATACATTTAATGAGACAAGAGAAAATGTAGAAAAAAGGAAAACAGTTAAACAAAACAGAAATAAGAATGTGAGTGCTAAGTCGTTTCAGTCATGTCAAACTCTGTATGAGCCTATGGACTATAGCCCTTCAGGCTCCTCTGTCCATGGGGATTCTCCAGGCAAGAATACTGGAATGGGCTGCCATGCCCTCCTCCAGGGGATCTTCCTGACCCAGGGATCAAACCCATGTCTCTTATGTCTCCTGGATTGGCAAGCAGGTTCTTTACCATTAGCATCACTTGGGCCTTAGCCTCCTAGGTCTTCCCCAAGTTCCAAAGCATAAATTTAATCAGAGAAGTGAGAAAATGCAGAAATAGGGGAAAACAGTTAAACAAGACAGAAGTATGAATGGTTCAGCCATTAAAGTCAAGAACTTTTAGTTCCCCCTCAAGGCCTATAGATAATATTCTTAGTCAAGTCTTTTGAGCTGTTTTGCAGATACTGAAACCCCCACCAGGTGGAAGAAGTTAACTACATGCTGCTTACAAGCACGTAGACCCCAGACTGGTTGGAACCAGGAGACTGATGATGTTGACTACAGATTAGCTCACCAGCAACCAATCAGAAGAATGTCCACCAGCTGATCACCCACCCCACAATCCCCCTCCTTCACTCTGTCTTTAAAAACCTTTCCCTGACAGTCTTTGAGGAATCTGAGTCTTTTAAGCACCAGCCACCTGGACTCCTTGCAATGCTGCACTTTCCATCACTGCTACCCAGTGTCAGTAGATTGGCTTTACTGCATGTGGGCAAGCAGACCCAAGTTTTCATTTGGTAACATTATCAAACAACAAGCCCCTGGTACAATTGGAATCTTGGGACAGTCCCACAGAATCATAAGCAGTGGTGTTTCCAGTGTGGTTAATAGCCTGCACACTAAACCACAGAAATCCAGGACAATGAGCCCCCAGAAGGAAGGGATTCTGGAAGACTTTTTACTATGACATCCTCAGGCAGAGGATGAGATGGTTCTTGTAGCATCATCAACTCAATGGACATGAATTTGAGCAAACTCTGGAAGATCATGGAGGACAGAGGAGCCTGGCGTGCTGCAGACTATGGGGTCACAAAGAGTCAGACACAACTGAGCAACTGAATGACAACAACCTCAGGTAATGGACAGCATGATAGAGCGGGGCTGGCATACATCCAAAAATCCAGGCCCCCACTTCCCATAGTGTGGAGTTCTGTTCCCACCCCCTACCCACACTGGAAAAAGCAGCCCAGCTGGGGACATCATTCCCAGACACCCTTGCAGTAGGTGTGGTCATGTGATCTAACCAATGAGGCATTAGTGGAAGTGATGAGCATTGATCCTAAGTGGCAGTCAGTCTTGGTTTTCCATTGCTGCTGTAGCAAATTATTACAAACCCAATGGCTTAAAACAGCACAAAGTTATTATTTCAGGATTCTGGAGTTAGAAGTGTAACAAGCTTCTGAAGTGCTGTGTTCTTTCTGGAAGCTCCAGGAAACAACAGGTTTCCTTGCCTTCTTCCAGGTTAGGGGAGCTGCTTCTCATTCTGTGCTCATGGTGCTCCACCACTCTGACCTCTTCTTCTGACTTCGCTTTCTGACCCTCCAGTTTCACTCTTAGAAGGACCCTTGGGATTACAGTAGACCCACCCAGATAATCCAGGATCATCACCTCATCTCAAGATCTTTAATTACATCTACAAAATCATTTTGCCATGTAGGGTAAGATGTTCACAGGTTCTAGGGATTAGGACATGGCCTTTGAAGGGCCATTATTCAGCCTACAATAGGGTCTTTAAGAAGCAAATATTCCTTAATGCCATTTGCAGCAACATGGGTGTATGTAGAGATTATTGTATTAAGCGAAGTAAGCCAGAAAGACAAAGACTGTATGATTAGCACATATATGTGGAATCTAAAGTACAATAAAAAGCACTTCCCTGGTGGCCCAGTGGTTAAGTCTCCACGCTTCCATTGCAGGGGGCAAAGGTTCAATTCCTGGTAGGGGAGCTAAGATCCTGCAGGAAGTAGATAAAATACAAAATGCATATATGAAACAGAAACAGATTCACAGACATAGAGAACAGATCTGTTGTTGACAAGGGGGAAGGGGTGGAGAGGGGTGGGAAGGGGAGGAAAGGGGGTGGGGGAGGGAATGATTGTCAGTTTGGGATTAAACATATGCAAACTAGTGTGAACAGGATGGATAAACAAGATGTTACTGTATAGCAAAGGGAACTATATTTAATATCCTGTGATAAACCACAATGGAAAAGAATATGAAAAAGAATATATATATATTCTTTATATATATATATTAACTGAATCACATTGCTGTACAGCAGAAATTAATACTGTAAATCAACCATACTCCATAAATTTTTTTTTAAAGCAGAGATTTCTTGCCTATACTCTTATTCCCACCTATGAGCTGGAAGAGGTGGCCACTGAAGTCCTGGGAGAGGGCAGAGACCCAGGACAGAAAAAGGTTACAATCCCACCAGCAAAGCATGAGAACCACAACTTCTTTACATGCTCTCCAACACTTGCTTTGGCCTGTCTTTTTGATTCTAGCAAGAATGGGACTATGCTTAGAGACAGGGTCTTTAAAGAGGTAATTAGGGCCAAACGAGGTCACGTAGGTGGGCTCTAGTCCAGTATGACTGGTACCTTTTAAGAGGAAATTGGGACACAGAGACACGCTGAGAAAAGGCCATGTGAGGGCACAGGGAGGAGGTGGCCACCTGCAAGCCAAGGAGAGAGGGCGCAGAGGGAACCAACCCTGCTGACACTTTGATCTTGGACTTACAGCCTCCAGGACAGTGGGGAGATACATTTCTGTTGCTTGAGCCTCTGGGGTCTCTGGCATTTTGTTATAGCAGCTGAATGAACTCACACAGGTTCCTTATCTCTTCCAGCATCTGGGGGCTGCCAGCATTCCTTGGCTTGTGGCTACATCACTCCAATCTCTGCCTTGGTGGCCACATTGCCTTCTCTTCTTCCATAGGTAGTCAAATCTCTCTCTACTTCTCTCTTACAAAGGCAGACATGATTGCATTTAGTGCCTCCCTGGATGGTCCAGGATAATAATCTCTACTCAGGACCCTAAATTTAATCACACCTGCAAAGACCTCTTGTGTGTGTGTGTGTGTGTGTGTGTGTCTGTATGTGCGTGTACAGGTGCACCAGAGTAGGCAACATTCACAGATTCCAGAGATTAGGACCTGGGTCTTTTGGGGGACCATTATTTATCCTCCCACAGTCATATAAATGGAATAAAACAGTATGCAGTCTCCCATGTCTGGCTTCTTGCACTCAGCATAACGCCTTTGGGAATCATCCAAGCTGTTGCACATATCAGTGCAACGCTGAGTAGTATGCCACTGTATGGATGGACCACTGTCTGTTGATCTGTTCATCATCTGAATGGCATTCTTGTTGTATCTACTTTTAAGCAATTTTGAGTTGTTGTTTTTCTGTCACTAAGTTGTGTCTGACTTTTTGTGACCCCCTGAGCTGCAGGACATCAGGCTTCTCTGTCCTTCACCATCTCCCAGAGTTGGCTCAAATTCATATCCATTGAGTCAGTGATGCTATCTAACCATCTCATCCTTTTCCACCCTCTTCTCCTTTTGCCTTCAATATTTCCCAACATCCAGGGTCTTTTCCAAAGAAGTCAGCTCTTTGCATTAGGTGGCCAAAGTATCAGAGCTTCAGCATCAATCCTTCCGATGAATATTCAGGGTTGATTTCCTTTAGGATTGACTAGTTTCATCTTGTAATCCATGGGATTCTCAAAAATCTTTTCCACTGGAGGAGGGAATGGAAACTACTCCAATATTCTTGCCAAGAGAACCCCATGAACACTATGATTTTGAGTAAAGCTGCTATAAACATTCACACATAGGTTTTTGTATGAACATAAGTTTTCATGTCATGTAGGTAATTTGTTTCACTTGGAATGTGATCTTTGGGTCACGTGGTAAATGTTTCTTCATCTTTACAAGAAACTGTCAAGTGGTTTTTCAGAGTGGCTGAGCCAATCCCTCATGAGTACTGAGGGACGACATACGATTTGTAAGTATTTTCTCCCATTCAGGCAGTTGCCTTTTCATTCTATTGGTTGCCTTTGTTGTGCAAAAACATTTTAGTTTGATGTAGTACTACTTGTTGATTTTTGCTTTTGTTGTCAAATCCAAAAAGTCTTTGCAATGACCGATGTTAAGGAGCATGCCACCTGTTTTCTTCTAGGAGTTTTATGGTTCCAGGTTTTATGTTCCTGTCCTTAATCCACTTTGAGTTAATTTGTCTGTATAGTATAAAATATTGGTCTAGTTTCATTCTTTTACAGGTGGCTGTCCAGTTTTCTCAACACCATTTATTGAAGAGACCATCCTTCCTTTATTGTATATTCTTGGCGCCTTTGTTGTAATTTAATTAACCATATATGCACGGGTTTATTTCTGGGTTTTATTTGCTCCATTGAGCTATGTGTCTGTTTTCATGCCAATACCATACTGTTTTGAGTACTATAGCTTTGTAATACAGTTTGATATCAGGGCATGTGATACCTCTACAGGTGCTTGCATGCATGCTAAGTCACTTCAGTTGTGTCCACCTCTGTGCAACTCTATGGACTGTAGCCCGTCAGGCTCCTCTGTCCACAGGATTCTCCAGGCAAGAATACTGGAATGGGTTACCATTTCCTTCTCTACAGGTGCTTATATGAACATAAATTTTCATTCCTCTGGGATAAATGCCCCAAACATGCAATTGTTGGGTCATAGAGTAAGTGTCTGTTTAGCTTTGTTCAGTTCAGTTCAGTCACTCAGTCATGTCCGACTCTTTGCAGCCCCATGAATCACAGCACGCCAGGCCTCCCTGTCCATCACCAACTCCTGGAATTTACCCAAACTCATGTCCATCGAGTCAGTGATGCCATCCAGCCATCTCATCCCCTGTCATCCCCTTCTCCTCCTGTCCCCAATCCCTCCCAGCATCAGGGTCTTTTCTAATGAGTCAACTCTTCCCATGAGGTGGCCAAAGTATTGTAGTTTCAGCCTCAGCATCAGTCCTTCCAATGAACACCCAGGATTGGTCTCCTTTAGGATGGACTGGTTGGATATCCTTGCAGTCCAAGGGACTCGCAAGAGCCTTCTCTAGCACCACAGTTCAAAAGCATCAATTTTTTGGTGCTCAGCTTTCTTCACAGTCCAACTCTCTCCATATATGACCACTGGAAAAACCATAGCCTTGACTAGACAGACCTTTGTTGGCAAAGTAATGTCTCTGCTTTTGAATATGCTATCTAGGTTGGTCATAACTTTCCTTCCAAGGAGTAAGCATCTTTTAATTTCATGGCTGCAATCACCATCTGCAGTCATTTTAGAGCCCAGAAAAATAGTCTGACACTGTTTCCACTGTTTCCCCATCTATTTCCCATGAAGTGATGGGACCAAATGCCATGATCTTAGTTTTCTGAATGTTGAGCTTTAAGCCAACTTTTTCACCCTCCATTTTCACTTTCATCAAGAGGCTTTTTAGTTCCTCTTCACTTTCTGCCATAAGGGTGGTGTCATCTGCATATCTGAGGTTATTGATATTTCTCCCAGCAATCTTGATTCCAGCTTGTGCTTCTTCCAGTCCAGCATTTCTCATGATGTACTCTGCATAGAAGTTAAATAAGCAGGGTGACAATATACAGCCTTGACGTACTCCTTTTCCTATTTGGAACCAGTCTGTTGTTCCATGTCCAGTTTGAACTGTTACTTCCTGACCTGCATACAGATTTCTCAAGAGGCAGGTCAGGTGGTCTGGTATTCCCATCTCTTTCAGAATTTTCCACAGTTTATTGTGATCCACACAGTCAAAGGCTTTGGCATAGTCAAGAAAGCAGAAATAGATGTTTTTCTGGAACTCTTTTGCTTTTTCCATGATCCAACGGATGTTGGCAATTTGATCTCTGGTTCCTCTGCCTTTTCTAAAACCAGCTTGAACATCTGGAAGTTCATGGTTCACGTATTGCTGAAGCCTGGCTTGGAGAATTTTGAGCATTACTTTACTAGCGTGTGAGATGAGTACAATTGTGTGGTAGTCTGAGCATTCTTTGGCATTGCCTTTCTTAGGGATTTGAATGAAAACAGACCTTTTCCAGTCCTGTGGCCATTGCTGAGTTTTCCAAATTTGCTGGCATATTGAGTGCAGCACTTTCACAGCATCATCTTTCAGGATTTGAAATAGCTCAACTGGAATTCCATCACCTCCACTAGCTTTGTTCGTTAGCTTTGTTAAAAAACAAAATTCAGCTCACAAAACTCTGCCAAACTCTTTTCCAGAGTGATCATTTTACATTGCTACCAAGAATGTATGAATGATTCAGTTTCTCTGCATCTTCATCAGCATTTGGAGTTACCACTATTTTTTATTTTGTCCTTTTTGACAGGTGTGTAGTGATATGCCAACTGTGGTTTTAATTTGCATTTCCCCAGAGGTTAATTGATGTTGAGCATCTTTTCATGTTCTTATTTTGCCATCTGTACATCCTCTGCAGTGAAATGTTTGTTTCTGTCTCTGTCCATTTTTTTAAACTTGGTTGTTTATTTTCTTACTGTTGAGCTGTCAGAGTCCTTTATACATTTTAGACACACATCCTTTGTATGACATTTGCAAGCACTTTCTCCTGGTCTGTGGCTTGGCTTTTCCACAGTGTCTTTTACAGAGCAAAAGTTATTAATTTTGATGAAGTCCAGTTTATCTGTATTTTATTTTATGGATCATCGTTTGCTGTCACATTTAGTCTTTTCCTAATGCCAGGTCTTGATTTCCTCTTATGTTTTTGTGTCAACATTTTCCATTTTCCATGTAGATATACAGTCCATTTTGAGTCCTGTTCTGCGTGTGATATATAGCCTGAAAGGGTTTTGTATATCCTGGGGACCTTAAGAAACCAGTGAGGGGTTTTGAGTCAGAGGAGATATAGATGGGAAAAGAGCTTAGGCAAATAGAGTCACTTAGCTCATGACAGCCGTGCTCTGACCATCGGTTTCCCCCATCAGTAAACAA
>NW_024070189.1:90734430-90854360 GCF_014754425.2 Oryx dammah
TCATGACAGCCGTGCTCTGACCATCGGTTTCCCCCATCAGTAAACAAACGGGCCAAACCAGAGCATCTTTAAGGCAGTGGTAATTTAAATGAGGCCACATCAGTGGAGATGTGACTCCATACTTCCCAGGCCTCCAGAATGTGCCTGAAAGTGGGTCTCAGAGCTCAGATTGTTGGAGTCCCCTGAAGGGAAAGTGACTCAGTGGGGCAGAGCAGAATTCCAGACGACCGGGGCTCCTTTCTGCCGGGATGGCAAAATCAGGTCATTTTTCAATTCCAGTCATTCTCCTTCATACATAAAATGTGCCAAGAGCCACTTTCCCGAAAATCTAAATTGAAAGTAAATAGCACGGGGACAATTCTCGGTGATAAAGCCGCCGATTCTGGAGCTTCTTGGGATAATATTTATTCTCCCCTCTCACTAATGGCTCCAGCCGCCTCCCCAGGTTATTAAAGTAATGGGTTTGCTTAACCTGACTGAGGCCGCATCCCACCTGGGGCTGATTGGGCCCCGTGTGGAGCCCCCCACCGCCCCCTCCGATGGACAATTACATTAACCGCTGCTGGTTTGCAATTACTATAAATCAGAAAGCGCGACGGCCTGGGTTTGTTTTTCTTTATTGAAAATGTTTAAACTTCATGCATTGTAAATGTCACTGCTCTAGATTTAGTTTAACTCTTTCTTTAAGACTTGGTGCCTTGGCTCTCAGGGGACCTTCTGGGAGTAGTATTAGGATCATCCCCATTTTCCAGATGAGAAAGTGGAGGTACACTGAGGTTTTCTTCTTCTTCTTCTTTTAGTGCTCGATGGAGTTATATTCTTTGAGGTAAAATTAGAACACCAGTAAGTCTCCAGGAAACACTGAGATGATCTGTCATCTCAGGGACAATCACCACCAATGTCGAGAGGGTAGGTCCCTCCAGAATGATTTTCTACGCTTAATATTCACTCATGCACAAATATTCACTCATACACCAAATGTATTTTGAACTCTTATTGTGTGCTGGGCACTGTTTGGGGGGCTGAGAACACAACAAGAAACAAAAGAGACTTCCATGAAGACCATTCTGGGCAGAGGGAACAATTCGTGCAAAGGCCATGAGGCTGGCCCATGCCTGGAATGTTGGAGGAACAGCGAGGCTGGAGCTAGTAAGTTTAGGGAACCACTGACCGAAACTGCCCACCTTGGCCAGGCACAGTGGTGACCACTTGCCTGAGGCATCTCACAACAGGAGGTCCCGACAATAAACTTGGTGCTGCCCCTGAAAACTAATCAGAAGAATTCCAGAGGGGCCAAAGGGAGGGAGGAGATGCCAGCCCATAATATACCCTACCAATTCTCTCTGAATCCTTTGTGCTGGAATCCATCCTGGCTGAGATGCATGCACCACCCAGACCCTGAGTCAGACCAAATATGGGCCAAGAAAAATGACTGGCCAGAGACAGTGCTGAAACGAATCCCATCACCATGAAACCCAAGACTGCGAGCCACGTGGCAGAGCAGCTCTCCTGCGCTCCCTTCCCCTTCTGCTCTCCGCCCAGGGCGCCCCCTTCCCAGCAAAGTCCCTTGCTTTGTCAGCATCGGTGTTTCCTTGGACAATTCATTTCTGAGTATTAGAAAAGAACCCACTCTTGGCCCTGGAAGGGGATCCCCTTCCTGCCACAGGCACAGGGTGCAGGGGTGAGAGATGAGGGCAAGAAGGTCAGCAGAGAGCATACAGAGCAGGCTCAGGGGAAAAGGGAAAACTTAATGTAATTCTTTTCTTAAGTATTTCTTTTTTAAAAAAATTACTTTATTATTCTTTTTTTTTTTTAACTTATTTTTTGGCCATGTCACATGGCATGTGGGATCTCAGTTCCCTGACCAGGGATCAAACCTGCTCCCCCTGCTTTGGGAGCATGGAGTCTTAACCACTTGACCACCTGGGAAGTCCCAAGAACTTTATGCAATTCTTAAAGGAGAAAAGTCAAGGTTTGCTGGGGATGTGGGGTGAGAGGGTGACTCCAAAATCCTGGCTAAGCAGCTCCAAGGATGAGGCTACCTTCTTCCAAGATGGGGGATGGGGGAGGAGCAGGTTTGGGAGATGGTGGGGATACAGGATGGTCCAGTTGAGCGAGACTCCCCAGGAGCCTCCCATGTAGAGACTTCGAGAGGCAGCTGAACCCAGTGTCTGGCACTCTGGGGAGACCTGGGCTAAAGACAGGGGACCATCAGGGCAGGCATAGTCAGGGTTCCAGTCCTGAGAGTGGACAAGACTCCCAGGGGAGGGAGTGTGAGTTGGGGGAGAGGAGACTGAGGAATTGGAGGGTATTCCCGAGAAGTCCCAGGGTCAGACTCTGCCTGAATGGATATGAAGAGGATGAAGCAGCTTGTCACTGACCATCAGTGGTGGAGGACAGGAAGGTGTGAGGAACTGATTGGAAAAGGCTGGGGAGACGGAGACAGTGACAGGAGTGGAGACAGCCAGCATAGACAACTCTCTCAAGGGATTTTGCTGTCCAAAGAGGCAAAGATTGGACTTCCCTGGTGATCCAGTAGGTAAGACTTCAGCTTCCAACACAGGAGGTGAGGATTTGATCCTCACAGGGAGCTGAGGGGGCCTCCTTGGTGACTCAGATGGTAAAGATTCCGCCGGCAATGCAGGAGACCCGAGTTCAATCCCTGGGTCAGAAAGATTCCCTGGAGAAGGAAATGGCTTCCCACTCCAGTATTCTTGCCTGGAGAATCCCACGGACAGAGGAGCCAGGTGGGATACAGTCCATGGGGTCACAAAGAGTCAAACACCACTGAGTGACTAAGCACGGTTGCTCGCACACACAGGGAGCTAAGATTCCACATGCCACGAGGCAAAAAAAAAAAAAAAAAAAAAAAACACAGAACTAATATTGTAACAAATTCAATACTTTAAAATGGTCCACACTTAAAAAAGAAAGAAAAGGCAAAGACATGAGAGGCAGCCAGAGGGGTTGGGGGCTGAATTTTTCCAGTAGGATGAGATGATGTGATGGAAGAGATAGAGACCATTTCTGGAGCCGTGTCCTGGAGTGAGGACCCCTGCCCACCCCACATGGGGCTCATGCAGCCTCAGCAGCCTCGTCTGCAAAATGGGCACCAGAACAGAGGCCACCTCTGGGGTTGCTGGCCCCAGCGTGGTCAAGGTGCCCAGCTGAGATCCGGGCTGGCCTCAAGCCTCTCTCCCCTGGGCTGCATCTGGGAACTGGTCGCCCCCAGCCTGGGATCTTGACTGCCAGCAATGCTCCCCCACCCCCAAAGAAGGCATGCGAGATCCCCCACCAAGAAAGGGCCCCACAAGTCAAAGTGCTTTTTCAAAAATAAATAGCCTGATTAGCATAAGGTATGCAAATGTATGCTAATGTGACAACTATTAAAAGATTCCAAATGTCATCGAGGGAAAACACACCGGTCTGAGCCTGGGAGGGTGGGGGATGGGAGAAGAGGACAGAGCCCGGACTCTGGGGGAAGGTCAGGGTGCTCAGCCTCACTCTTAAGGGGCTCCACACACATGTGTTATTCCAGGGTGGATCATGTCTTGTCCTGAGAAGACCCTCAGAGCTTTCTATGAATCCTCTCAAAGTCTGTCCACTAAGTGCTTGAAAAACTTAGGGTGACAGTGACTTTCATTCCACAAATGAGTTCAGGCTTATTACTCCCTAGAAGGACACTGCCTAGGTGGTGGATCCCAGAATCTTTGCTAAGAATAGCTAAAAAAAATAGTCTCTTCCACAACAAAACACCCCCAGATCTCCCAAGAGATGTCTGCTGCCCATAACAAATCAACGTGTAGCTTACCTCACTTTAGGAGTCAGTTTCCTCCATCCCCAGCTTTTCTGCGTCAGGAAGACAAAACATGAGCGAGGCAAGGGAGAGACCTAGTCCCAGGGTCAAGCAACTGTGTCTTCTCACCTAATCACCAAAACTATTTACAGGATTTTCAGAGGGAGAAAACCGAGCATCAGAGAGGCAAGGCAACTTGTTCTGGATCACATAGCAACTGTCAGGCTGCCGGAGCCTCAGTTTCTCAAATCTCAAGGTCCATCCAGCACCACCTTCCTACCACCCCTGCTGTTATTTCCTGGATATTTTCCTTTAAATGCACTCAACTTCTGAAAATCTGAGATCTCTTTAAAAGGAAATTGTTTGTCATGACCGTAAATGAAAAGCCAGCATCACTGACTGTAAGTAGAAACTAACTCAATGAAAACCAAATCATATTATTAATTTCTAACCAGAGACAATTGTCTCTGAGGCTCCGAGCTGGCCGGCTTTCTCCCTTCATCCAGGAGGGAGATTCTCAGGTGTGAGAGAGGTGTTAAAGACTGATTAGCATCCAACGAAGATTTTTTTCCTTCAAAAAGGAGTGAAAACAAGAGCTCTCTGACTATGAGATTCTGTGGTACTTATTGAGGTTTTTATGTGGCACCTAAAACCATCTCCTGGCCACCAGACTGGCGCCCACCTACTTGAAAGGCAGGAACACTGTCCCGGTACGCTAGGACTTTATTTATGGCCAGGGGTCCATTCATACTGTCAGCATCCACAGTCATATTGGTGTAGCAGAGCGATGGAGAAGGGATGGTTTCACTCATATATAGGGCCACCCATCCACCTATCACCTCCCCATCTATCCACCCACCTACCCCCACATCCACTCACTCATTCATACATCCAAAGTGAAAGCCACTCAGTCATATCTGACCTTTTGTGACCCCCATGGACTGTAACCTGCCAGGCTCCTGTCTGTGGGATTCTCCAGGCAAGAATACTCGAGTAAGTTGCCATTCCCTTCTCCAGGGGATCTTCCCAAACCAGGGATCGAGCCCAGGTCTCCTGATCCATTCATCCACCCATCCATCATCTAGCCACCACCTACTCACCCCATACCCACCTGCCTATTCATCTATGCATCTATCCAACCACCCACCCCCATCCACCCTCTCCCCTATTTACCATCCACCCACCATGCATCAATCACTCACTCATCCACCCACCAAGCCACCGCCCATCTGTCCATCCATCCATCTATCCATCCCCCCATAACTACCCACCCCATATCCACTTTCCAGTTCATCAGTCCATCATCCACTTATCTATCCATCAGTCCATCCATCATCTATCTACCCATTCATTCACCCCGTTATCCCACCTAGCCATCTATTCACCCATTCAGTAAATACATATCCAGCACCTACTATGTGCCACGCACTATTCCAGGATACGGGGACACAGTTGTGACCAAGACACATCCGGTCCCCACCCTCTTGGAGCTTCTCAACCATCTCTTGAGCAACATCATAAAGTAGAGTGGAGAATTTCTCTGCCCCCCCTTTTTAAAGTGGTTAGGGTCATTCTGGTGGATGGACATTTGTGGATTTTCTCAATCTGCATTCATCCCCCAACTCCCACTTTTAGGAGGCAGCAGTACCCTGTTTTTGCTGCTGTCTGGAGTGGGAGGTCATTGTTCAGTTGCTAAGTCATGTCTGACTCTTTGCGACCCTGTGGACTGCAGCTCCTCTGTCCTCCACTATCTCTTGGAGTTTGCTCAAATTGATGTCCATTGAGTCAGTGATGCTATCTAACCATCTCATCCTCAGCTGCCTCTCTACCACATATTTAGAAACTGTTAGACCCTTTGCCAACCCATGTCCTCTTTATTCTGGGCACACAGCAAGACTACATTTCCCAGGATCCCTTGCAGCTGGGGTAGCCATGTGATTGAATTTAGTCAATGGAGTGTCGGCAGAAGTGATGTGCCCCTCACTTCCAGTCCTAGCCATGCTCTTTCCACGCTGATGGTGGAGGAGCCACAAGACAAAAAGGGTTGGCTGGTCCCTGAGTCACCGGATGGACAAAAGCTGCCTGCCAATCAGGAACACCTGTTTGCACTTTACATGAACATCCGGTTCCTGTTGCATCAAGTCACTGAGATTTACCAGTTTACTACAGCAAGAAGTATTATCTTGACCAACCCACACCTTTTCCACTTCCCAATACTGTGGTTTAATTGGCCCCACCCAGCTCTGGGTAGGGCTTAGGTGACTTCAGCCAATCGCTGAATCCTTTTCCTATTAATCTCCTGATTGGATCAGCCATGGTCACATGGTCAAAGGATGTAGATGGAGAGATCCGATGGGTTTCTAGGGACCACCGTACTGGGAGTGCTGAGGCCACTGGGCCCAGTGAACCAAATCAGAGAGCTGAGCTTCTAACATGTGCTCCTGGGAGAGAAAAAAAAATAGTTGTGTTTTTCATGTTTAATGTCCTGGCCTTTCTCCTGGATGTTTCAAATTCAGAAACTTGTTTCCCCAGGTTTAACCATTTTGATGATTCCCAGACCTCCATCTCCAACCAGATTTGGTTTCAGGGCCCTAGCCAGGTCCTCTGAAGCTTCTGTTTGGATGTCCACCAAACACAACCTACCCAACACCCAATACATCACTCTACCCCCTTCACCCGTTCCTCTTTCTGTGCCCCATCTCACCAGAGGCCCCAGTATTTTTCTGGTGAGCTGGAAACAAGACTCACCACCTCAATTTCCTGTCCCTGCCCCCAGTTCCACACTCACCAAGTCTTATTGATTTTACCATTATTGTCTCCAGCTCACCCTGTCTCTGTCCCCGCATACCTTGTTCAGACAAACTCCAACTCCTGCAATAGCCTCCTTCATGGCCTCTTAACATCCACACAGCAACCAGAAAGATCGATCATAAGTATAAATCTGACCCTTCCCCTCTCTCCCTCCATAGCGCTCCATGGCTCCCCAGTGCCCTCTGGAAAAATTCTAAATTATTTTTCAAAATTCCTCCTAGTCTAGCCACTCCATTCTTCCCTGCCTCATCCCTACTTGTCCTCACCTTCCTCCTCCTCCTCCTCCTCCTCCATTTGTCTAACACCTATTCGTCTTTAGATGTCAACCCTCCAGAAAGCTTCCCTTGATCCCTACACAGGGCTGGGAGAGAAATCTCCTCTGTGTTTTAACCAATGCCTGAGCTTACCGCATCACAGTTCTGACCACCCGGTGCTGTAACTGCCTGATTAATCTGTCCTTAAATTCCAGGAGGACAAGGACTGAGGCTGCCCTGTCACTGTCCCCAGCACCTAACACAACACCTGGCATCTGGCAGGGGCTTAATATAGTATTTTTTTTAATGACCGAATGGAAGAAGGAAGCAGAGACATTGTGAATGCCACTCGGCAAAGTAGATGCTGCAGGTGCCCCACCCACATGCCCCCACCATCCACATTTTGGTACCAGCCAACAGCATCCTTCAGCATCCTTCATCCTTCACCTGCCTCTCCCTAGTCGAAGCCTCCTCAACCTAGGTGAGGGGCGGGTGGGAAATGCCAGGGAGTTGATGCTTCCAGAAGCAGCATCTGGCCAGTGATGGACCGGGGCTGATGCATAAATAACCCCAGCTCCTTGCCCCTTGGACAGCTCTATGCTGTTTCCACTGGGTCCCCAGAGGGACTGAGCCTTGATCACCCTGGACAGGCACCTGTTCCTGAGCACTGCCCCCTTCCCTTTCCTCCTTTATGTCCCCAAGTGTCTCCAGGGGCTTCCTGGGATCACCTCCTACATAAACTACCTGTCCCCAAAGTCTCATTTCAGAGGCTGCTTCCAGACAGCCCAGCCTGAAACAGTGCAATAAAAATCTCTCAACCCTCTAACCTGGTTGCCAACAATTCCAGGAGAACTTTGACGTGTTTTGGAGGAAGGAAAAAAAAAAAAAAAAAACCAACAAAAATGCATCGCTTCTTGCTCTCTGTCAGCCGTAGGCTTGCTGTCTCCATGCACAGACTGCGACATTTTCAGTTGTGTATTAATTGTGTGTGTGTGGTGTTTTTTTTTTTTTTTTTTCCCAGAGAACAAGATGCTCTTCTGCAATGTGTGTGTGCGTGTTTAATGACTTTCTCATTTTGAGATCAGGCCAGATAGCTTTTTGAAGAAAGTCTGCCCAGATCGTGGAACATATAGAAAATTCTCTTGGCTTAATAGCACTCCCACCCGCCTGCCCATCCATCACGGACACACTGCAGAATGAAAAACAACCACATTGATTGGATCTATTTCTAATTGACAGCCTAAGATATTGCTTGAAATCTGCCATTAGCTGGGAGAAGCTGGAAGTGGCTTTGCCTTGTTTCCCAAGGGCAGAGGTCTATGGGAGAAGAGAGTGAATCATGGCAGCTGTCAGCAAGCATTTATGGAGCACCTGCTGTGTGCAGCATCCCAGGCTGGGTGCTGAGGACACAGCAGTGACCAAGACGGATCCAGCCCAGTCTTTGCTGTGTCAGAGACAGAAAGGCTGCTCGTGGCCCCATGATGAGGGGGATGGATGCTCAGGCAGCTCTGGGCACACAGAGTTGATGCCTGATCCAGCCTGGGATCAGGGAGGGCTTTCTGGAGTCACAAAAAACAGAGCTGAAGGCTGAGGAGGGGTTAGATATCAAACCAGAATAAAAATATGCACGAGTGCACCAGGAGTGAGGAACAGCACATGCAAAGGCCCAGGGGCAGGTGAAGGTAACTTGGTGTGGCCAAAGTCAAAGGTTGCTGCTGCGAGCTGTCAACAACGCCAGGATTCATGGCCTCCAGAGGAGAGGAATTCAATCCAGGGCCAGAGACAAGGCTTGATCGCTCAGAGCTTTTGTGTAGCCAAGTTTTATCAAAATATAAAAAGAGATAGAGAAAGCTTCTGACACAGAAGGATGGAAAAGTAATGAGAGAGGAGGAGGAAAGGAGGAGAAAGACAGCAGTACTTGGAGAAGGATGGGAAAGTGTTTCAACTTTCCTGTAACAATAGGGAGCCATGGAAGAATTTACAGCAAGGGAGTGAGTGACATTTGATAAGTTATTTTAGCACAGAGTTATGATATGACCCCGCAATCCTGGTCTTAGGACCATCCCCAAAGGAGTTGAAAGCAGGGACTCAGATAAATATTTGCACATCCATGTTCACAGCAGCATGGTTCATAGCAGCCGAAAGGTGGAAGCAACCCAAGTCTCCATTGGCAGATTGATGGAAAAACAAAATGTGGTCTGTCCATACGATGGAATATGACTTGGCCTGAGAAAAGGATGAAGTCCTGATACATGGTGCAATGTGGATGAACCTTGAAAACAGTACACTCAGTTAAATAGGCCTTTTTCCACAAAAGGACAAATACTATGTGGTTCCACTTCTAGGAGGTACTTAGAAAAGGCAAATTCATAGAGACAATAGGTAGATTCTTTACCATCTGAGCCGCCACAGAAGCCCACGAAGCTTTGGACACGACCTGAAGGCTCAACAACAGCAAGTAGGTAGATTAAATGTCACCAGGGACTTCCCTGGGGGCCCAGGGGCTAAGACTGCATGGTCCCAATGCAGGGAGCCCAGGCTCCATCCCTGGTCAGGGAACAGGGTCCCACACGTCACAACTAGAGACCCTGTATGCCGCAAGTCAGGAACTCACACACCACAACAAAGGCCGAAGATCCTGCCTGCTGCAGCTTAGACCTGGTGCAGTCAAAATAAAGAAATAAAAATAAATATTTAAAAACAAAAAATAAATGTTTCCAGGGGCTGTGGAAGGAAGGATGGAGAGTTATTACTTAGTGGGTACAGTTTCTGCTTGGGGTGACAAAATTGGGGGAAATAATAACGTGTTTGTGATGATTATACAGCATGGTGAATGTATTTAATGCCACTGAATTGGACAGTAGTGAAAGTGAACAATTTTATGTTACATCTACTTGACCACAATTTTTAAAAAGTTAACAACATAAGGAACTTTCCTGGTGGTCCAGTGGCTAAGACATCATGCCCCCAATGCAGGGAACCCAGGTTCCATCCCTGGTCAGGGAACTAGATCCCGCATGTCATAACTAAGACCCAGCACAGTCAAATAAATAAATAAACAAACAGTTAACAATATAAGAAGACAAAAATCACTGGGGCCACTGTGGGAGACAGGATGAAGCAATGAGTCTGGGTAGACAATGATGAGGGTTCAGGCCAGTGTGGAGGCAGAAGAGAAGGTGAGAAGGATGGGGGCGTGGTTTGGAGGCAGAGCTAACAGGATGCTAGGGAGAGGGGAGATGTCGGCTTCTTTTGGCTCCATCTCCAAGGATGGCCCTTGCAGGCAACTGGGCTTATTAAACCCATTCTCCAGAGGCCCAGGTACTCCACTTTACCTGCAAAACTCCTGACCTCTCTCCCTCCAAATTCCACCCTTCATGGCCCAGTCTGGAGAGTCCCCAGGCAAGGAGTCCCAGATGGGCATGAACACTACCTCCTCGGTGCAAAGCTGGGTAAAAATACTCCATCTCCTCGCTGATTCCTCCACCTGCCTTCACTTACAAGGTACAGATGTAATACCTGCATTTAAATTCAATTAAGCCAGATTCAGTTCTGCGCCTGGAATACATTACCCAGCCAGAGACAGCAGGGGGGCAGAAAAAAGACAGAAAAAAACCACACACAAAACACAACACAGACCTATTTAGAGATTTCCCTCTAAATGGATTTTAATTCTCTCGATTTATCAGAGGCCAGAGGAGCCGCTGACAGCCGGCGTTTGTTCAGCGTCTGGGAACCCAGTTTCAGCCAGGAGGTGGGATGAGGAGAGGCTCAGCCTCTGGTCTGATATCTGTTCCCAGCTGGGCGGGGGTGGGGTGGGTGGTGGAGCATCTGGGGTCAGCCAGACCCAGGATCCAATCCCTGATCTGCCACTCACTGGCGGCCATACGTGCGGGAGCCAAGTATGGCATCCTCCCTGGGCCTTAGTGTTGTTGTTCAGTGGCTAAGTCATGTCCAACTCTCCGCGACCACATGGACTGCAGCACCATAGAGGCTCCCGTGTCCCTCACCATCTCCCAGAGTGAATTCAAATTCATGTCCACTGAGTTGGTGAGGCCATCCAAAATCATCTCATCCTCTGCCGCCCCCTTCTCCTCCTGCTCTCAGTCTTTCCCAGCATCAGGATCCTTCCCAATGAGTCAGCTCTTCACATCAGGTGGCCAAAGTATTAGAGCTTCAGCTTCAGCATCAGTCCTTCCAATGACTATTCAGGGTTGGTTTCCTTTAGGACTGACTGGTTTGATCTCCTTGCAGTCCAAGTGTACTGATCTGTAAAATGGGGACAGGGACTGTGCTTGTCTCCAAAGATGGGGGAACAATGATTAGCAGAGAGGATTCTGGTGAGGCAAGAATCCTGGATATAGACAGGATCACACAGGACTAAATGGGAATATCTTTCCTTTTCTCCTTTGCTTTTTGCTTCCCTTCTTTTGACAGCTATTTGTAAGGCCTCTTCAGATAGCCATTTTGCTTTTTTGCATTTCTTTTCCATGGGAAAAGAATGGCCTTGATCCCTGTCTCCTGTACAATGTCACGAACCTCATTCCATAGTTCATCAGGTACTCTGTCTATCAGATCTAGTCCCTTAAATCTATTTCTCATTTCCTCTGTATAATCATAAAGGATTTGATTTAGGTCATACCTGAATGGTCTAGTGGTTTTCCCTACTTTCTTCAATTTAAATATGAATTTGGCAATAAGGAGTTCATGATCTGAGCCACAGTCAGCTCCCAGTCTTGTTTTGCTGACTGTATAGAGCTTCTCCATCTTTGGCTGCAAAGAATATAATCAATCTGATTTCGGTGTTGACCATCTGGTGATGTCCATGTGTAGAGTCTTCTCTTGTGTTGTTGGAAGAGGGTGTTTGCTATGACCAGTGCGTTCTCTTGGCAAAACTCTATTAGCCTTTGCCCTGCTTCATTCCGTATTCCAAGGCCAAATTTGCCTGTTACTCCAGGTGTTTCTTGACTTCCTACTTTTGCATTCCAGTCCCCTATAATGAAAAGGATATCTTTTTTGAGTGTTAGTTCTAGAAGGTCTTGTAGGTCTTCATAGAACCATTCAACTTCAGCTTCTTCAGCATTACTGGTTGGGGCATAGACTTGGATCACCGTGATATTGAATGGTTTGCCTTGGAGACAAACAGAGATCATTCTGTCGTTTTTGAGATTGCATCCAAGTACTGCATTTCGGACTCTTTTGTTGACCATGATGGCTACTCCATTTCTTCTGAGGGATTCCTGCCCACAGTAGTAGATATAAAGGTCATCTGAGTTAAATTCACCCATTCCAGTCCATTTTAGTTTGCTGATTCCTAGAATGTCAACGTTCACTCTTGCCATCTCCTGTTTGACCACTTTCAATTTGCCTTGATTCATGGACCTAACATTTCAGGTTCCTATGCAATATTGCTCTTTACAGCATTGGACATTGCTTCTATCACCAGTCACATCCACAACTGGGTATTGTTTTTGCTTTGGCTCCATCCCTTCATTCTTTCTGGAGTTATTTCTCCACTGATCTCCAGTAGCATATTGGGCACCTACTGACCTGGGGAGTTCCTCTTTCAGTATTCTATCATTTTGTCTTTTCATACTGTTCATGGGGTTCTCAAGGCAAGAATACTGAAGTGGTTTGCCATTCCCTTCTCCAGTGGACCACATTCGGTCAGACCTCTCCACCATGACCTGTCCATCTTGGGTGGCCCCACACGGCATGGCTTAGTTTTACTGAGTTAGACAAGGCTGTGGTCTGTGTGATCAGATTGGCTAGTTTTCTGTGATTATGGTTTCAGTGTGTCTGCCCTATGATGCCCTCTCACAACACCTGCCATCTCACTTGGGTTTCTCTTACATTGGACATGGGGTATCTCTTCACAGCTGCTCCAGCAAAGTGCAGCCACTGCTCCTTACTTTGGATGAGGCCACCCCTCCTGACCTTGAACGTGGAAATAGAGGAAAACAACAGAATGTGAAAGACTAGAGGTCTCTTCAAGAAAATTAGAGATACCAAGGGAATTAGAGATTAGAGATACCAAAATTAGAGATACCAATCTTTGTATGAATTTCATGCAAAGATGAGCTCAATAAAGGACAGAAATGGTATGGACCTAACAGAAGCAAAAGATATTAAGAAGAGGTGGCAAGAATACACAGAAGAACTGTACAAAAAAGATCTTCATGACCCAGATAATCACGACGGTGTGATCACTCACCTAGAGCCAGACATCCTGGAATGTGAAGTCAAGTGGGCCTTAGAAAGCATCACTGCGAACAAAGCTAGTGGAGGTGATGGAATTCCAGTTGAGCTATTTCCAATCCTGAAAGATGATGCTGTGAAAGTGCTGCACTCAATATGCCAGCAAATTTGGAAAACTCAGCAATGGCCACAGGACTGGAAAAGGTCAGTTTTCATTCCAATCCCAAAGAAAGGCAATGCCAAAGAATGCTCAAACTACCGCACAACTGCACTCATCTCACATGCTAGTAAAGTAATGCTCAAAATTCTCCAAGCCAGGCTTCAGCAATACATGAACCGTGAACTTCCAGATGTTCAAGCTGGTTTTAGAAAAGGCAGAGGAACCAGAGATCAAATTGCCAACATCCGCTGGATCATCGAAAAAGCAAGAGAGTTCCAGAAAAACATCTATTTCTGCTTTCTTGACTATGCCAAAGCCTTTGACTGTGTGGATCACAATAAACTGTGGAAAATTCTGAAAGAAATGGGAATACCAGACCACCTGACCTGCCTCTTGAGAAACCTATATGCAGGTCAGGAAGCAACAGTTCAAACTGGACATGGAACAACAGACTGGTTCCAAATAGGAAAAGGAGTACGTCAAGGCTGTATATTGTCACCCTGCTTATTTAACTTCTATGCAGAGTACATCATGAGAAATGCTGGACTGGAAGAAGCACAAGCTGGAATCAAGATTGCTGGAAGAAATATCAATAACTTCAGATATGCAGATGACACCACCCTTGTGGCAGAAAGTGAAGAGGAACTAAAAAGCCTCTTGATGAAAGTGAAAGAGAGGAGTGAAAAAGTTGGCTTAAAGCTCAACATTCAGAAAACAAAGATCATGGTATCTGGTACCATCACTTCATGGGAAATAGTTGGAGAAACAGTGGAAACAGTGTCAGATTTTATTTTTTGGGGCTCCAAAATCACTGCAGATGGTGACTGCAGCCATGAAATTAAAAGATGCTTACTCCTTAGAAGGAAAGTTATGACCAACCTAGATAGCATATTAAAAAGCAGAGATATTACTTTGCCAACAAAGGTCTGTCTAGTCAAGGCTATGGTTTTTCCAGTGGTCATGTATGGATGTGAGAGTTGGACTGTGAAGAAAGCTGAGGGCTGAAGAATTGATGCTTTTGAACTGTGGTGTTGGAGAAGACTCTTGCGAGTCCCTTGGACTGCAAGGAGATCCAACCAGTCCATCCTAAAGGAGACCAGTCCTGGGTGTTCGTTGGAAGTACTGATGCTGAAACTCCAATACTTTGACTACCTCATGCTAAGGGTTGATTCATTGGAAAAGACCCTGATGCTGGGAGGGATCGGGGGCAGGAGGAGAAGGGGACGACAGAGGATGGGCTGGCTGGATGGCATCACTGACTCGATGCACATGAGTCTGAGTGAACTCCGGGAGTTGGTGATGGACAGGGAGGCCTGGCGTGCTGCGATTCATGGGGTCGCAAAGAGTCGGACACGACGGAGCAACTGAACTGAACACAGGACTAGATTTGTTTTCGAAAGCCCCACCCTTCCCTCTAGCAAAACTTATCCTTCTGGAACTTCCCTCATGGTCCAGAGGTTAGGAATCTGCCTGCCAATGCAGGGGACATGAGTTCGATCCTTGGTCCAGGAAGATATCACACGCCATGAGGCAACTAAGCCGGTCTGCCACAACTACTGAAGCTCACGCACTCTGTGCCCTAGAGCCCGTATCTACCACAGGAGAAGCCACCACAATGAGAAGCCTGTGCCTCAGGTGAGTAGCCCCTGCCTGCCACAGCTAAGAGCCCGTGTACAGCAATGAAGACGCAGTGCAGCCAAAATTAAAAAATTTTAAAGTATCCGTCCTGTGTCCCACTTCATCAGGGAAAGCTCTGACAAGTCCAAGATGCTCTGGATTATGATGACATAGCTGCAGAAACCACTCTTGCCTCATGAGAAGCCCACATTTGGCCTTGGCCTTCACAGACACCTCCTTTCCCCATAGTGTTGCCCACCTGAATAGGGCAGATGCCCCCAAATTCACAGCCCTGATACCAACACCCCCTAGCTTAACCTTCAGCTTCCCATTTCACAGATGAGAAAACAGAGGCTCAGGAAAGAGAAGGGGCCATCCTGAATCCTCAGAACCAAGAGCTGTCCCCAGGAGGCCTGGGTCCTAACCCAGTTGGGTCCAGACTCATCTTCAGACCTTGGAGAAGCATCCACATGGAGTCTAAGTCTTGCCACCTCTCCAGGAGGAGGAAGAAGGGAAAACTCCTCTGGGTCATTCAAGGTCTGCTGTGCTAAAAGGATAACGTGTAGGTTTAGTCAAAGGGTGTTGGGACACTCCCCCACTGCCCCCGGGAGGATCTTTGTCTTCCTAAAAGCCTGCTCAGCAGTAATCCGATCTTTGAATCAGAATCCAGCGTTTTTAGACCATGTGTCCTGGCTACATAGGGACCTCCCCTCTTGGGTTCTGGCCTGTCCATTGGGGGCCTTGTACTTGGCTCCTTGGAAAGGCCTCTTCAACCCTGAGAGGTCTCTTGGAATTTCAGACACAGCCCTGGCCCGGCCCTGTGCTGGAAGGGCTATTGAAGAGGGTGGGAGATGTAAAGTGTACACTGATCTCAGGATCAGAGGAGGAAAATTGAAAGAAAAAGATAAAATAGAATCACCATTGAGGGGGCAAAAATGTGGGCTTCTGAGGATTAGAATATTCTGAATTTGATCTTATGGTGGCTACATGTTTCTACCCATGTATTGATGCCACAGGCCACACACCCAAGACTAGTTAGTATACTGTGGGACTTCCCTGGTGGTCCAGTGATTAAAAATCCGTGCTTCCACTGTAGGGGGCACAGGTTCGAACCCTGGTCAGGGAACTAAGATCCTCTATATTGTGCAGTAAGGCCAAAAATAAATAAATAAATAAAAAGACTATTACACTATAGAAGGTTCATTGGACACAGGGGAGAAAGATTGAGAGACTGGCAAAGACAGACAGAAAGATAAATGAAGACAGAAAGAGGTGGAAACAGAAACTGAGACAGAGATAGAGGGGAGAGATGGAGAGAGACAGACAGAAAGAGCGAGCGAGAGAAAGGGAGAAGGGGAAAAAATGAGAGAAAGCCAAAGCAGAGGTGGGAAAAGGAGGTGGAAACAGGCAAACGACCCGGGAAGCGGAGGGCGGCCAGGAAGCCAGGCCTGTCACACACGAACATGTCCTTAATGATAATTACATGAGAGCATTTAGTCTGTAGGTGCTGCAGAAATGGAAACGCTGCACCCCGCCCATTAATCTAATGGCTGTTAGTCAATCACTCTTCAAAGGAACTCAGGCTGTGACTGCTGGGGGGTGGCCGGTCAGGAGCAGATCTGAGAAGAAGGCTTTAAACTAATGATGCCCTTAGAGAGAGCCTGATGGGTGGTTCTGGGGAGAACAAAACTCCCGCAAATGTCTTGGCTGGTGAAGTTCAGAGCCTTGCAAGCAGCTACCAGCTCGCCTGCAGTCAGGGACTGGCTGGTGAGCAGGAATTCTAATCTGCAAGGCTGGGTCAGGGGAGATACAGTATATCCAAAAGAGTAGGAGAAAGCTTCCTAGATGGGCTGATGGGGGGCTAGTGTTATTCAGCCGCTCAGTCCTGTCTGACTCTTCATGATCCCATGGACTCCTGCCAGGCTCCTCAGTCCGTGGGATTTCCCAAGCAAGAATACGGGAGTGGGTTGCCATTTCCTTCTCTAAAACAGGGCTTAAGTGTGTATAATGAGCCCAGCAAGCAAAAAAAAGAAGGGAGAAGGTCCTTCCGAGCAGAGAGAACAGCTTGTGCAAAGGTTAAGAAGGAAATATGTGGGCAACGTTGAGTGTGACTGGGAGGGGAGAGCTGGAGAGCCTGCAGAGACCAGGCCACAACAGGACCTGATAAAACATGCTGAGGGAGAGGAAATTGGGGAGGGACGGCATAGTGGTGGGGGAGGGGGGCATAAAAACTATCACGTATAGAGTAAACTACAAGGGGAGCTTCCTGGATGACCCAGGGGTTAAGAATCTGCCTGCCAACGTAGGGGACATGGGTTTGACCTCTGCTTTGGGAAGATCCCACGTGCCTCAGAGCAACTAAACCCCTGCGTCACAACTACTAAAGCCAGAGCACCCTAGAGCCCACGCTCAGCAGCAAGAGCAGCCACCACAACGAGATGCTTGCATACCGAAACTAGAGAGAAGCCCCGCTCACCGCAGAGAACGCTGGCACTCAGCAACGAAGATCCAGTGCGGTCACAATGAATTACTGAAATTTAAAAAAATGAACAACAAGGACGTATTGTACAACACTGGGAGTATAGCCATAACTGTAAATGGACTACAGCCTTTGAATCACTATATGGTACATCTGTAACATATAATATTGTACATCAACTGTACCTCAAAAAACATTTTTAAAGAATACTGATTTCTTTTCTACTTTATTCTATTTCTTTTCCAAACAAATTTACCTGCAGCTTGAGAACTACTGGTTCAGAGTTCTGCACGATGAAATATCGTACAATGAAAATATCAATATTAGCTAAGATTTTAACAGGACAAAAGCAACTGATTTATCTAGAAGGCTTGCTGATAATGTGGTAATAAAATTCATAGCATGCTCCAGTCACAAGGAAAAAATGTTAAAAATAAAAATACGGAGATTTTGTGGTTCAGTGGGTAATGGGAGCCACTGAGAGCTTATGGTAGATGGATACAAGTTCAGATTTCTATTATATATATAAATTATACTATATATTCATTTATATATATATAAACTATACATATATATATATATATTTATATTTTTTTCTGGCCACACTGCACTGTTTGAGTTCCCTGACCCAGGGAACAAACCAGAGCTCATGGCAATTAAAGTGCCAAGTCCTAACCACTGGACCACCAGGGAATTCTCCAGATTTATAATTTTAAAAAGAGATCCTTGTCTATGGAGGCAGATTTGGGCATCAATCATAATATCTTTGGGCATCCCTGCTGGCTCAGATGCTAAAGAATCAGCTGCAATGCAAAAAGCTCAGCTTGGATCCCTGGGTCAGGCAGATTTCCCTGGGAAAGGGAATGGCAACCCACTGCAGTATTCTTGCCTGTCCCATGGACAAGGAGCCTGGTGGGCTAGAGTCCAAGGGGGTCACAAAGAGTTGGAAACAACTGAGAAACTAACACTTTCACTGTCATAACATCTTTTACTCACACAGAGAAAAGGAGCTTCCTGACCCTGAGGTATGCAAGATAAGACTCCACTAGTGGCGCCGGGATGTGGGGGATTTTGGCACCAGGCCGAGGCTGGGATTTCAGAGTTGGGGGCCTCAGC
This sequence comes from Oryx dammah, assembly GCF_014754425.2. Classification (NCBI taxonomy): domain Eukaryota; kingdom Metazoa; phylum Chordata; class Mammalia; order Artiodactyla; family Bovidae; genus Oryx; species Oryx dammah. Next base: position 90,752,862 of record NW_024070189.1, read on the forward strand.
TCTGAGGGTGGTGATCTCAGGTGGCCTCAACGTGCAATGGCTTGGAATGGGGCTTGGGTTCCCAGCTGGAGACTGGGCCGGCTCAGGGAGGCAAAGGCACAGAATCCTAGCCATTAGATCAGTGGGCAGTAACCAGGACCCCGCCCCTTCCGCTTTGCAGAAAAGAATCTCTACACAGACAGAAAGTAGTGCAGCAAGTTAAGTACTTATTAAGAGGAAAAATGAATTTAAAAGAAGATGCTTGCTCCTTGGAAGAAAAACTATGACCAACCTAGACAGCATATTAAAGAGCAGAGACATTACTTTGCCAACAAAGGTCCATCTAGTCAAAGCTAGGGTTTTTCCAGTAGTCATGTATGGATGTGAGAGTTGGACTATAAAGAAAGCTGAGCACTGAAGAATTGATGCTTTCGAACTGTGGTGTTGGAGAAGACTCTTGAGACTCCCTTAGACAGTAAGGAAATCAAACCAGTCCATCCTAAAGGAAACCAGTCCTGAATATTCATTGGAAGGACTGATGCTGAAGCTGAAACTCCAATACTCTGGCCACCTGATGTGAAGAACTGACTCATTGGAAAAGACTCTGATGCTAGGAAAGATTGAAGGCAGGAAGAGAAGGGGATGACAGAGGATGAGATGGTTGGATGGCATCACTGACTCAATGGACATGAGTTTGAGTAAGCTCCAGGAGTTGGTGATGGACAGGGAAGCCTGGAATGCCTGCAGTCCACAGGGTTGCAAAGAGTTGAACATGACTCAGCAACTGAACTGAACTGAGTGAAGAGGAAAAAGAGTACAGTACATGTGCATAGACATACGGGTGAACTCAGGGAGAGAGTCACTGAGTCGCGTCCTCATGGTGGTTTGAATTACTTCTATGGGGCATTTCTTCTGGGTTTCATTTGGCCAATAATTTTGATTTGCCTGGTTCACAGTCTGGATTGGATGTATCTCAGGATCCTCCCATGTGTACACGCGCACCTCTTAGCCAAGATGGATTCTACCACAAAGGCTTGGAGTGTCAGAGGACTTTTGACATAACTTCCCTTTGGCCTCCAAGGAGCCCTTCTGTGCATGTGTGGTCAGGGAAGTCTCCTGACTTCGAGAATGAGCAGTATGAGGTCTGGGCAGGGCCCAGCCTCCTTGCCTTAATTGTCCTGCTATTGTCGTCTTGGTCAATGGGTTGACCATATGGGTTATTCTCGTTTCAGTCCATCTGATTGAATCTCCAGTTGCTTTACCCTGGGGAGGCCCATCTACCTCCTGCCTCAGTAGGAAGGCCCTGCAGAGAGGGGTTCGATTTGTAGCTAATCTCACTTGGAGCCACACGTGGACACGCAGTGGTGGGGGCGGTGGATGAGTCAAAAACGCCTGGCTGGGAGGCTTGAGTCAGCACCCAGTACATACCTCCTCTCCCCACCCCACCCTGCCTTGCTACGCTTAGCCAGGGGTGACTCACTCATTCACTTGGCCTGAATTGTGGAGGTCTGATGGGAGTGGAGGAGGATAAGGCCACCCCATCACCCTGCTACAAGTCACCACTCCCGCTCACTGAGTACCTGCAGGAGGCCAAGCGGTATGCAGGAACCAAAACTCCACCTCCCCCAAACTCAGCGCTTCTGGAATGAAATCTGTGGGCTTCAAAATATACCTCAAACTCATCCGCTTCTCACTCTCCCTGGTCTGCCTCCATTATCACTCACCGGGATCAGCACAATTCTCTCCTTCCTGGCCCCACAGCTCCTGCCGTCCCCCACAGCCTGTTCTTCCCAAAGCAGCCAGAGGGCGCCTGTGAGCACCTGAGTCAGGTCCCACTTCGCCGCCGACAACGCTCCAGGGCTCCCACCTTTCTTAGGGTAAAAGCCCAAGTCCTCTGGTGGCCCTCAAGGCCCTGTTCAACCTGCCCCTCCCCTTCTCCCTCTCGCCTTTGCTCGCTCTGTCCAGTCACCTGAGTCTCTTCACTATTCTTCCCATATGCCATGCATGGTTGTTGCCCCAGGACCTTTGCACTGGCTATTCCCTCTGCCAGAAATGCTATTCCCCCATCTTTCTTTCTTTCTCTTTCTTTTTTTTTTTTTTTTTGCTGCATCATGTGGCTTACAGGATTAGTTGTCCTGACCAGGGATTGAACCCAGGCCACGGCAGTGAAAGTGCCGAGTCCTAACCACTGGAGCACCAGGGAACTCCTTCCCCCAATCTTCTGATAGCTTCTTTCTATTCTATCTAAACATCACCTCCTTAGGCAAGCCTTCTTTTTAAAAAAACAATTTTTTTTGTCTATTTATTTTGGGCTGTGCTGGGTCTTCACTGTTACACACGGGGGCTACTCTCTCGTTTCTGTGTGCAGTCTTATTGTGGCGGCTTCTCTTGCTGCAGAGCACGGGCCCTAGGGCACATGGGCTTCAGTACCTGGGGCATGTGGACTCAATCATTGCGGCCTGCAGGCTCTAGAGCACAGGCTCAGGAGTTGTGGTGCAGGGGATTAGTTGCCTCAAGGCGCGTGGAATCTTCCCAGGCCAGAGGTTGAACTCATGTCCCCTGCATTGGCAAGTGGATTCTTAAACTGGTGCATGCTAAGTCCCTTCAGTCATGTCTGACTCTTTGCAGCCCCATGGACTGCAGCCTGCCTAGGCTCCCCTGTCCATGGGATTCTCCAGGCATGAATACTGGAGTTGGGATTCCAATCCAGGGATCCAACCCGAGCCTCTTGTGTCTCCTGCATTGGCAGGCAGGTTTTTTTTTTTTTTACCACTAGCGCCACCTGGGAAGCCCACCGCTCTTAAACACTGGACCACCAGGGAAATTCTGCTTTCCTTCATTTTGGTCTAAAAGAATATCCAGCTCACTCTCCTTCCACTTTTCCTCCTGTGTTTTACTTTCCTCACAGCATTGTGGTCCTCTGAAATCGATGTTCTCCTGTTTATGTTCATTTTCCTCCTCAGACCGTAAGGTCTAGGTAGCTGAGCCCAGGCTTGGCTTAGTCCCTCCTGTCTCCCTGGTACCTAGTGCAGGTCCTGGGACACAGTTAATGCTGAATATGTGCTTGTTGGCTGATTGAATGGATCTTTGCACCATCTCCCCAGATGTGGGGACTTTTATGGACCCCCATTTCACACAGGGGGAAACTGAGGCTCAGAGAAATTCAACCTGAAACCTGCCGGGCTGTTTGCGGCTAGAGGGTGTGCCCTGGGACTCTGCGGGATGAATGGTGGTGTCTCAGGCGCAGAGGAACAAGTTGAGGGCCTGATTGACGGGGTGGGGGTGGAGTCTGTCCACGCAGCCTTGGGGACACTGTGTGTGTGTGTGTGTGTGTGTGTGTGTGTGTCTGTGTGTCTGTGTGTGTGTGTGTGTCTGTGTCTGTGTCTGTGTGTGTGTCTGTGTGTGTCTGTGTGTGTCTGTGTGTGTGTGTGTCTAACCCTCTTTTTCCTCTTTCGCCTCCCCCCTAAAATAAGCTCAGGATGTCCAAGCAAGGGGACCCGCGTGGGGAGCGACATGGAGTGGAGGGCTGCACGCTTACTATAAAGACCCACTCTTAGCCACACAGACACTCCAAATTCCTCTTTCATGCGCTCCCTCCCCCTCTCCTCTCCCCTCCCCTGTCCCCCTTTCTCTTTTCTCCTCCATCAAGACCCTCCCCGCGGGCCGCAGCAACCGCATCCAGGTCCCCCAGAGCTTGCTCCCGACTCCCGCCCACAGGAGCCCCTAGCCAATGGCCGCGTTTCCTGATGAGGTAATGCGTTCCTTCCGCGTTCCCATTGGCCAGCCTGGAACCGTGCTCTTGTCCAGCTCCCAAGAAAACTCAGACCTTGCGAGGCATGGTGGGCCGGTCCCTGGAGCCTCTGAGCACCTGCACTCTTCTGTTGACTGTGGGACACCCCTCCAATTGCTCCTGACCCTCTCTGGGCTCAAGCCCTAGCGAGAAGAGGAAGGCTGGACTTAGAGACCCCTGACCCCCTCCCTCTGCTTCCAGGGGCGCCTAATCCTCGGGTTTGCGCAGGAAAGATAGAAGACTTCCGCCCAGACCCCAGCAATCAAAAGACCCCAGGCTTTGATTGACCTTTCAGGATAACTGCACATTAATTGAGCGCCCACTGTTTGCCAGCGTGGGACCCACTGGGGATACTGCAGGGTTGAAACCGTTCCCGGGTCCCTTCTCTCTTGGGCTCACAGAATAATGGAGACTGAGGACAGCCCACCAGAGAGCCCCCACTCTTCCCCCTCTAGCCCATGCGGCAGCAGCCTGATGGCAGAAAGAGTAGGCAGGGGCTGGCGGTTTCCTGGCAAGCCAGGCTGTACTATCAGCGCTGCCAAGCCGGGCAGGGATGGCAGAGGCGGCGAGGGGGAGGCCGGGGGGCCTCCCCTCTTAATTATCTTGTTCACTTGTTTATTTACTGGGAGCTCGGGCGCGTTCGGGGCCGTGCCTTCCTGTTCACTGTGTATTCATTCAACAAACATTTATTCTATTGCGCCCCTGCTCTGACCACTGGTTCTTGTTTTATGTACGTCCTCCTTAATCCCCCTCCCCTGCCCTCCCTGAACCATTCTAATAGGCTTTTTTTGTGTGTGTGTGAGCGTTCTGGAGACTAGATAAGGTTGTTTTGTCTGCCCGTTTCTCTTTTTTCTTAACTTTCCTTTTTCAATGGAAAGCGCAGATCTTAGCTGGATAGCTGGTGTATTTTTGCCCAGGTATAGCAGAGAAGGCGATGGCACCCAACTCCAGTACTCTTGCCTGGAAAATCCCATGGACAGAGGAGCCTGGTGGGCTGCGGTCCATGGGGTCATGAAGAGTCAGACACGACTGAGCGACTTCCCTTTCACTTTTCACTTTCATGCATTGGAGAAGGAAATGGCAACCCACTCCACTGTTCTTGCCTGGAGAATCCCAGGGACAGGGGAGCCTGGTGGGCTGCCGTCTATGGGGTCACACAGAGTGGGACACGACTGAAGTGACTTAGCATCAGCATCAGCATAGTTTCACCACCACCCGGCCTCCCCCATAGATGCCAGTGGTCAGAGAAAGAGAAAGAACCAGGGCCTGGCTTAGGGAGACCGCAGTGGAGGTGACTAACAAATGCAAGGTCAAATCTTGTCTTTATTTGAAATTTTGATATTTTGCTCATTCTAGATTTTGGAGAGCTTTAATTTTGGTTTTTCCAAATATTGCAGTCAAATGTCATTTCCCTGGAGTGCTAACTTTTACAATGCTCCCTTGAATTTTTTTGCTCAGGACCGTGCCTCCAGATTATCCTAGTTCTGACCCTCTATAGAACATTCCAGGGCTTCCTTGGTGGCTCAGTGGTAAAGAATCCACCTGCCACGGGTTCAATCCCTGGGCCGGGAAGATCCCATAAGTTGAGGAGCAACTAAGCCTGTGTGCCACAATTATTGACCCTGCACTCTAGAGCCCAGGAGCTGCAACTACTGACCCTACTTGCCGCAACTACTGAAGCCCGAATGCTCTAGAGCCTGTGCTCCATACCAAGAGAAGCCACCACAAGGAGAAGCCTTTGCAACGCAACTAGAGAGGAGCCTGCACAGCAAGGAAGACCCAGCACATCTGAAAACAAACAAATAAAATTATTATTTTAAAAAATGCTTCATTAACACTCCACCACCTGGAAGGCTTGGGTTAGCGGGCAGCTCCCAATGGATGCCCTCCTCCCCCCAGGTAACTTTCTACTCTCCATCATCACAGTTTAGTTTGCCTGACTTTAACATTGCTATAAATAGAATTGTACAGGACGCAGTCTTTGGAATCTGGCTTTTTTCACTGCATAATGCTTTTGAGGTGCATCCAAGATGTTCCCTGTGTCAAGCTCATTCCTTTTCACTGCTGTCTTATTCTGGTGTACGAATGGACTGACGTTTGTTTATCTACAAACTCTCGGGCATTGGGGTTGTTTCCCGTGTTTGGCAGTTTCAAATAAAACTGCTGTGATCACTGTGACACACGTCTTCCTGTGGACACATGCTTTTCATTTCTCTTGGGTAAACACCCAGGAGTAGGGTGTCTGGGTCATATGGTAGGTGTGTGTTTAACTTTTTAACAAACTGCCAGTTTTCTAGACTGGCTGGTAGGAATTTTGCATTCCTACCAGCAGCAGAGGAAAACACCCACAAGCCCATGTATGGGGCATTCATATTTTTGGTGTCTTTATCGAGGGGTCATTGAAGTATACAGTTCGATGAGTTTTAACAAATACAGACACCTGTGTAACTGCCACCTCAATGGAACAGATGTATATCCATCACCTTAGAAAACTCCCGCAGAATGTGTCTTTAATTTACAAAGAGTGGGAGGGAGGGCAGGAGTGTGAAAGATCTCATTGTTTTTCTTGTTTTCTGAGCTTTCTGCTTTGTTTTGAAGTCCTACCCATGTGCCTTAAAGTGAACATCTTTGCCAATAATAATTTTCTCAGAGACGAGAGTACCCATAATCTTATTTCTCCTGAGCCTTGTCCAGTTTACTTCATTATTATTTTAAAAATTGAACAAAGAGCTAGGACTTCATAACCTATATGGGAAAAGAATCTAAAAAAGAATGGATATGTATATAGGTGTAACTGGATCACTCTGCTGTACACCAGAAACTAACATTGTAAATCAACTATACTCCAACATAAAATAAAAGGACTTCCCTGGTGGTCCAGTGATTAAGACTCTGCACTCTCAATGCAGGGTGCCCAGGTTCGACCACTGGTCAGGGAATTAGATCCCCACATGCCACAACTAAGAGTTTGCAAGCCACACCTAAAGATCCCTTGTGCAACCAAGACTCGGCGGAGCCAAATAAGTTTTAAAAATAAATAAATAAAAATTGTAAATGGGTATATGTATATGTATAACTGAATCACTTAGCTGAATGCCTGAAACTAACACAACATTTTATAAATCAACTATACACATAATATAAAATAAAAATTAAATTTAAAAAAAGCTATTGACACCTTGCTGTGGCCTGGTGTTTCAAATGCTTTGCAGCTATTAAATATAATAACCAAAATTATTTAATCCCCTTCCCAGCAGCTTCACAAATTAGACAGTTATCATCCCTATTTTAGAGATGGGAAAACTGAAGTACAGAAAGGTACCCCCTGCTCCCTTCCCAGAGTTCCGAAGTAGAGAGAACTGAGATTTGAACCAAGCCTTGTGGCACCCTGGGCTCCCAATCACCACACATGCTGCCTCCATGCTCCTGGCAGGTGAAAGTAATCGACAAACAACCCCCCCACAGGCCCACACTGCCTCTCCTACAATTCCAATGCCTAAAACACCCAAAATAGAAACTTTCCATTGGGATGACACTAAAACTCATTGAGAATCAAGAGTTAATAGCCTTTGGGAATTCCCTGGTGGTCCAGTGGTTAAACTCCACTGCAGCAGGCACAGGTTTGATCCCTGCTCAGGGAAACAAGAACGCGCATACTGCAAGATGTGGACAATTAAGGAAAAAAAGGTAGTAGACTTTGGTTTTTACTAAGCTTTATTTACTCCATTTATTGTATATGTGTCTTCTTCCTATTGCTGCTGTGTTCGATTGGGAGGGGAGAACGGGCTGCCTCAGGCCCCACCGGAGGGTGTTATTCATATATGCTGAGTGTGTGCATGCATGCTCAGGCTCTCAAGTCGTGGCCGACTCTTTGCAACAACATGGACGATAGCCTGCCAGGCTCCTCCGTCCGTGGGATTTCCTAGGCAAAAATACTGGAGTGGGTTGCCATTCCCTCCTCCATGGGATCTTCCCGACCCGTATCTCCTGTGTCTCCTGCATTGTAGGCGGATTCTTTACCGGCTGAACCATCAAGAAGATGATACCTAAAGGAGAGGAAAGGGGTGGTAGCAGAGGGAGGACAGGGTATACCCATCTGAAAGCAGAAGGCACAGCTTATGCAAAGGCCCTGAGGTGCTTCAAGGGCCTGAACACTGTCCTGTGGACCTGCAAAATATCCTAGGAGGGGCAGGAACACAGGGGTTCATGCTGGCTTTCCTGCCTGCCTGGGGAGGCTCCCATGCCATCCTCTGACCCCAGGATGCTCGGGCTTGAGTCTCTGCAGCCCAAGGGTGTCCAGAGGGCACATTGCTGGTCTCCCCTGGGTTCTCCTGGAGGCTCAACCCTGGCAGGTGTCAGAATCTGATTATGTCCTGACAGGCAAGCACACCACTCACCCCCAGTCTGAATGCCGAGGAGATCCCTCTGCCCAGGAGTGCAGAGGCTCTGGCTCACTCCATTCACCCCCACTCCTTGTGTCTGTGCGTGCTAAGTGACTTCAGTTGTGTCCAACTCTTTGCGACCCCATGGACTATAGCCCGAAGTCTCCTCTGCCCATGGGATTCTCCAGGCAAGAATACTGGAGTGGGTTGCCGTGCCCTCCTCCAGGGGATCTGGGAGTCCCCTGGTCTTTTATTTCCCTTTCTCTTACCCTCCACTTCTATAAGGTATACAAATCATCCACACTTATCCAAGGGGAAACACTCCAAGACCCTCAGTGGATGCCTGTAACCTCAGATAGTACCAAACCTTATTATGTTTTTTCCTATACCTATGGAGCTTTCCTGGTAGCTCCGTGGTAAAGAACCTGCCTACCAATGCAGGAGACCTGGGTTCGATCCCTGGGTCAGGAAGATGTCTTGGAGAAGGAAATGGCAACCCACTCCAGTATTCTTGCCTGGGAAATCCCATGGACAGAGGAGCCTGGAGGGCTACACTCCACAGGGTCGCAAAAGAGTCAGACACGACTTAGGGACTAAACAAACAACAACAATATACCTGTGATAAAGCTTTTTTAATACAATTTTTAAAGGTTACACTCCACTTACAGTTATTACAAAATATTGGCTATTGATAAATTAGGCACGGTTAGAGAGTACACAAGTTGCCGGCATCACTAGGCTTGTGCTTTGCAGCCACTGTGAAGTGGTGGCTCAGAGGGTAAAGTGTCTGCCTGCAATGCAGGAGACCCGGGTTCGATCCCTAGTTCAGGAAGATCCCCTGGAGAAGGAAATGGCAACCCCCTCCACTATTCCTGCCTGGAGAATCCCATGGACAGAGGAGCCTTGTAGGCTGCAGTCCATGGGGTCGCAAAGAGTCGGACACAACTGAGCAACTTCATTTTCACTTCAACACAAGCCCTGCGGCAATGCGATAGTCAACCTGATTACTGAGACACCTACTAAACCACGTGCAGGCAAGAGACACTAAACAAAGGAGTGATTCAAGCCCTGGGTGGGGGGCTACCCTGGTTGCCCAGGGGCTAAGACCCTGTGCTCCCGATGCAGGGCGTCTGGGTTCAATCCCTAGTCAGGGGACTAGATCCCACACGTCACAGCTAAAAGACCCTGAATACCGAAACGAAGACCTGCTGCAGCCCAATAAATAAACATTTTTTAAAAGCCTGGAGTGGGACAGAGTGCAGGGAAACTGTGGGAGTGGGAACTGTGCACTTCACCACATTGCTCAGAATGGCAGCAATTTGAAACTTACGAATTCTTGACTTCTGGAACTTTCCATTTAATATTGTTGGACTTGGGTTTGACAGCAGGTCACTGAAACAACAGAAAGCAAAGCTGTAGATTAGGGGGAACTATGGTGTCGGCCAATCCTGTCATCTGTGCCTGCATTCATGGATACCAAATTGGCCCATTCCCACCCCCTTCTCTGGCTCTACCTGGTCCAGTCCCCATCATGAGTGGTCCAGCCTCAGGGCCTTTGCACTGGCTGTCCCCTCTCCCTGAATGCACTTCCCCCAGCTGTAATAACATCATATATTTCCTTTGCTTTAAAAAATGTATGTTAAGAGACTTCTCTGGCGGTCCAGTGGATGAGGCTCCACACTCCCGATGCAGAGGACAAGGGTTTGATCCTTTGTCGGTGAACTAAGATCTAGCATACTATGCAGCACAGCCAAAAAAAAAAAAGTCAAGGATGTGAGTTCCAAGAAAGCAGTGACTGCTCACACCACCTCCTCGCACAGTTTCTGGCATGCAATTGTTGTTGTCCAGTCTCTCAGTTGTGTCCAACTCTTTGTGACCCCACGGACTGCAGCACACCAGGCTTCCCTGTCCTTCACTATCTCCCTGAGCTTGCTCAAACTCATGTCCGTTGAGTCAGAGATGCCATCTAACCATCTCGTCCTCTGTCGTCCCCTTCTTCTGCCTCAATCTTTTCCAGTATCAGGGTCTTTTCCGATGAGTTGGCTCTTTGCATCAGGTGGCCAAAGTATTGGTCCTTCAGCTTCAGCATCAGTCCTTCCAATGAATATTCAGAGTTGATTTCCTTTAGGATGGACTGGTTTGATCTCCTTGCAGTCCAAGGGACCCTCAAAGAGTTTCTTCTCCAGCACCACAATTTGAAAGCAAAAATTCTTCAATGCTCAGCTTTCTTCATGGTCCAACTCTTCATGTCTGTACATGACTACTGGAAAAACCATAGCTTTGACTATACAGACCTTTGTCAGCAAAGTAATGTGGCATGCAATAGATGCTCAATAAAATTTCCTTCACAATGAAAGGTGTTAATACATGGTACCTCAGAAAATAGCCTTGTTGTATTCCCAGGTCTCAGATGGGAGCGTTTGGCCATAGACACCGATAGAGATTTAGAAAAGAAAAAAAAAAAAAAAAAAGCCTCCAAATTTTGGTTGCCTCTCTCTGCCTTTAATTATTTTGTCGACAAGGCTCACAATTCAGCAAGTCAAGGTGGCATTTGAGAGGGACGGTTCCCTTTAGCGTAGCTGACAGCTAATTTGTGGGAAGTTTAATTACAGGCGGCGTTAATTAACTGGCAGAGCGCTGGGCGAGGAAGGCAGCCATCTGTTCCTAAAAGCCTCCTCCCCTCCTGGGCCTGGCTGGGAGGCTATGAGGGGTGGGCTAGGAAGGGGACAGGACATGGGGAGGAGGCGGAGACAGAGGAGGAAGAAAGGAGGGTCAGGGGATGAATCAGAGCCTTGTCGCCGCCGCCCCCCCCCCGCCGCTTCCAGACGCCATCCGGGCTGAGATCTTGGCGGGCAGCCTCCTTGTAGCCTCTATGATTTTGCAGCTGCCTCCAGACACTGCTGGGAGTGGCAGTAACAGTTCCCTGGAATCTGCTCCTCACTGGTTGTATCATTAGGAGCAGAGGGTGCAGAATAGAGGAGGTGAAGAACACACTGACCTCAGGCCACCCTAGAGTGGTTTGGCACCCACCAAAGGAGGCTGGACATGACTGAGTGACTTCACTTTCACTCTTCACTTTCATGCATTGGAGAAGGAAATGGCAACACACTCCAGTGTTCTTGCCTGGAGAATCCCAGGGATGGTGAAGACTGGTGGGCTGCTGTCTATGGGGTCGCACAGAGTCGGACATGACTGAAGCGACTTAGCAGCAGCAGCAGCAAAGGAGGCTGGGAGGAGGAGCTGGGTTGGAGCCAGGGGTGAGGGATGTCCTAATCAACCTGGCCTGGGAGTGGGGGGAATCACTCTGCCTTCTCATCCCACCATTTACCCAGCTTGGTCCCTTCTGAGCTGTTTGCACTTAGGCAAGTTGCTTAACCTCTCTGGGCCTCAGCTTTCTCATCTGGAAAATAGGATTGCGTATGCGCGCGTGCATGCTAAGTCACTTCAGTCGTGTCTGATTCTGTGCAGCCCTATGGACTGCAGCCTCCCAGGCTCCTCTGTCCATGGGATTCTCCAGGCAAGACTTCTGGGGTGGGTTACCTTGCCCTCTTCCAGGAGATCTTCCCAACCCAGGGACTGAATCCACGTCTCTTATGTCTCCTGCACTGGCAGGCAGGTTCTTTACAGCTGAGCCACCAGGGAAGCCCCAGGATTGAGTAAAATAGGAACTAATTCCATTTGTCTTTCTAGAATAGTTGAGCCCAAGCATTTTCAGGCTGCAGAATAGAGCTTTGGTATGGACTTGAAGTGTCATTCACTTGTCATTGCTAAAAAATGTATATGCAGGGACTTCCCAGGCAGTCCAGTGGTGAAGACTCTGCGTTTTCACTGCAGGGGGCACATGTTCAATCCCTGGTCAGGGAACCAAGACCCCACATGCTGTACCATGTGACAAATAATTCTTTAAAAAAACTTTTTGTTTAAAAATGCATATGCATATTGAGGAGGGGTGTGTGTCCAATAGGACTTCCCAGGTGATGTTAGTGTTAAAGAACCCGCTGACCGATGCAGGAGATATAAGAGGCATGGAATGGAATCCCTGGGTTGGGAAGATACCCTTGAGTGGGGCATGGCAACCCACTCCAGTATTCTTGCCTGGAGAATCCCATGGACAGAGGAGCCTGGCGGGCTATGGTCCATAGGGTTGCAAAGCGTTGGTCACGACTGAAATGACTTAGCAGGCACGCACATATGTCCAATAAGGCTCAAAGCCTGTGTGCCTTGTAGGATTCTGAGTCCGCTTGTGCTGTTCCCTCCTCCTGGAACACTCTTCCCATCCCAGCCCAATTGCTTCCATTCTAAGTCTTGTGGTAGATGCCCTCTGCCAGAGAAGTCTTCTCTGACCCTCCAAGCTAGGTCAAGTGCCCCTGCGGCCCCTCACAGCACCAGTGTCTCCCCCTTCACAGCCCTGGTCAAAGCCGCTGCTTTGGCATGGCCCACCCTCCCACTAGACTGGGAGTCCCAGGCAGGTGGGGGGGACTGGGTCTGTCTGGGTCACTGCGGCACCTAGAACAGGCTTGAACAAGTAGGTGGAGTACAAATTGTTGCACAGACAAGACAGCTGGAGCTGATTTCCACACATGGGGAGGCGGTGGCCAGTGGAATTCAGAGTTCAAAGTCAGAGCCCTATAAGAGGACTGAGACTTCCCTGGTGGTGCGGTGGCTAAGATCTGGCACTCCCACTGCAGGGGCTTCGGTTCAATCCCTGGTCAGGGAAGTATATCCCTTATGCCGCAACTAAGACCTGATGCAGCTAGATAAATAAAAATAGGAAACTCTTAAAAAATAAAACACAAAAGTGGAGAGGACTGTCTCGGGTGCAGAAGTATGCTTCCTGTCACTACTGGCTCAGTCAGATTCCAGGACTGTGGCCCTGAGCAGGCCACATCCTCCTTCTCGGACTCCGTTTCTTCCTCTGGGAAATAGGGGCATGCACAGGAACCTGGCTCTGGCTGCCAGGAGTTAGTGCAGAAAGAGCCTGACCCAGCAGCCCCCATGCTGTGCGTGCTCTGAAGTCATGCAGGAGGCTACACTTTCCCTAAGTCCACCCCCATCCGTGAGGTTGTCCATCCTTTGAGCCTCAGTTTCCCCATTTGGCCACATTCCCCAAAAGATTTGACGCTTTCAAACTGTGGTGTTGGAGAAGACTCTTGAGAGTCCCTTGGACTGCAAGGAGACCACACCAGTCAACCCTAAAGGAAATCAACCCTGAATACTCATTGGAAGGACTGATGCTGAAGCCAAAGCTCCAATACTCTGGCCACCTGATGCCAAGAGCCAACTCACTAGAAAAGACCCCGATGCTGGGAAAGATTGAGGGCAGGAGGAGAATGGGGCAACAGAGGATGAGATGGTTGGATGGCATCACCGACTCAATGGACATGAGTTTGAGCAAACTCTGGGAGATAGTGAAGGACAGGGGAGCCTGGTGTGCTGCAGTCCGTGGGGTCTCAAAGAGTCAGACACAACTGAGCAACTGAACAACCACCCCCCCTTATACACACACAACCAGGGTAGTTCCTGGATGGACAGGGGGCAGCTTCTGCTGGTGCTCCCCTAAATCAGCCATCAGATGGGCTCGATGGGGCTGGCACAGGCTGGCCTCGCTAAGCTGGCAGTCCTTGGCAGCGCCTGACTTTCTCGGAGGCAGCTGGAGAGGAGCCCAGACTTGGCTGCTGGGGCACTGAGGAGGCTGGGATGACGCTGAGGCCCCTTCTCAGAGGACGTTGGACCTGACTGGGGGCAGGGAGCACTGTGTGCACTTATTAAGTGCCTACTGGATGCTAAACTAGACTGCTTGGGGCTTTCCCCGTGCTGTTCCAGCTGCCAGGATTACTTCTCCTTTTCCTGGTGTTGATTCCTGCCCTTACTGCTCTGAATCTAGAAGACACTGCCTCCAGAAAGCCTCCCAGATTTTCTGGGTTAGGGAAGACATCTCCCTTTGGGTCAACACAGTGCCTGTGGTTCCCCCACAGTTCTGATCACCTGATTTTATAGCTAGGTTATGGGCAGGTCACTCAGTCAATCAACAAATACTGACAAAGTGCTTAGTAGGTGTGAGACATTGTATGTGGTTGGCAAACCACACAGGGCAGGTACTGTTATGGTTCCCACATTACAGATGGCAAAAATGAGGCTCAGGGAGGTTTCATGGTGGGAAGAAGCTGCAGCCCATGGGGTCTCAAAGAGTCAGACACAACTGATAAAACTTGGGGCCTGGAGCACAGTAGGACCTCAGTAAGAGCTGGGTTTCATCCCTAGTGAGTTCACTCCCTCTGCTGGCATGATCGTGAGAAAAGTCAACTGTCTGGTGAACCAGGAGGTGCCTGCTCTGCTGTGGTGCCTGTGACCTTGAAGGAGGCTCAAGCTTAGAGGTGCGGGGATTCATTCAGTCAATCACTTATTCAACAAACATGAATTGGGTAGTTCTTTGGGCCTCAAATGTGTTCAAATGACAGGCATGCTGGCCACCTCTAATATCTGTTCTCCCTTCCATGGTAATAGAACCCCTGGTTTTCAGCTGGACCATTGGAGAATCCCAGAGACAGTGGGCCCCTGTCTATGGGGTCACAGAGTGTCAGACACGACTAAAGCGACTTAGCAGCAGTAGCAGTAGCAGCACTGGCCGTTCAGAATAGACTACATTTCCCAGCATCCTTTGACGAAAGTGTAACCATATGACTGAGTTCTGGCTAATGGAATATGAGCAAAACTGGTGTATGGGATTTCTGGGAAGTGTCCTTAAACAGAAAGGGTACGCACTTCCTCATCATTGACTGGAATGCAGATGTGATAGCTAGAGCTCAAGCAGCTACTGTGCTCTATGAAGAGAAGGGCACTTGCTGAGGAGATGGGACAATAAGACAAAAGGAACCTGGGGCCTGGACAGTGGCGCCTCCATGTTATCCCTGGACTGACTACTCAAGTTCATGCGAATAGCTGTCTGTGCCTAAGCTGCTCTGATGGGGTCTCAGGTCCCATTGCTAACTCCAAGCCTGACTGCTACACATGTCGCTCCCTGTCTCACTTCTCCATCCTCATCCCAGTCCATGCCTGCTGGGCAGAGAGGCCTGCTCCTTCTTGGCATCTCTGGACTCTGACGGACACCCAGAGTGACTGAGGCAGTGTTCTCTGGATACTGTAGCCTCCATTTGTGGCCTTAGAGCCAGTGGGCTAGGAGCAAAGCCCTTCAAACACTGAGTAGGAGGTCTTTACCATCTCCCAGGAATACTGTGCAAGGACCTAAGCCCACCTCTCTGCACCCCACCCCACACATATACACACACCAGAGCCATGACCGAGAGCCCACCCTTTGCCATCATCCATCCCAAAACAGATCCCTTTTTTCTGAACTACTTCGGAGGTTCCCAGTGAAGTTGGGAAGTGCTGGCAGCAAGACACAAGTGAAAAACACTCTCGTGGATTTCGCTGGTGGTACAATGGATGAGAATCTGTCTGCCTATGCAGGGGACATGGATTCAGTCCCTGGTCCCAGAAGATCCCGCATGCCACAGAGCAACTAAGCCCATGTCCCATAACTGCTGAACCTATGCTCTCGAGCCTGTGCGCCACAACCACTGGGCCCGTGTGCCCAGAGTCTGCTCTGCAACAAGAGAAGCCACCACAATGAGAAGTCCACACATTGCAATGAAGAGTCGCCGCTGCTCAACACAACTAGAGAAAGCCTGAGCACAGCGACGAAGACCCAGCACAGGAAAAAAAAAAAACAAGCAAACTTAAAAAACCCACTCTAATATGTGTGAAAAAGAAGACATTTGACTAAATACAGATATTCACTCGAAGCCACTAACCCCAGACTACTGTGTCCAAATCCTACTATCACCCATGCTGTGCCCCCTGAGAAATTCTATACAGCATCCCCTCTCAAATCTTCCTGATCACGCTTGCCCCAAGTTAGCATCCGCCCCTTCCTCGTTGCCCAGAAGGCCCTGTCATTGACCCAAGTTTCTGAGAAAAGCTTGCACTGGGAGCTGAAGAAACACCATTACCTATTTACCATAAAATTAAATCACATCCACACTGGTCTCTGAATCCAACTAGAAATTAAAAGAAACTAAAGGAGGCAGAGGCGTACTTAAAATGATGCCATGTGTGTGCGCTAAGTCACTCAGTCGCGCCCGACTCTTTGTGACCCATGGACTGTAGCCCTCCAGACTCCTCTGTCCATGGGATTCTCTAGGCAAGAAGACTAGAGTGGGTTGCCATGCCCTCCTCCAGGGGGATCTCCCCGACCCAGGGATCGAACCCACATCTCCTGCATTGGCGGGCAAGTTCTTTACCACTAGTGCCACTGGGGAAGCCCGAAATGATGCCATGGGCACACCCAATTGACAAAACCCAGATCAGGGGCATCTCTGCAAGATGAAGGACCCAGTGGCCTCAAACAAATAAACTGCAAGGAAAATTAAAGGGAGAAAGGTGGCAGGAGAAGCTCTGGATTAAAAGAGACTTTGGACAGACCTCCTGGTAGGCCAGTGGTTAAGAATCTGCCTTGCTATGCCAGGTACGCAGCTTCAATCCCAGGCTGGGGGACTAAGATGCCATATGCCACAGAGCAACTGAGCCCAAATGCCGTGGTTACTGAAGCCCACGAGCTCTGGAGCCCTCACGCTACAACTACAGAATCTGTGTGCCTCAGTGAAAGATCCCACGTGATGCAAGGAAGATCTTGCAAAATGCAAGCAAGATCCCAAGTGCCACTGCTGAGACCCAGTGCAGCCAAGTAAATAATAAATTAAATACTTTATTAAAACCTACAGAACCAATTTTTAAAAATAAATAAAAAATTAAGGAGACTTAGGAGACCATCAGTGACTCTAGATTCTATCTCGGGTCCGGCTTCAAACAGTCTAAACAACTGTACCGTAGTATAATAAGTGTGCACATTTCCACTTGCTCCCTGGAGAAATATTCAATGCTATTTAGCTATAATGATAGCATCAAGGTGGTGCTAGTGGTAAAGGACTATCTGCCAATGCAGGAGACACAAGAGACCTGGGTCAGGAAGATCCCCTGGAGAAGGGAATGGCATCCCACTCCAGTATTCTTGCCTAGGAAATCCCATGGACAGAGGAGCCTGGCATGCTAGTCTATAGGGTCTCAAAGAGTTGGACATGACTGAAGCGACTTAGCACGCATGCACGCGTGAGGAATCATTTCATTCTGGACTTGATACTGGAGTTTGTGAGGTTGCTCTTTAACCTCTTGTGGAGCAGGGTGTCTCCTCTTGGCACTGTAGACAGTCAGATCAGGTCATTCTCTGGGGTGAGACCCTCCCAGGGGCTAAGAGGTATGGAGCAGCATTCTTGGCCCCCACCCACTCGATACCAGGAGGCCCCCAGTCATGATGACCACAGGTGCCCCCAGTCATCACTCAGGGTCCCCGGGAACACAACACCCCCACCACAGTGGAGAACTACTGCTTTAGAGACACACACTGAAATATTTGTAGGTGAAACAAACATCTGGAATTTACATCAAAATAGCAAGGGAGGGGCTTTCCTGGTGGCTAAATGGTAAAGAATCCACCTGCCAATGCCCTAGACACAGGCTTGATCCCTGATCTGGGAAGACCTCACGTGCCTTGGAGGGAGCAAGTAAGCCCATGTGCTACGATTATTGAGCCTACACTCTGAGCCTATGCTCAGGGATGTTATGAGCCTGATATGAGCTTTGAGCAGAGCCTGATAACTGCTACTACCGAGCCCATGTGTGCCAATTACTGAAGCCCATGCACCCTAGAGCCTGTGCTCTGCAGCAAGAGAAGCCACTGCAAGGAGAAGCCTACACTTCAACTAGAGAGTATCCCCTGCTCTCCACAACTAGAGAAAAGCCCGCATAGCAAGGAAGACCCAGTGCAGCCAAAAATAAAATAAATAAAAATGTTAAACAGTATTTTTTAAAGAACAGCAAGGAAGGAGAATTGGAGGAGATCAGAATGGCCAGGAGTAGATCAATCATTGAATCGGAGGGATGGGTACACGTGGGACAATCCCCTGGAGGAGGGCACAGCAGCTCACTGCAGTATTCTTGCCTAGAAAATCTCATGGACAGAGGAGCCATGGTCTATTGGGTCAAAGAGTCAGGCACGACTGAAGTGACTTAGCACAGCGTGGCAGCACAAATAAATCACTGAATCTGAGTGATGGGTACACGTGGGGAAAGTCATCGTTCCATTCTTTCTACTTGAGTGTGTTTGACACTTTCCACTATAAGCAGCTGAAATGATGAAATTTCCATTGAACCTGGAGTTCAGTTCATCATAACCTACTCACGATGCTCTCAGGGTTGAATCAAACGTGCTGTGCTGGGGACTTCCTTGGGCGGTCCAGTGGTTAAGACTTTGCTTTCCACTGAGGTGGGGTGTGGGCTCGATCCTTGGTTGGGTAGCCCAGATCCCACATACTTAGTGGCCAAAAACTCAAAACGTTAAAAAGAAAAAATGCTGTGCTGATGTAAAATGTCAACACTCAGGGAAAGCTGGGTGAGGGGTCCATGGGAACTGTCCAGAGCCCCTTTGCAATTTTTCTGTAAAGCTAAAATTATTCCCAAGTAACAAGTTTATTGTTTTTTTGAGGTTTAAATGAAAGCGAATATTAGGAATCAGGCCCTGTGGACCCAGGATTTGAACTGAGGCACGGTGGGCCCATCACAGGGCCACCATGGGGATGATGCACATAACATCCCTGAGAAGACCACCCTCCCACCCCCACATCCCCTAACTCACCCTCGGATGCCAGGAGCCAGCCTTGGGCTCAGCTGGGACTTGCCAGACGGATGGCATGAGGGACTGCAGCCCCAGAGTAACCGGGGGAGAATCCGCTTCCAAACCCACTTTATTATCTAGTCTCCAGGCTAAAAACATGCCTTCCTTCCACCCTGCCCACCCGGATCTCTACCAGTCTGGGGCTGGCGGGTATCAGTGGCGTTCTGGGGGCCCCTCCAAGGGCGCACTGGCCTCGGCCTCCCCTACAGAGGTGGCATTACAGCGGCACCGGGAGGTGGCTCGGGTCAGCAGAGCCAGCCTCCGGGAGCGCAGCCGGGCCTGGACAGCCCAGATCTGGGTCTGGCGGCCAGACAGCGAGGGGTCTTCCTCGTCCCTGTAGCTGTCGACGGTGGAGTCAGAGTCCTCCGTGCCAGCCACTGACTGCTTGCACATGGGACAGGAGCGCCGGACAGCCTGGGAGAACCAGGGGTCGATGCACTTGCGGTGGTAGGTATGGGAGCAGGGCAGGATCTTGAGGCAGTCGCCTTCCTCGTACTCATCCAGGCAGATGGCGCAGAGGTCATTACACCTGGTGAAGGTGTGGACCTGGGCCCTCTGGGTAGCCTGTGCCTTGACTGCCTGCCCGCTGGCCCGCCAGCTCCAGAGCCAATGGCACAGACGCTGCAGGACAAAGACAGCGCTGGTGAGCAGGGCCAGGGCGCGGCCCAGCACCCAGGAGACGGCCAGCACCGGGTGGCAGTCCAGGTCCGGGTGGGGCGGGTAGTCGGGCAGCAGGACGATGTGGGCCGACTTGTCGCAGCGCATGATGACCCGCAGGTCCTGGGAAGCAGCCTCGCCCACGAACACCGAGGGGATGGCGATCTGCTGCCGCAGGTTCTCATACACGTGGGCCATGCGCACCAGGTCGTCAGAGCGCACATTGTGCACGATAGCCGCCTCAAAGCCAGCCCGCTGCGCGTGCAGCACCTTGAGGTCGAATGTGCAGTCGTAGCGGCGGATCAGCACGATGGCGCCCAGGGAGCCGTTGCCCGGCCGTGGGCCCTGGATGGGATGGCATGCGTTGGCTGGCTTGGCCTCCATCAGGTAGCCTCGCACGCCCCCAGGGGCCAGGGGCGCCCCGAACAGAGCTGGCAGATCCGCAAAGTCCACCATGCTCAAGTTGCCGTCCAGCACGGCCCGTACCACCGCCTGCGAGGGAGCGAGCAGCCCCAGCAGGATCAGCGAGATCCTGACTGCCCCCAGGGCCACAGCTGGCTGCTGCCGCCCCATGGCTGGCCCGTCCTTCTCCAGCTGCGGCGTGGAGCTAGGTCCCGCTGGGGACCGCCAATGGGAGGCCTCCGGGCATATCCAGGGCCTCCCAAGGGACCCGTGGCCAGGGAGGGAATAGAGGTGAACTTGAAAGGGTGGCTCAGAGGCAGCTGAGCAGAGCAGCGGGACCCTGGTGGCCCTACACGGAAACGGCTCCTGGGGGCAGCCAGGCTCTCATTCTGTCCTTGAAGGCTGGTCCCAGGAGGAGATGACCTACCCAGGCGGCCTTCCTGGCAGATAACACTGAGACCGGGAGCCCCCGGGGTTCTAGATGCCCCCAGCCTCTGTGACATCGTCCTGTTACATCCAGTCCCTCCACCCCCTGCCAAGACAGAATTCCTGGGGCTCTGATCTCGGGACTGGACAGCCTTCAGAAAAACTTCTAGAAGTCTCAGCACATCCCTAGCTCCTGGACCTTGTAAGGGTAAAGCTCAGGGGTGCCACAAAGTGGTTTGGCAGTCCACGCTCCCCACCATGGCATGGACCCAGCCTTCTCACTGACATTCTGCCATCATCATCTCCCCAAGCCTCCTAGAGACCCACTAAAGAAGGGGGTCAATGTTCACTCATTTCGAGATTCCCAGGGGACTTAGACTTGTTCAGGGCACCCTCTGCCCATGAGGTTTTAAAGCCCAAATCCCGGACCTCCTCCTTCCCTCACTCCCTCTTGCTCACTCTGCTCCAGACACACAGGCCTCCTTGATGTTATTCCGTGAACACACCCAGCACCATCCTGCCCCAGTGCCTTTGCACAGTCTGTGCCTCAGGCTGGAAGACCCTATCTCCCCGTGGCTGGCTTTTTCTTACCCTTCAGGTCTCAGTTCTTATGTCCCCAGGGTCTAACTGACTTGATGGGAGGGGTGGGAGAAGTGCAATGTCAGGGCTGGGCTAGAAGGAGCGGGTGGTCCAAGTCCCCATCACCCGGGAGATCAGCGGTCCCCAACCTTTTTGGCACCAGGGACCTGTTTCCAGGGGCTTTCCAGGTGGTCCCTGTGGTAAAGAATCTGCTCGCCAGGGCAGGAGATGCAAGAGACATGGGTTCAATCCCTGGGTAGGGAAGATTCCCTGGGGTAGGACATGGCAACCCACTCCAGTATTCCTGCCTGAAGAATCCCACGGACAGAGGAGCCTGGTGGGTTACAGTCCATGAGGTCACAGAGTCAGACAGACCTGAGCATACACACCTGTTTCATGGAAGACAATTTTCTGTGCCCTGGGGGTGGGGGGATGGTTTCAGCATGATTCAAGTGCATTACATTTACTGTGCATCTGATTTTTATTGTGATTACACCAGCTCCACCTTGGGTCATCAGGCATTAGGTCCCAGAGACCACCCGAACCAGCTTTCCTCTCTCAGCTTAGGTCTTCCTCTCTCTCTGTGTCTCCAACTGCCCCTCTTTCCTCATCCAGAGTGCTGGCCATCAGCCTCCTGTCCCCTCTCAACTCTTTATCCCAGATCTCCCGCTGTGAGTCTGTCACCTGGCTGGGCAGTCTGCTCAAGCCCTGAATCATTGCTCTGTCATTAACAAGCTTATGCGAGACCAGGTAAGTCACTGAAGCTCTCTGGGGCTCTAGTCTCCAGATCTTTCAGATGGGTGTAACGATGAGCAACGTGCCTTGTAGGGTCGGTGGTCAGAGAATTAAATGAGATGACACCTGATTGACGTTCACCATGTGCGTGTTAGTTGCTCAGTCGTGTCCGACTCTTTGTGACCCCATGGGCTGTAGCCCGCCAGGCTCCTCTGTCCATGGGATTTCCCAGGCAAGAATACCGGAGTGGGTTGCCATTCCCTTCTCCAGGGGATCTTCCTGACCCAGGGATCAAACCCAGGTTTCCTGCGTTGCAGGTAGATTCTTTACCGTTTGCACCACCAGGGAAGCCCATAGGGTTTGAAGTTTTCATTCTCCCATAACAGACTTGCCTCCAGGTCACAACACTTTCAGTACATCACCACACAGCAGTCAAGCATATTTCTA
This sequence comes from Oryx dammah, assembly GCF_014754425.2. Lineage (NCBI taxonomy): Eukaryota > Metazoa > Chordata > Mammalia > Artiodactyla > Bovidae > Oryx > Oryx dammah. The sequence goes on from NW_024070189.1 coordinate 90,775,045, forward strand.
AAGTTTAATCCTCTGGTCTCTTCCATGCTCTAAACTCTCCCACGGTTTCCTACCTGCCCTCTTGAAATCCAAGTTCCTTTCTGTGTCTGACACAGCTCTCCATAGTCAAGCCCCTGCCGGTATCCAAAACCTCAATAATTTTCTTTTTAAAAATTTTACTATGTTTGGCTGCACTGGGTCTTCATTGCTTTGCATGGGCTTTCTCTAGTTGGGGTGAGCAAGGGCTACTGTTTGCTATGCTGGAAGCGCTTCTCATTGCAGCGGCTTCTCTTATTGCAGAGCACAGGCTCAACGTGGGCGGTCTCCAGTCGTGGCACGTGGGCTCTAGAGCACAGGTTCAATAGTTGGGGCACACAGGCTTAGCTGCTCTGAGGCCTGTGGGATCTTCCTGAACCAGGGATTGAACCTGTGTCCCCTGCACTGGCAGGCGTATTCTTATCCAACTGCGCCACCAGGGAGACCCCTCAATGCTCTTCAATGCTCCGAATGCATCATGACTTACTTAACCTCTAGAACTTTGCTAGTGCTGTTCCCTCTGCCGGGAACAGAATTCTCTTCTCAACCACACTTCAGCAGGCTGGCTACTTAATTCTTTAGGTTGTCGCTGTTGGCTTAATACTTCCCAGAGCAGCCCTCAGCCAATGATAAAGAAGAGACACAGGAGTCAAACAGACAGAAGGCCATGTCACAACAGAGGGAGAGGTTCCAGCGCTGAGTCTCCTGGCCAAGGACTGTCGAGGGCAGCCAGCAACCGCCAGACACTAGCAGGGAGGCGGGAAACAGGCTCTCCCTCTGAGCCAGCAAGAAGGAACGGACCCTGCTGACACCTCGAGTCTGAACTTCCAGCCTCCACAACTGTAGGGCTGCCCCCGGTCATGGCAGCTGTAGAAATGAAAGCACAGTTGGAATCCTTGGCCCTAGGGCCCACGTCTGGGTGAGGCCAAGCAGACACAAGGTGTCAGCACATTGAGACCGCACGGCGAGGAAGGATGAAGCTGGAGGGAGTGGGTGGAGAACACATGCGGCGAATGCAAAGGGCATGCGCAAAGGGCCTGCGGTGAGAGGGAGGGAGAGGTGAATGGTTGGATATGGCAAGCCGTCAGAGTGGCTAAGAAGAGGGTTTTACTGAAGGATGGCAGAGAGATGGGCAAGGGCAGGACTCGACCCAAACCTTGAATGTCGCTGACTTCAGAATTTACAGAGACTGATGAGGAGCCTTAGAGAAGATCAGAACAGAGACAGGACATGGTCAGATCATATTTCTCATTTCTGCTCTCTGTATTTCTGCACTGTTTGAATCTTCTTACAATGGAAGTGAATTCACGTATGACTCCTGAAATAAAGAAAGATTTGTGTTTCTGAAAGAACCCTCTGGTTGTTGGATGCAGGGTGGGTTGGAGAGACAAGGAAAGGTGGAGAAGCCACGGAGGCAGCGGGAGAACCAGGGGAGGGGCTGGGGAATAGGACAGAGAGAGGATAACAGGGCATCATAGCCCTGAATGAGTGAGTGGGCAGGAAGGTCAAAAGGGGAGGTGTCCTTGAATGGAGCTGGTCATGGGGGTGAGGGGCGTCACTCTCTTCCCCTGGAGCTTACTTGGAGCAAGTTTTGTTTGGTGCTACTGTCTTTAATCTCTTTCTGGCAATGGCTAATTTTCCTAAGATACAGGTCCTTGGCTCCGTGGGCATTTTTTTTTTTTTAACTTTCTGACCACGCCGTGCGGCATGTGGGACCCTAGCTCTCCAACCAGGAATTGAACTTGAGTCCCTCTGCATCACAAGCACAAAGTCTTAATGCCTGAATTACTAGGGAAGTTCATTCCCTTCCCCATTGACATTTTGAGGCGTCACTTTGTTTTCTGTATCTTTATTTCTTGTGGGTCCCTTCCCTTTGCAGCAAGTGATATAGTTTTTCATTTATGACTCGACAATCTTTTTAAGGAAAGATAAAATGTCGATCTTTAGGGAGTATTTGGTAAACAAAGGAACAGGCGCATGATAGGGAAAAGTTCAAGCCAGAGTTCTCCAAAGATTGGCAGTTAATAAACGGAGTTTGTTAGGGCTGCCATAACAAATACAGTAAGTCCCCTACATACGAACCTTCAAGCTGCTAAATTTCAAAGATGCAAACGGGTGTTTGCAGGTCCAGTCACATAGTTTAGTTCACCTGCCTGGTGTACACTGTCATGTCAGAGCATCCTCGATAAGTCGTTGTGCTTTCGTGTACTTTACAGTAGAGAGTACAGCATTTTTATTTCAAGCCCAGGATGTCTGGAAGCTTCCCTGGTGGCTCAATTGGTTAAGAATCTGCTCACAGTATGGGAGACCCAGGTTAGATCCCTGGGTGGGGAAGATCTCCTGGAGAAGGAAATGGCAACCCACTCCAGTATTCTTGCCTGGAAAACTCCCTGGACAGAAGAGCCGGGTGGGCTATAGTCCATGGGATCACAGAGAGTCAGGCACGACTGAGTAACTAACACTTTCACTTTCTCGATGTCCGGAAGCAAGTGTAAAAGCAGTAGCGATATAGCTGGTACTGCTAAGAAGTGCCAAGTGATAACAATGGAAACAAAAGTGAAAATAATTGAAGGAGTGGAGCAACAAGAGGAAGAAGCAGCTGAAAAGTCGAAGGGATTCGTGGCACAGGAGATGGTAAGGGGTTTTCTTTATTTCAGGAGGCTCTGTTAGTTTTTGGAAGCACGGGACCAAATGCGGAACAGTACACGGAAGCTGCAAGCCATTCAGATTGCAATCCAGCAGCTGCCGTGTCATCTATGATGAAGAAAGGGGGGAAAAAAGAGCTACTACCAAGACATCGCTGGATTGTTTTTTTCAAGAGGGTAAATAGAGTTGAATCCACAAGGAACCAGAAGCTGTGCCATCAATGTCAGGCAAGAGTGACGCTGCAACCTGCCCTCCATCTATTGCTGACGATCCTTCAGCTCTCCCATCGCCCACCTTCTCTAGCTCCTCCAGTCAGTAATTCTTCTTGCCTCTTCACTCGATGCCTGCCCCTGCGTGCCAGCCATTGATTGTATTGTGCTACTGTACTTTTAAGGTACTGTACTGTAAGATTAAAAATGTTTTCTTTATTTTTGGTGTTTGTTTATGTATTATTTGTGTAAAACGTATTACAGTACTACATAGCTAATTGTATTAGTGAAGTACCTAGGCTAACTTGGGTTTCCCTGGTGGCTCAGACAGTAAAGAATCCACTTGCAATGCAGCAGACCCAGGTTTGATCCCTGGGTCAGGAAGATTCCCTGGAGAAGGGAATGGCAACCCACTCCAGTATTCTTACCTGGAGAATTCCCTGGACAGAGGAGCCTGGTGGGCTATACAGTCCATGGAGTTGCAAAGGCTTGGACACGACTGAGTGACTGACACTTTAGGCTAACTTTATTGAACTTATGAGTTCACTGGGCTTATGAATGGGCTCTTGGAATGGAACTCATTTGTATGTAGGCAACATATCGAATCAATGGGAGAAATGCTAGAATGCTTGGTTGAAGGTTTAAGGAGAAACAGAATGGTTTTACACTGCCAAAGACCTCTCTTAAGATATTTACAAATTTGAAAGGTAAGAAGGTAATTTTCCGGGAGAGAGGGGAGTCATATGTCCTGACCACGTGGTCATAACATCACTGCCGATGAGAGCCAGCGACTTCTGGAGTCTCCCGACATCCTACACCAAGGGGGGGATGCAACATCAGCCCCCTGGGGGATTCTGGGGAGAAACACACAATCCCACTCCAACTATGAGCTGACATCAGACAGACCCAAGATGAGAGACCCTCTGCAAAATCCTGGCCAGTGTTCTTCACAAATGTCAAGGTCGTGGAAGACATGGAAAGACTGAGGAACTATTCTGGCATGAAGGATGCCAGGCAATGTGATGACAAGATGAAATGAGTGACTCTGGGTGGGGTCCTGGACCAGGAAGGGGACACTCCCAGAAAAAACTACTGAAATTCAAATGAGGTCTGTAGGTCTGTTTATGATATTCTACCTGTACTAATTCCTGGTTTTGATCATCCTACCAGGCAATATATGACATTAACAGGAGGGGAAGCTGGGTGGAGAAAATGTAGGAACTCTGCTTCCTGCCGGATGCAGGGAGCACGGGTTCTACCCCTTGTCCGGAAAGATCCCATGTGCTGCAAGGCAACTAAGCCCATGTGCCCCAACTGGAGAAAGCCCACAGGCAACAACAAAGACCCAGCACAGCCAAAAATAAATAAATAAAAATAATAAAAGAAAATAAAATTATTCTGGAACAAAACATTTTTTAAAAAGAGGCTTAAGGCACTAAAATGTAGGAGGAGAGGGAGGCGGAAGGAAGAGGGGGGAGGAGGAACAGCAGGTAGCCCTGAGACAAGGTTTGGGATGCAAGCGGTTTATGTGGGAGGTGACACCAGGAAGCCCCAGGAGGAGTCAGGGAGTATGAGAGGGATGGGAGGGAGCCTGTCCAGGGTGCGTTTGTGATTAGGTGGCTGTGGTGGGCAGAGGGGGCTCAGTCCCACTGGGGCCTCTGCCGAGCATGAACTACAAAGTTTCGTGGCTCGAGGGACGAGGGAGCTGGGGTATGTACACTCCGGCTCCTGCTGGCCATTGGCTGGGGGTTGCTGGAGGGGACGGCATGAACTCTTGAGACACTCCTTGCCTGCCATGAGCAAAGCAGGCTCAGGCAGAGCATCTGGGCTGGGATGCCAGCCAGCAGTGCAGAGAAAATGATGAGGACCCAGGGTATCTGGGCAGGCCACTAACAGCTGATGGACCTTTAGTCCTGCACTGACTGATATGGCAGCCACCAGCAACCTGGGCTTATTTCACTACATTAAAATGAAACATTTAAAAATTAACATAAAAACATTCAAAAACATTAAAAATTTTCTTCCTCACTCATACGTGCCACATTTCAACTGTTCTGCAGCCACCTGTGAGTGACCGTGTTTGGTGGCACAGGTCTTGAACATTCCATTGGTCACAGAAAGTTCTATTGGACAGCCCTGCATTGGAGGATTTTAAGTGAAAGAGTGGCATAACCAACTGAGGAACTAGCAAATCCCTTTGGCTGCTGAGGGAAAACAGCTGGTTGGGAGTAAGAGTGGAAGCCAGGAGCCCAGGAAGAAGGAAAGAACAGTCATGCAGGCTGGAGGTAATGGAGGTTCGGACTGGTGCAGTAGCAGTAGGGAAAGCAGCTGCCTGGAAGTGGCATCACCGGTGAGTCCCGACCGTTTGGATGTAAGAGGTGAAGGGAGAGAAGGAAGGACAGGTGAGATTTGTCTCAGATGTGAGCAGCACGGGGAAATGGGGTCCAAGGAGGGAAAGTCAGTTCAAGTGGAAATGCTGAGCTTTGTCTTGGTGCCCCTGGGTCTGAGGGGTCAGGCAGGACCAGGGGTGTGTGAGGGGAAAGGGTGGGGGGCATCCAGTTGGCAGCTGGACTCTAACGGTGGAAGCCTGGGTACACGCAGGAATCTGGGCCCTCGGGCCATCCTGGCCACCAGCCCAGCTGGCAACCGCTGGGCCATGATCTAACTTGTCAGGCGGAAGCCCAGCCCCGTCCCCAGGCTCGAAGGCACAGCTTGCCTAAATGCTAACAAGTTTCGCCTCCAAATGGTGGCGGGTATGCGCGTGTGTATGTATGTGTGTGTTTAATTCTGGAATGAATTTAATTCTAATTCCACCGACTTTGGGGATGGGAAACAGCTGTCTTAATGAGTTAAACAGTGGGTTTAAAATAGCGAGCATCTGCTCGCCGTCTGAGCTGGCACCCGCCAAGCCTCCTCCAGGGCTCTGGGGCCCACAGTCTGGGGGCTCTGGGGATGGTACAGGACATGGGGTTAGCAGGTCCAAGAAGCAGTGTTAAAGCGAGCCCTGCCACAAGGCAAATTATCTACGCCTGGGACTTCTGCTGCTTTATCTGTAAAAAGCAGGGGCTGTTTGGGATGTCCCCAGTGGTCCAGTGGTTAAGAACCCATGCTCCCATCTGCAGGGGATGTGGGTTCAATCCCTGGTCAGGGAACTAAGATCCCACATACCTTGAGGTGCTGCTAAAGAATAAGTACATAAATGTTTTAAAAGTTGGAGCTGTTTATCCACCATGCTGAGCCATACCTTGTGCTAAGACCAACCAGGCACACAGCTGAGGATGTGGGGGGCCAGTCCTGTGGGGCCGACAGACCACAGGTGCATACCCCCGGAGTGCAGAGGCCTGCTGGACCTGAGGCCCGAGACTCTCCGGGTATCAGTTTCCTCACCTATAAATGGAAATAACAACACTACCCAACACAGACAGTTCTTTAAAAGTTTAGATGAATTAAGAGTTTCCCTGGTGGTTCCGTGGCAAAGAATCTGCCTGCCAGTGCAGCAGACTCAGGTTTGATCCCTGATGCAGGAAGACCCCACGTGCCACAGAGCAACTAAGCCCGAGCACCACAGCTATTGAGCCTGTGCTGTAGAGCCCGGGAGCCACAGTGGCTGAGCCCATTACCGTAACTTCTGGAGCCCACACCCACAGAGCCCGTGCGCTGTAATCAAAGAAGCCACTGCAACAAGGAACCCACGCACCACAACTAGAGGAAAGCCTGAGTGGCAACAAAGACCCAGCGCAGCCCAAAATAAAGCTTAGGTGATTTGTGATGCATGAAGGGTGTGCTCAGAATCAGGTGACAGCAAGCAAGATGTAAATGTGTCAAAAGCTTTCTAAGTCAATTAATGTATTGTAGAAATTCAAAGAAAAATAACCAGAGAGAGGAAATCGCAGGGTGATATATGCCACAGAGGGGACTGGGTGGAGCTGGTTTAGACAGGGAAGTCAGGGAGGGCTTCCTGGAGAAGATGACTTTTTCCTTTTTCGGCTGTTCCGGGTCTTTGTTATCCTGTGGGGAGCTCACTGTGGTCCATGGGCTTCTCTGGTTGCAGTATGTGGGATCCACATTCCCTGACTAGGGATCAAACCCAGGTCCCCTGCATTGGGAGCATGGAGTTTTAACCATAAAGCACCAGGGAAGTCCCGAGGAGGTGACTTTTGAGCTGAGACCTGAAGGAAGAGGAGGAACTGCCCATGTGCAAGCCAAGCATGGAGCATTCCAGGCAGAGGCAATGGCAGGTGCAAAGGCCCTGTGGCAGGACCATGTGTGGGTATTCCGCCAACAGCAAGAAGGCTGGCACAGAGGGAAGAGGAATAGGGCCAGAATTGGAATGGACCTGTAGGCTGCATTTTGGAATTTAAGCTTTATCCTGAAGGCACTGGGGAGCCACTGGGGCTTCCAACTGAGGAAGGAGTGAGATATTTTGCAGCCAGAATCACGACTCTCATCTCAGCTTCTGTTTGCATTTATTAAGCACCTACTGGACCCCTGGCCCTCAAGCAGAATCAGAGCTGCTCAAAGCCAGGATGGGAAAGAGAGAGACACTAAGGCGCCACATCATTTATCCCAGTTTGGCAGAGTGTAGCCCATGGGTGATATTCCTGACACAGACAGCCTGGGTTAGGGTCCCAGCTCTGCCACTCCCCAGCCACACAGGCTGTCCTCAACCTCCCCTTCTTGGGACTGAGTTGTCTCCCAGATGGAAATATATGCTCCACCCCTAACTTTGCATGTCCTGTCATCACATTTCCAAAATTTAAACTAACTTCTTAAAATGTGAAATATACACCTACCCTGTGTGTGTGCTAAGTAGTTTCAGTTGTGTCCGACTCTTTGTAACCGCATGGACTATAGCCAGCCAGGTTCCTCCATCCATGGGATTCTCCAGGCAAGAACACTGGAGGGGGTTGCCGTGTCCTCCTTCAGGGGATCTTCCCCACCCAGGGATTGGCAGGTGGGTTCTTTACCATTTGCACCACCTGGGAAGCCCCTAGTGACCCAGCAATTCCACTCCTAGGGATTTGCTCAGGAGCAAGATTGAGAGCAACCTCAAACTGGAAACCACCAAACTGTCCATCAACAGGCAAATGGATAAGCAAACCATGGTCCACGTGAACCAAAGAACATTCCTCAGCCATGCAGAGAGATGAAGCACTGAGACAGGCAAGGACAGGAAAGCCAGAAAGAAGAATGCTACCCAGAAACTACAAACTAACGCAGGGTGACCCAATCAGATTGGCGGTTGCTTAAAAAGGGGCGGGGCTAGAGGTGGGGAAGAGAGGGAGTAGGGAGAAGTTACAAAGGGACCCAAGAAAAACTCTGGGGCTGATGTGCACCTGCCTGAAAACACATCCCACTCACATCTCGAGTGTTTGTATTTTACTGTGCGGAAACTATACCTCATACGTAAGTAAGAAAGCTATGGTGTTTCCAGTAGTCATGTATGGATGTGAGAGTTGGACCATAAAGAAGGCTGAGCACCGAAGAATCGATGCTTTTGAACTGTGGGGCTGGAGAAGACTCTTGAGAGTCCTTTGGCCTACAAGGAGACCAAACTAGTCAATCCTAAAGGAAATCGACCCTGGATAGTCAATGGAACGATGATGCTGATGCTGAAGCTCCAATACTTTGGCCACCTGACGTGAAGAGCCGAGTCACTGGAAAAGACCCTGATCCTGGGAAAGACTGAGGGAAGGAGGAGAAAGGAACAACAGAGGATGAGATGGTTGGATGGCATCACTGACTCAATGGACACGAGTTTTGAGCAAGCTCCGGGAGACGGTGAAGGACAGGAAGGACTGGTGTGCTGCAGTCCATGGGGTCACAAAGAGCCGGACATGACTGATCAACTGAACAACCACAACAAACCATAAAGCTATAAAGATGAATGAAATAACCAACAAAAACCAAAAAAAAAAAAAAAAAAAAAGGGTGGGGGGCAAGCACTTGCCCGGCGTACAAGGGGCACCAGCCAGGCTGGAAACTTCCTGGGAGGCTGTAATGGGGGAGGGGGAATTCAGGAGAAGTTTCCTGAGGCCATAATCCAGGGCCACAAGCTTACCCCAGATCCCCATCCTCCCCACCCTCGACCTCCACAGCCTCCATCCCGGGAAAGGAGCCTTGCCAGCCTGCACTCCACCCAGGCCCCAGAAAGTAATTTCTTAACGTTTTGCTCTCCGCCAACGAGACACAAGATTAATTACAGCCATAAACACACTGGGCGCCACCTAAATATTTCATAGATTTGTGCGTGCACGGGCACACACGCACTCCTCTTTTCTTATGTTTTGTTTTTAAAGGAGGGGGGGACACATGGGGGAGTTTGCCCTCCCCTCCCCCACACCTTCCATCTCCTCATGTCCTCTCCTGTCTTTCTTCCTTCCCTTGCTGGAGGAGTCTCAAGGAGATCAGGAGATTTTGCTCTGGGTTCAGTGGAGGAATGCATTTCCCTGGCTGCCTCCTTGCAAGGTGGCAGCTGTGTCAGGAAGATGTAGGGGGTGGCAATGGGTCTGGGCATGACCTTACCCTTGGGAGGAGGGGCACTGGAGGCCCCTATGTCATTACGGAAAGCGGCCATGAGTCCCCTCCCCCTTCCTAAAGGATCAATCAACACTCATTTATTCATTCAACAGATGTTTCTCGGGGCTGCAGTGTGTGGCAGTTTAGAACACAGACTTGAGATTGGAGAGATCTGGCCCTGAATTCAGCCTTGACAATTTCTTGGCTGTGTGATCTGGGGTGATTGTCTTCACCTCTTGGAGTCTCAGTTTCCCATTTGCAAGATAGAGAAAATAATAGTATCCTATATCATAGGGTTTCTCCAATTAGCTTAAATTAGATCTAAAATCCTTATAATGTTCTCTCTGTGGGGCCAAGTATACAGTAGGTGCTCAGTCAGTTTCGCTATCATGAGGAGGGTATATTACTGTTCAGCTCTGAGCTCTGTCCTGGGAGCTGGGGATGGAGCATCAAAGGAGACCAATGGATACCACCCCCCTCATGCTCAGAACTTATTCCTTCTCTTTTCAGCCCTGCACTTTACATTCGAAGGCTCAAAGCCATGAAATGGTTTGGTTAGGGACTCCATGCAGGGTATAACGGAAGGAACTCAGAGATGCCCCCAGTGACCTCAAGACCTCTTTTTTTGTAGATGGGGAAACTGAAACACAGAGAAAGGCAAGGAGGGTGCCCATTCCTTCAACTCTGAGCCCAGCCCTGGGTCTCAAGAGGGAGCCCAGATAATTTCCTATCACATCCCTGCCCAGCTTTGGCACTGCAGCATCAGGAGCTGCCTGCGTGCAATTTGCCAAATGTGACAGTATCTTGGCTCCAGTGGTCTAGCCTGAGCCAAGACAGACCCAGGACCGACCCGGGCCCCGCCCTCTCAGGGCTCATGTCTAGTGGGGAGAACAGGCAACAAGCAATAAACACCATAAATAATTGTGTGGTGTGTTGGGAAATCAATGCTATGAAGAGAACAAAGAAGCAGGGAGAAGGTACGGTGTGTCAGAGGTGGAGGAGGGTGAAGTTACAAGGGGCTCACTGAAGAGGTGGTATCAGAGCTGACACTTGAGGGAGGTGAGGGACAGACCCACGCTGGGTCTGGGGAACAGCATTCCAGGCAGAGGACACAGTCCATGCAAAGGCCCTGGGGCAGGACGGTGCCTGGTGCGTTGGCGGAACAGCAAGGAGGCACATATGTCTGGAGCAGAGCGAGCCAGGGAGGAGGAGAGGGCAGGGAGGGACAGGAGCAGGTGAAGCAGGGCCTTGTGGGGCACTGGGAGGATTTCAGTTCTTACCCCAAGGAGGTGGGACCCTGGAGGATCAAGGGTGGAGGAGGGGAGGAGCCTGCTAGGTGCTCACGGGCGCCCTCTGGCGGCTGAGCGGAGAACAGAGGTGAGAATGGAAACTCAACGACCTTGGAAGAAAAGTTATGACCAACCTAGGCAGCATATTAAAAAGCAGAGACATTACTTTGCCAACAAAAGTCCGTCTAGTCAAGGCTGTGGTTTTTCCAGTAGTCATGTATGGATGTGAGATTTGGACTATAAAGAAACCTGAGTGCCAAAGAACTGATGCTTTTGAACTGTGGTGTTGGACAAAACTCTTGAGAGTCCCTTGGACTGCAAGGAGATCCAACCAGTCCATCCTAAAGGAGATCAGTCCTGAATAATCATTGAAAGGACTGATGTTGAAGCTGAAACTCTAATACTTTGGCCACCTGATGCGAAGAACTGACTCATCTGAAAAGACTCTGATGCTGGGAAAGATTGAAGGTGGGAGGAGAAGGGGATGACAGAGGATGAGATGGTTGGATGGCATCACTGACTCAATGGACATGAGTTTGAGTAGACTCTGGGAGTTGGTGATGGACAGGGAGGCCTGGGGTGCTGCAGTCCGTGGGGTCAGACACGACTGAGAGATGGAACCGACTGAACTGCAAAGGTGAGGGGAGGGAGGAGGGCAGGGGAGCTGAGATTTAGCCAAGGTGGCCTGGGAACGCATCTCTGAAGAGGTGAACTTTGAGTTCTAAGTGAGTGAAAAAGTCTAGGGTTAGAAAGAGCATTCCAGGAAGAGACCACAGCCAGTGCAAAGGTTCTGAGGCAGGAACAAATGTGATCTGTGTAATGAGCATAATGGAGATGGAGTGAGATGGGGGGAAGGGATCTGGGAGGAGGATAAGATTCTGGACCAGGCAGAGCCCTGTGAGCTCCAGGGAGTTTCTGCTCTATTCTAAGGCAATGGGGATCCATGCCTTTGAGAAGGGAAAGGGCAGGATAGGATGTATAATGTGGGAGGCAGAATAATATGTCCCCGAAGATGTCCTCATCTTAATGTAACCCATGAATGTGGCCCCTTACATAGTGTGGTGGGGCGAATAGTGTCCTCCCCAAATTCATGTCCACCCAGAACCCCAGAATGTCACCTTATTTGGAAATCACCTTTTAGCAGATGTAATTAGTTAAGGATGAATGAAATCATCCTGCATCTATGGTGAACCCTAAATTCAATGACTGTTACCCATATAAAAAAGAATAGAGACTCAGTCATTAAAAAGAATGAAATCATGCCATTTGCAGCAACATAGATGGCCCGAGAGATGATCATACTAAGTGAGTCAGAGAAAGAAAAATATCGTATGATATTACCTCTATGCAGAATCTAAAGTAATAATAATAATACAAACTTATTTACAAAACAGAAATAGACTTAGAGAACAAACATGATTACCGGGGGGGGGGGGGGGAAGGTGAGGGACAGGGACAGATTGGGAGTTTAGGATGGACATGTATGCACTGCTTTATTAAAGTAGATAACCAACAAGGACCTACTGTATAGCACACAGAACTCTCCTTAATACTCTGCAATAACCAAAATAGGAAAATAATTTGAAAAGAATAGATACATGTATATATGTATCATTGAATCGCTTCGTGGTACAGCTGAAACTAACACAACATTGCAAATCAACTGTGTGAGTGCTGATGTGTGAATGGGTGCTCAGGCACTTCGGTCGTGTGCGACTCTTTGCGACCCCACGAACTGTAGCCCTCCAGGCTCCTCTGTCCATGGGATTCTCCAGGCAAGAATACTGGAGTGGGTTGCAGGCAGGTTCTTTACCCACTGAGCCACCTGGGAAACCCCTTAATCAACTATACTCAAATGCAAAATAACAATTAATAAAACAAAAAAAAAAAAAGAAGAGAGCATAGAGACCCACACAGAAGACCGCCACGTGAAGACGGAGACAGAGACTGGAAGAATGTTCCGTCAAGGAACACCTTGTATATTTTATGTGTATTTCACTACAATGAAAATATTTTTATATTTAAGAAGCAACAGTATGTTGGGGGTACTGGGTTTTCTTTGGGGGTGATGAAAATGTTTTGGAACTAGAGAGAGGGGATACAATACTGGCAATATGTTAAATGCTGCCAGGTTGGCTAATTTTGTGTGATATAAATTTCACCTCAGTTTTAAAAAGGAAGAATAAAACAAAATAAAATAAAACCCCTTGCTTTGGGTGCCCTCCCTGCTGACTTTCTGATGCAGACTCTTCCAGAGCTTTCTCTGCCTATGTCACTGTCCTGCAGCTTCCCCTTGTGTCCCCAACATCAGTCCACAGCTGCTCACATAGCTGATCTCATCCTTTTTCACGGCTGTATAATCTCCCCTTATCCAAGGAGCAGGAGTCATCCACTGCTGTGGTGGGCTTCTGGCAGTTTCCAGGTATCTGCCCTTCAATGCCAAAGTGAAGGTGAGTGGACATCACTCTCTATCACTCTGGAATGGGGGCAGAGGCTAAATTTGTTTTTCTTGTGGTGGTGGTTTTTTTCTCTTTTTTTGGTCACACCACATGCCTTCTGAGATCTTAGTTTCCCCACCAGGGATCAAACCCACAGTGGAAGCTCAGAGTCTTAACCATTGGACCACCAGGGAAGTGCTGACTTTGGCTTAGTTTGAATTTCACTGGACGCCACCCACTCCTCCCTCCATTTCCAGGCTGTTTGTTTCTTATCATTCTGCCCTTGAGCCAGAGTGGGTGGCCAGGGCTCTCTTCCTTGGCCTCCATGCCTCCACCCTGCTCCCCTCCAATTATTTCCTAGAGGGATCTATTTACACATAAAGGGCACCACAACCCTCTCCTGCTCAACATCCTCCCAGGGCTCCCTCAGTTCAGTTCAGTCACTCAGTTGTGTCTGACTCTTTGGGACCCCATGGACTGCAGCACCCCAGGCCTCCCTGTCCATCACCAACTCCCAGAGTTTACTCAAACTCATGTCCATTGAGTCAGTGATGCCATCCAACCATCTCATCCTCTGTTGTCCCCTTCTTCTCCCTCCCTCAATCTTTCCCAGCATCAGGGTCTTTTCCAATGAGTCAGTTCTTCACATCACGTAGCCAAAGTATTGGAGTTTCAGCTTCAGCATCAGTACTTCCAACGAATATTCAGGACTGATCTCCTTTAGGATGGACTGGTTGGATCTCCTTGCAGTCCAAGGGACTCTCAAGAGTCTTCTCCAACACCACAGTTCAAAAGCAGCAATTCTTCAGCGCTCAGCTTTCTTTATGGTCCAACTCTCACATTCATACATGACCACAGGAGAAACCATAGCCTTGACTAGACAGACCTTTGTTGGCAAAGTAATGTCTCTGCTTTTTAATATGCTGCCTAGGTTTGTCATACCTTTTCTTCCAAGGAGCGACTGTCTTATAATTTCAAGGCTGCAGTCACTATCAGCAGTGATTTTGGAGCCCAAAATATAAAGTCTCCCACTGTTTCCATTGTTTCCCCATCTATTTGCCATGAAGTGATGGGACCAGATGCCATCATGATCTTAGTTTTCTGAATGTTGAGTTTTAAGCCAGATTTTCACTCTCTACTTTCACTTTCATCAAGAGGCTCTTTAGTTCTTCTTCGCTTTCTGCCATAAGTGTGGCGTCATCTGCGTATTTCTCCCGGCAATCTTGATTCCAGCTTGTGCTTCTTCCAGCCCAGCGTTTCTCATGATGTACTCTGCATATAAGTTAAATAAGCAGAGTGACAATATACAGCCTTGACATAGTCATTTCCAGATTTGGAACTCCTTCAGTCAGTTCAGTTCAGTCGCTCAGTCGTGGATCTCCTTGCAGTCCAAGGGACTCTCAAGAGTCTTATCCAGCACCACAGTTCAAAGGCATCAATTCTTCGGCCCTTACCTTTCTTCACAGTCCAACTCTCACATCCATACATGACCACTGGAAAAACCATAGCCTTGGCTAGACGGACCTTTGTTGGCAAAGTAATGTCTCTGATTTTGAATATGCTATCTAGGTTGGTCATAACTTTTTTTCCAAGGAGAAAGAGTCTTTTAATTTCATCGCTGCAATCACCGTCTGCAGTCATTTTGGAGACCAAAAAAATAAAGTCTGATACTGTATCCACTGTTTCCCCATCTATTTCCCATGAAGTGATGGGACCAGATGCCATGATCTTCATTTTCTGAATGTTGAGCTTTAAGCCAACTTTTTCGCTCTCCTCTTTCACTTTCATCAAGAGGCTTTTTTAGTTCCTCTTCACTTTCTGCCATAAGGGTGGTGTCATCTGCATATCTGAGGTTCTTGAGATTTCTCCCGGCAATCTTGCTTCCAGCTTGTGCTTCTTCCAGTCCAGCGTTTCTCATGATGTACTCTGCATAGAAGTTAAATAAGCAGGGTGACAATATACAGCCTTGACGTACTCCTTTTCCTATTTGGAACCAGTCTGTTGTTCCATGTCCAGTTTGAACTGTTGCTTCCTGACCTGCATACAGGTTTCTCAAGAGGCAGGTCAGGTGGTCTGGTATTCCCATCTCTTCCAGAATTTTCCACAGTTTATTGTGATCCACAGTTTATTGTGATCCACAGTTTATTGTGATCCACACAGTCAAAGGCTTTGGCATAGACGTGCCCCTTGAATAAAATGCAGTCCTCCTTACCATCAGTCCTCCCCGCAGCAGCCAGAGGGCGCTCTTGAGCACCTGTCAGGCCCCATCCCTCCTCCAATCTTGGCCCTCCAAGGTCCCAGCTCTCCCTGCGTAAAAAGCCCGTCTTCCTAGTAACCCACAAGGCTCTGCACCACCTGCCCGGTCCCTTGCTGCCCTCCACTCCTCCCTCTGGATCACTCTACTCCACACAGGCTCCTCGCTGTTCCTCCAGCACAGCAGGCCGGGTCCTGCCCCAGGGCATTTGCACGTGCCAGCACCTCTCTGCCTGGAGGGCTCTTCCCATTCACCCTCTTCTCCAGGGAAGCTCCTGATTTTTCAAATCACAGCTCTAGCCTCATTTCCTCATTCCAGACTCACTGTGTGGGGAGAGGGAGGTGAGGGGTCTGGGGGAGAAGATGGAGCTCTCCAGGGGAGAAAGCAGGCAGAGATGGGAGAGCAGCGGGTGAGGAGCCAGGCTTGGGGAAGGTAAGTTAGAGGCTGAAAAGGATGCTGGGGTGGGAGCGGGGGCAGCTGGTTTCTCTTGCGAGGAGCCCCCACTTTCCCACCAAGGCACTGGCTCTTACACATCAACACTCGCCAGAGACGCGGGAAATATTTTCTCTCTGCTGACACTTTTGGCAAAATACAAATCCTCCAGCTTTTTTCCGTGCAAAAAACATGTCCATCAAAACCGTCCCCGCAGTGCCTGCAGGAGAGAGAGGCCGCTGGATTTGGTCCGGGGACTGCGGAAAGGGCTCAGGGAGAGAAATATGCAGCGGGCCTCTTCATCTCTCTCTGCAGCCAGAGGGCGACATAAAAGCAGTGAGGACAGAAGTCAAATAGTCCCTCCGCCCCCGCCCCCCTCCCCCATTTGCTGAGTGCTTGGTCAGGGCTGAAAGCGCCACTTCTGTAGTTGCTCCATGGGTCTTCATAATGCCACAGTTGTTATCTCCACTTTTCAGATGAGAAAGCTGAGCCAGAGAGGGGAATACACCTCCCCAAGGTCACACAGCAGAGCCAGGATTTGAATGCATAGGCCACTCTACTCAGGGATGCCTAGAAGAGCTCCTTCCCAGAAGGCAGAAGGCAAGAAAGTAACAGAGACCAAAGGATCAGCATATGCAAAGGTTTCAAAGCAGGTTCCATTCAACAGCTCCAGCTGTAGCCAGCAGCCCTCAGTTAAATCAGCCTGCGACTGTGCAGAGCCTAGAGGGAGGTGTACAAGCTGGGTCCCTCAGCCACAGTGGTGATGAGGACAGGGTGTTCCTGGTGTCCCCCAACTGGCTGGTCACATCTTCCTTGACTGCCTGCATTACCTTTGTTGCATCCTAGTCCCCACAAACCCCTAAATCAGGGCTGAGAGTGAGAGCAGCTGTGCATCCCTAAGCAAGTTGCTTAACCTCTCTGTGCCAGTTTCCCTGTTGGTTAAAATAGACATAAAAAATAATCCCTAACTCCCAATTAAAACCATGACTGTCCCCCAAACACTTGGCACACAGTAGGTGCTTATAAATGTGGAATATATTTAGGTAAGTGGTTTCTGACCAATGACTGGGGTGGGAGAGAACATCTTCCTCCCTCCCACCCACCCACCCAACTCAGGGAAAGGTGCGACCTCTAGAAAGACAGCAGGAAGGAGGCTTTGGTCCCGGAATCCCAGCTGCCGCCTGTTCCCGCGGAGAGGGACTGGCTTTTCTAGAACGTTGCCCCTCCTCCCGGTTTCCATCCGGAGCCAACACTGCCGCATAAATCCCGCTTTACGGCTGTTATTGACGGGGAGCAGGGAGAGCAGCCCTAGCAAGGCCCAATTAATTTTCCCGTCTGGCATCTGTGCCGGGTGAATTTCTGAGCTCCTGGAGGGAGGGGGGCAGAGCCAGCTGGGGATGGGCCAGGCTGAGGACAAGGTCATGGGCAGGCCAGGGTGTTCTAGATTCTCCCTACCCCAAGGGGCTCTGTTCAGAAAGCTCCAGACTCTGGGTCCCAGGCTTTGGTCTGGAAGGTAGGATAGGTCATGGTCGTTCGTTCACTGTTGTGTCGACTCTGCTGCAACTCCATGGACTGCAGCCTGCCAGGTTGCCCTGTCCTCCACTATCTCCTAGAGTTTGCTCAAGTTCATGTCCATTGAGTTGGTGATGCCATCCAACCGTCTCATTCCTCTGCCACCCTCAACCCTGAATATTCATTGGAAGGACTGATGCTAATAAAGCTGAAGCCCCAATCCTTTGGCGGTCTGATGTGAAGAGCCGACTCACTGGAAAAGACCCTGATGCTGGGAAAGATTGAAGGTAGGAGAAGAGGTAGGATAGGAATTGTCTCTAAATTCAGAGTAAATGCTGCAATTTTTAACTGGAATAAAAATGAGGGCTTCACCCAAGAGACCCTTGAGCAAAAACTCACAAGAGGTGAAAGGAGGAGTCATGTAGGTTTCTGTTGAGACATTTTGCCAGCTGAGACCATAGCTGGTACTAATGTCCTGGGGCAGGACCATGCCTGGTGTCTTGAAGGAACAGCCAGGAGGCCCACGTGTCTGGAGCTGAGTAAGCAAGGAGAGCAGGAGCTGAGGGCAGGGAGTGGACGGGGCAGGTCCTGCAGGTGGGGTTTGTGGGCCCTAGGGGAGGATTGGGCTTTTACCCCCAGAGAGGTGGGAGCCGTGGAGGGCTGTGGGCAGAGGAGGGGCGGAGCCTGACTCTGGTGCTCACAGGCGCCCTCTGGCTGCTGTGTGGGGAACAGTTGGGGATCTACAGTGAAAAACAAAGCTCAATTGCTAACTTCTGCCTGTCCTGGGCCCCAAGCTGTGAGCAGGAGGCCTCCTTGCTCTTTAAAAGGAAAATCAGGGGACTTCCCTGGGGCTTCCTAGGTGGCTCAGAGGTAAAGAATCCGTCTGTCAATGTAGGAGACGCAGGTTCAATCCCTGGGTCTGGAATGACCCCCTGGAGTAGGAAACGGCAACCAGCTCCAGTATTCTTGCCTGAAAAATTCCATGAACAGAGGAGCCTGGCAGGCTATAGTCCATGGGGGGTCCCAAAGAACCTCGCACAAATGAGCAGGGAACTAAGATCCTTCATGTCATGGTGTGTGGCCAAAATAAATTTTTTTTATAAAAAGGAAAATGAGTGTATGTAGGAAGGTATTAAAGCACTCACTGAAACTTTCTGTGATGATAGAAATGGTCTGTATCTGTTGTGTCTGATGTGGGAACCACCAAGGTTTGGTGTGGCTTCAGAGCAGCTGAGGTGTGCACTGAGATGTGTTCAATGCAACTGTGGGACTACATTTTAATTATCTAAATTTACTTTAAAATTGTGGTAAAATGCACATAACCTAAAATTTACCATTTTAGCCACTTTCAAGTGCAGGGTTCAGCGGCATTAAGTACATTTACGTCATCATGTGACCATCCCTGTCATCCATCTCCGGGACTTCCTCATCTTCCCAGACTGAAACTCTGTCCCCTACAAAACACCGAAACTCCACCCCGCCCCCCCCCAGCCCTGGCCCCACCATCTGTTCCTGTCTCTATGGGTCTGGCTTCTCTGGTGGCTCAGACGGTAAAGCCGCCTGCAATGTGGGAGACCCGGGTTCGATTCCTGGAAATGGAAATCCACTGCAGCACTCTTGCCTGGAAGATCCCATGGACAGAGGAGCCTGATAGGCTACAGTCCATGGGGTCGCAAAGAGTCGGACACGACTGAGCGACTTCACTTCATGTGGGTCTGGCTCCTCTAGGCTATCACATTGGTGGAACTGTCACTGACTTATCTGAGCATTATGGCCTCAGTTTCATCCATGTTGTAGTAGGTGTCAGAATCTTTTTTTTTCTTTTCTGATTTTTCCAGTGTTGTGTTAGTTTCTGCCATACATCAACTCTAACCAGCCACAATTATACATATATCCCCTCTCTCCTGAGCCTCCCTCCCCTCTCCCCTCCCCACCCTTCTAGGGCATCACTGAACGCCAGACTGGGCTCCCTGTGTTATACAGCAACTTCTCACCAGCTATCCGTCTTACACATGAGAGTGTATATATGTTGGTGCTACTTTCTCCATTCACTCTTTTTAAGGTAGAATAACAGTCCATTGTACGGATGGACCACAAGTTGTGTATCCATTCTTTTGCTGATGGACGCTGGGGCTGCGCCCTAATGCTGCTGTCAACATGGATGTACAAGTATCTCTTTGAGACCCTGATTTCCATCAAATTTTACTTTATTTTGATTAATTTAAATAGCCACTGGTAACTAGTGGCTACTGTTTTAGACCAGTGTGGCTCTAAAAGGATTCCAAAAGGACTTTAAGAGAATGAATTGTCTCTCTCTTCAGTGTCATTCAATACCCTGTCTGAGCCAACAAACGATGATTTATAATCCACCCATACATATTATGATCCCATACTACAACCTCTTGTCCAAAGTGGGACACAGCACAACAGCTCTGGAAATAACCGAAGAGCCCACACCCAGGATGAAGTCTCCTAGGCCTACTGCCTTCTCCACCCCAGGGCAGGTGGCCTGGACCCCACAGTCCTAGGGATGGTGGGCATTATGTCCTTAGCGACCCTTTCTGGCTGTTGCTACCCAGTCAGCCCTGCCTGCAAGAGCCGCAGTGCAGCCACACCCCACCCTATGACCCTGAACCTCATTAGAGCAGTACTCACAGAGGCTGGATGGTGAATACAGAGTTCCGTGTATATTACATGATATGCAGAAGAGCCCTGCGGGAAATGCCTAAGTGAAAATGTATCAGTCAGCTATTGCTATATAACAAAGTACCCACAAACATAGCAACTTCAAAGAACATAACTACTGTCTCACAGTTCCTCTGAGTCAGGAACCCAGGCATGACTTAGCTGCAATTTTGGTGTCCCTGGGTCAACAGTTCACCAGAGGCTCAGTTGGGGGAAGGATCAGCTTCTAAGCTCCTGCAGTTGTTGGCAGGACTCATTTCCTCATGGCTGTAAGCTTGAGGTCCCTGACTCCTTGCTGACTGTCAGCTGGATGTCACTCTCAGCTTTTAGAGGCCACCCACAGTTCCTTGCCACATGATCCCATTCATAGACCATACTCAAAATGTCCGTTTGCCAGGAAGAGAAAAAAAGTGGCAAGTCTGCTAGCAGGAAAAAAGTCTTAAATAAGAAGCATAATCACTGAAGTGACATCCTCTCACCTCTGCTGCACTCTATCACTTAGAAACAGGTCACAATACCTACCCACACACAAAGGGAGGGGGCCACACAAAGGTATAGGCGTCAGGAGGCAGAAACCACGAGAACCAGCTTAGGGTCTGTCTGCCATAGGAAGCAAGAGAAGCTGCAATGGCTCTGGGCCCTGAGGGGTTTCTGGGAGAGAAAGAAGGAAAGAAGAAGGAGCTGAAGGTAAGAGAAAATTGTGAATTGGGAGAAAAACATTACATTCCACACACATTTTTGGTGTCCCTTTTTTGCCCAGTCTTGTATGCAAAAAATACATAGACTTGAGATCACTTAGAGCAGTACCAATGCTCCCAGCTTGGTATCATATCTGCTGTGAAGGGTGAGAGGGATGCATAGGACCCTGGGGGAGCCCAGAGAAGGTCCCTGATCCATGATGGGAGGGTCACCA
This sequence comes from Oryx dammah, assembly GCF_014754425.2. NCBI lineage: Eukaryota > Metazoa > Chordata > Mammalia > Artiodactyla > Bovidae > Oryx > Oryx dammah. The sequence goes on from NW_024070189.1 coordinate 90,795,957, forward strand.
AAGGTTTCCTGGAGGAGGCAGCCTCAGTGCTAGCCCCCAAGGATGAGACAGAGGCAATGGGTGAGTTGGGAGAGTGTATTCTGGGAGCAGAGACCAGCAATAAGAAAGGTCTGGAAGCCTGAAAGAGAGCAGAGTAGCATGGTCATGGAAAGAGGTGGATGGATGAGCCATCACTTTGCCTCTAAGGGAGGTAATGCCAAACCCATTGTATAGATAGGGAAACTGAGGCTCAGAGAGGTGAAACTGCTTTCTCTAGGTCACTAGACTGGGAAGAGGAGTAGTCTCATTTGTCAAATGGATATTCGAGGTCCTTCTGTGCTATCACACCCCATCTCTGAGATCCCTTTTGTAACCTCCAGATTAAAAACAATAACAATAGTACTAGCATTTGTTGAGCACTTTCCTATGTGCTAAATACTATTGTAAATGTTCTACATACGTCAAGAGTCAGCCTGGGGTCAAATGGTGACCCAACAACCTGTTTTGTAGGTTCTTAAATGGTTGGGGAAAAAAATAAAAGCATAATATTTTGAGATACATGAAAATGACATGAAATTCAATTTTCAGTGTCTATAAATCAAGTTTTATTGGCACACAGCCATTCCTTTCATTTTACAAGTCATCTATGGTTGCTCTGAATAACAATGGCAGAGTGGATTATATGGCCCACAAAGCTGAAAATGTTGACTTTCTGGCCCTTTACAGTAGAAGTTCCTGCTGTTCATGTATTAACTTCTGGTAACAGCCCTATGAGCTAGATGCTATTGCCTTTCTTGTTTATACAGACAGGAAAACTAAGGCACACAGGGCTAAAGGGCTTGCCTAAGGTCACAGTGGATGAATGGCCAAGCAGGGATTTGAACACAAGTCTGTTAGATTCCCTGTACAGTGCTCTCAGCTCTGCACCAAACTTAGCCATGCCCTTTAACTCAGCTCTTGACACTTGGGGATTGGAAGTATCTGGTTTTAGCTCTTTCTGTCCCCAGTCTGGGGAGGGGGTGGCAATCAGCAAGCACCTAGGGCAATCTTCCTGATTCCACCCACCAGTTGGGACTATCCAGTGTGTGCTAAGTCACCCCAATCATGTCCGACCCTTTGCAACCCCATGGACTATAGCCCATCAGGTTCCTCTGTCCATAGAATTCTCTAGGCAAGAATGTTGGAGTGGGTTTCCATAGAATTCTCTAGGCAAGAATATTGGAGTGGATTTCCATGCCTTCCTCCAGGGGATCTTCCTGACTATCCAGAAAGACAGCCAATTCAGAGCAAATCAATTAAACAAACTCCATGCTGGCTGCTGCCCTGTTTTTCTGACCTCAGCCAAAAGGCTCACATTCTGGCCCCGGCTGACCCAGGCAGAGCTCAGAAGGAGCTGCAGGGTCAGGAATCCGTACAAAGAACTCTGACCTGGTCCCCTGGGGGCTGTCATATGGGATTGTGTAATCTGATCCCCCTCCCAGGAAGGTAGGGAGAGGGGACTGCGTGAACAAACACGGGGAAAGGATACCCTGTGAAAAGAGAGTCTGTTCTGTAGATGGTGAGCTTCTCAGTGTGACTGAGAGTGTGAGGGGAGCAGAGGGAAAAGAAGGCTATAATTTGCTCATTTGACCTGTCAGTCAAGTGATGAAGGTTGCTGTTTCTTTGTCGCATGCTATTTGAGAGATCTGACACCTGAAAAAGGAGTGTCATAATGCAGGCTCTTCCTGCTGGGCTGAAACCTGGAACAATATGAAGTTAGACATCTTACTGCAGACTTCTTGTTAGGCCCTCTGTGCAGAGCCTGAGAACAGAGCAATGCAAAGAAAGCAGAACAGAGGCAGAAATGAGATGCTGGATTCAGCCACACCTGAAGCTCATATCCACCTGGTCTTTCCACTTGTGACCTGGGCATTTATTTACGTATATGGCTTATGCATCGTAACTAATAATGCTCTCATCAAATATTACCTGACCTCCACCTTTTGGATGATGGAAAATTAGATTAATACTCAGCAAATTCCAACTGATCCCTAAATTCTGCAGGAATATACTTTCCTGACCCGCTGATAGTGATTGAGTCTGAGCTGAGGGACTAAGAAGGACTGCATGCTTCAGCATGCCCTCCTGTGGTACTGCATTTAGCCATGACGCAAGTATGTGGTGCTGTGTCATGCTGTGCTGTGCTTAGTCGTGCCTGACTCTGTGGCTCCTTGGACTGTAGCCTGCCAGGCTCCTCTGTCCATGGACTTCCCAGGCAAGGATACTGGAGTGGGTTGCCATTTGCTACTCCAGGGAAATATGTCTTGAGTAGTCATTAATCCAAATAAGATAAACACATGGACCAGATCCGGATGCAGTTCACAGATTAGTACTGAGCCCAGCTGACCTACAGAAATGCAAATAAGAAATAAATGCTTGCTGCTGTACGTCAAGGAAATTCTGTGGATGTTTGTTATGCAGCAACAGCTGACTATTACATGAGTGCATGATAGGACTGCACTTCCTGGCTTCTGTGGTTGTTGGGCAGGGTGGGGCTATATGACAAGTTCTGGCAGCAGACCTGTGACCTGTGTCACTTTCAGGCCAGAGCGTTTATTGCTAGTAAGGGACCCTCCAGAGTTTTCTCTCTCTCTGACACAGAGGCTAACAATATTCCACACAGTGGCTGCTCCATCAGCCTGCATTCTTGAGTCCGGCGACATGAGGCAGGCCTCTGGCCCAAAAAAACCCACAGTGAATACACAACGTGAGTGAAGACTAAATCTTGGATGTCATTAACCTCTGAGACCTAGAGGCTGTTTGTTACTGCAGCAAAACCAAGCTTGCTCTAATACAATAAGATGGAAGTTTTCTTTTGATAGTTTGGGCAGAAAAGAGGTGATGCAGATTCTGGATAAAAGGGAAGACTTCAGGTAATGATGATCAAGACTTTCCTATGGTCCAGGTACTATACTCAGCACTTTCCTGAGTGATTTCATTTAACCCACTTACTGAGGGCTTCCCTGGTGGTCCAGTGGTTAGGACTTCACCTCCCAGTGCAGGAGATTTGATCCCTGGTTGGGGAGCTAAGATTCCACATGCCTTAAGGCCAAGACACCAAAACATAAAACGGAAATAGTGTAACAAATTCAATCAAGACTTTAAAAATGGTCCACATTAAAAAAAAAAAATCTAAAAAAGAGAAAAACTCACATACCCAGGCTACTAGGTAAGAACTGATACTGTTTCTGTTTTACAGACTAACCTGCTAGACTCAGGAAGGAACATCACTTGCGGACAAGGTGGAACCAGAATTGGCCCCTAAACCCATGTGACTCAAGGGCCTGTTTCTAGAATCTGGCTCCCTCCAGGGCACGGGGCTCTGAGCCTCTGCAGCCACGTGGTTCACCATCTCCATCAGGGAGACTTAAGGCCCCGAGAGAAGCCACGTGTCCACAGGCCCTGAAGTTGCTCCAATTTCAACAAACCAACAAAACCCAGTACTTCCACAGGGCAGCCTCCTGTAGCCACCACCCAATGCTTTCAGCTCCTTCCACAGTCTCACCATGGTCATACCCTCGGCACCCGGGCTCCGTCTTCAGCAAGACACTAAATGTGGTTGGCTCTCTTCCAAATGTGTTGTAACCACGCGATACAGAGCCAGCCACAGAAGGCTCGGAGGCTTCCACGGCACCCACAATGCGATGTGAGTGGCAGAGTTTCTCGGCTCACGTGGATGTCTTCAGAAAGCACCGCCTTTCATTTCTTCCTTCCATAGCTTTCCTCACCTTCAAACACCCCCTGCCATGTACTTATTGAATCCCATGGACTCTGAGATGCCATAAAGAGAAAACCCACTCTTGTTTTATATCCCGCTAAGGATGAAAACAGCCCTGCCGATGAAATCATGGCACAGGGGGTGGGAGAAGACACATCCTAATTTCAGAGACGTTAAAAACAGGAAAATTGAGCATGTTAGACTCAGTGAAATGTGGTGAGTTCATTGTTTGGTGACTGTCTCTTCTGCTAGACCCAGGCGGCAGGAAGTCGTTAGTAATGGACAGTGTTGAGCTTCTGGTACTTAAAACAGGGCCTGGTACCCAGAAGGTGCTCAATAAACATTGGTTGAGTGGATAAATGAGTGGATGACTTGGTTGATAAGATGCTGAGGAGTTTTCAAGCACGCTCTAGTTTTATCCTCATCATGAAGCCATCACCAATCTCTGCATTTTATGGAGGAGAAACCAAGGCCCGTAAAGGGATGATGACTTGTCTAAGTCATGTGGTGAGATTCACCTTCCAGCCCTGAGGCCAGACTCCCACCCCTGCCCACTGATTCCCCATCAGAGCATCCAGGCCAGCCCAGGGCCAACTTCACCCCCAACATCTTTCCCCAGAACCTGTTTTGTTAAAACCTAATCATGCCTGCCCGATGAAAAGTCGACATCGAAATTACTGCCGAGCCCTTGACTCGGGGTAATTAAGAGCGTTTTGGGACGCCTTGCTTGATTAAAAGCAGATCATCTGTTCAGAATGAAAATTCAGAAGGCAAATTGCTTTTGTTGCTGCCACGAAGCTATTTTAAACCCACGCGGCGCACGAGCTAATAACGGCCCGTCACTCGTCACTCGGGCTGTCGGCCTGCGCTGGACCCATTTGCATGGTTCTTGACGGCTGTTTACAGTCATCACCCACCCCACGCCCTCACCGATCCTGGCACCCAAGCCTGGAGGGACTGTGTCTGAGCATCAGACCTAGTGGGATCTGGGCCACCCTTGACGTCACCCCAAAACCTGCCCCCCACTCAGGGGCACTCCTAGGTTTGCCTGGTCCCCCACCCTGCCCCCATCCACACTGGCCACCACAAGCCTAACCCTCTCCTGCCTGGATCCCAGCTTCTGCTCCTCCCTGGCTCCCTACCTCCCATCCCAAGTCTTCCCATCCACACCCCCAACAAAGGGCTCCTGAAATCTGATCTAGCTCCTCACTCTCCATCTTCACCCCACTAGCCTCCCCAGACTCTTCCAATCTCAGCTCAGAAGTCACCTTGAACTTCAGGCTGCCAGCTCAGGGACCTTCTCTGGCTCTTTCAGCTGCCTGCACACCCCGCATCAGAGCGCGCATCACCCGGATGGTGACTGTCCGGCCATATGTCCGTTGCCTTGTCTGGACTGTGAGTTCTGGGAGGACAGACTGAGGTCTGTGTTGGTCACCACTGTGTCCCCAGCACTCAGGTCAGGCCACTGAGGGGGTTGCTGTTCAGTCACTAAGTTGTGTCCAGCTCTTTGTGACCCCATGGACTGCGGCACTACAGGCTTCCCTGTCCTTCACTATCTCCCGGAGTTTGCTCACATTCATGTCCACTGAGTCAGTGATGCTATCTAAGCATCTCATGCTCTGTTGCCCCTCCTTCTTCTGCCCTCAATCTTTCCCAGCCTCAGTGTTTCTTCCAGTGAGTCAGCTCTTCACATCAGGTGGCCAAAGTATTGGAGCTTCTGCTTCAGCATCAGTCTTTTCAATGAATATTCAGGGTTGATTTCCTTTAGGATTGACTGGTTTGATCTCCTTGTGGTCCAAGACTGGTCAAGAGTCTCCTCCAAACCACAGTACAATTCAAAGAGCACTGAGGAGGGGGAGGTAAATACTGAAGGAGTGAATGGGGCAAGAAGCGCTAGGTACCCTGCTGATCTCAAGACATCAGGCCCTCAAACAGCCCCCAGCTCTGCTCTGAACCTCACCATCTAGTGGCCTGGAGCCTTCATTCCTGTTGCTTTGACCCCTCCTTCCCCAACCAGGGACGTGAGACCACAATCAGAGCGTAGCTAGAAGTCGACTCCTTCCCAATTATTTCTCTGTCAAAGGAAGGGTCAGCACCATAGTCTGACTCCCTCCCCAGTGGACAAAGGGTCCAGGTCACAGCAGATGGGAATTCCATCAACCCCCAGGGTAAGGGAGGGGTGGAAGCACCCCCCTCTTCTGAGGCTGATGTCAGAGCTGGGGAGAGGGAGGGTGCAGTTCCAACCAAGGAGGAGTGAGAGCTCCAATGGGAAGACCCTCTTTGCAGTCTCACCTTGGCTCAGGGGGCAAGCAGTCTTCTGAGTCACTTTTTGGCCAGCTACAGGGAGTGTCATAATTACAACTTGACAATACCGCCGTAAGATTCAGAGGACCAGTGGACGACATCTGTCAATGTTTTGAAACCATGGGCATGCGCGCTGGGAAAGTCACTTCTAAGAATGAATAAGGGCAAGGAAGCAGGGACTTCCCTGACGGTCCAGTGGTTAGGACTCAGTGCTTCCATCACAGGGGGCATGATCTCTGGTCAGGGAACTAAGATCCTACAAGCCATACGTGTCCAGAAAAATACTAATAATAGTGATAGAAAGCAGAGGTTTTCATCTGGGGACAATCTGGTCCCCCAGGGGCATTTATCTGGAGACATCTGGGGGGTGTCACAAGTAAGGGTGCTGTTGGCATTGAGTGGGTGGGAGCCAGGGACCTGCCAAAAGACCCCTCTGCTGTCTCCCTGGTGTCCCCACAGCTCCTGGGGCAGCTGAGTCCCATGGGTTGGGTCCCTTGGGGATGCAGGAGGCTGTAGCTGAAGCTTAACTTCCCTATTGTGGCCGCTGAAAGGCGAGCAGGTGTTGCCAGCTTTGCTGAGGAGGCCCCTCTCTGCCACCTTTGTGCCTCAAGTTGGTCGAATTCTCGCTCGAACTGGCCTCCATTCAACTCGCTGAATTCCACAATCCGCCTTCACCGGCCACGTTCTTCGCCTGAAAATCCCTCATTCTGCCCGCCCGGCCAGCCCAGAATGCAGGCGTCTTTGTTCATCTTTTCTTGGCCTCCTCTGCCGTTAATCGCTTCCTCCCTGAGCTGCTGTGACAGAGGGGAGAAGGGAGGGCGAGAATAAATAAATAAAAAGGAAAAAATAAAAGAGATTTGCCGTGGTGTTCGGCGGAGGTTTGCATTGAAGGAGATTCTCTCGTCTGGCACTTTGAGATATTGACAAAGACGGGCGGGGCCCTGGGCGGTGCGCTGCTGGGCCCAGGCGGCTGCATTGAGATATTCACAAAAACAAATTCATCGGGACTGTCTTTGTGATGGTCTGGCTGCCAGACGTTCATTAACTCGTGCCAGGGTGACCGCTGTCAAGGCTCCCTCATCAGGCCCAGAGATGGAAGGAAGGCTGGGGGGCAGGGGGGATGGTATGAGCCCAAAGTTGAAGCAAGGAGTGGGAGCAGAGACCATCACTCTCTGACTTGCTGTGTGACCTCAAGGAATCCGCTTGCTGTCTCTGGGCCTTGTCAGCAACTGGATTTCTGTGGTCCCTCTGGGGAGGGATGTAGGATCTCAGGGTTACTCAGAGGATATAAGAAGCTTGCCAAAGATGATGCCAGCTGTTTGGAGGTGAGCTCCTGGTACAAGTCTCCCCATCAGAAGAAGGAAGAGAGGAAAGGTCCCAGAGACTGGTCAGAGTGTCTAGATGGAGGATGAAAGCCATCATTCCAACATCAGCCTGGGGCTGATCCCCAGAGGGCCTCGGGAGACTTGCCTCCCCCTCTCTGGGCCTTTTCGATAATAATAATCCATCTTAGGTATGTTGACTAATTCAGTTATTCAGACCAAAATGCTGGCTGAGCTCCTTCTGTGTGCTGGTCTGTGCAGAGAGTGCTGGGGACACTGCAGTGACCGAGGCAGATGCGTGCAGCCCTCCTGGGGCTCACAGATGGCCACATGATCAGGCAGTTGCAGTCCCAGGATGATGAGGGCTTTGACTGAGGACACGGAAGTGCTGTCAGATATACCCTGAGTAACCTGAGTAATCGGAGACCACTTCCTGGAGCGGGAGGTCCTGTCCTGCTGGGTCTTCTGAAGGCTAGAGGTCGTGGCCAGACTTAAAGCCCGCACTAGCTTCATTGCAGGCTGTGTGGCCAAGCCTGGCCAAGGTTGTTTCTGTCTCTGCGGCTCTCCACTACTCAGTGTGATGGGCGATCATTTCTCAGATGAGAAAACGGAGGCTGTTCAGTGGCATGCATGGCAGGGTCAAGGTCACACGGTGAGTGGGGCAGGGCTGGGATCAGAGATCAGAAGACCAACACCCACTGCCCTTCTATACACACACCTTTTACACTGAGACTTTTCAGAATAAAGTAAGCTTTCAGCGATGTTTCCAGGGGAAAGGGCTTGTATCTGTGGAAAGGCTATTTGGAGTTGCCTGATATATGAGTTTCCTTGACTGCTGTATCCAATGACCACAAACTTTGTGTGACACCTAGTAAAGCCCCACAGATTTATTATCTGACAGTCCTGGGAAGTCAGAAGTCCTACGTGGATCTTGCTGGGCTAAACTCAAGGCGTGGGCAGGGCCAATTCCTTCTGGAGGCCCCGTGGGAGAATCCACTTCCTGCCTTTTCCATTTTCTAGAGGCACCCGCAGTTTTTGGCTCGTGGCCCCTTCCTCCATCTTCAAAGCGCTTCACTCCAGCCTCTGCTTCCATTGTCCTATCTCCTGGCTCCGACCCTGACCCTCTGCCTCCCTTCTCTAAAGACCTTCAGGATGGTACGAGATCACTCAGATAATTCAGACTCATCCTCCACCTCAGGGTCCTCACCTTGATCCCCTCTGCAGAGTCCCTTTTGCCACACAAGGTGTCAGTACCACAGGTTTTGGAAATTAGATTGGTGGTCCAGTGGCCAAGACTCTGAGCTCCCAATGCCGGGGGCCCAGGTTCAACCTGTGGTCAGGAAACTAGATCCCACGTGCTGCAACTAAGAGTTTGCAAGCTGCAACGCAAGATCCCACAGGCCGCAATGAAGACCCAAGATCTTGAGTGCTGCAACGAAGACCCAGCACAGCCAAATGTCTATTTTAAAAATAGAAATCAGGATGTGGATGTGTCTGGGGAACTGTGATACTGCCTGTCATGCTCACCCCACAGGCGTCACAGCCCAGAGGGGTCAGAATGGAGAATCTGAGCAAAGTCTTGGCACAGGGGGCCTCAGTTTACCCACCTGTCAGTTGGGGATCATTCACAGAGCTTGGACTCTGAGGGTGGTTGGAAAGTTTGGTTCAAGCATTTAACACTAAATATGGGCTTCCCTGATGGCTCAGTGGTAAGGAATCTGCCTGCCAATGAAGAAGACATGGGTTCAATCCCTGGATCAGGAAGATCCCCTGGAGAAGGAAATGGTAATCCACTCCAGCATTATATGCCTGGAGAATCCCATGGACAAAGAAGCCTGGTGGGCTAGAGTCCATGGGGTCACAAAGAGTGGGACACGACTGAGCAACTAAATAACAGCAATTCAGCAGCAGCCAAGACTGAGCATGGCCACGGGACCCGTGGGCATGATACTGGATATTAAACATGGAGGAAAACTAGCAAAACGCTGATGGGATGGGGCACAGTGGAGCAAGGGAAAGCTTCTCTGAGGAGGGGCTCTGTGAGCAAAGAGGCATATAGAAAACCAGGGAAAGAGTATTCCAGGACGTAGAGACAGCAAGTGCAAAGGCCCTGAGGCAGGTGGGCACCTCGAGGCCTTGAGAATCAAAGAGGAGACAGGAGAGACTGGAGTGGGTTTCCTGGAAGACGTGGGGCTACAAACTGGGTACAGACTGGGAGTCCGGGGCTTCCCTGGTGGCTCAGAGCTAAAGCATCCGCCTGCCAATGCAGGAGACACAGGTTCAATCCCTAATCCTGAACGATTCCACATGCCTCAGAGCACCCAAGCCTGTGTGTCACAACTACTAAGCCTGTGCCCTAGAGCCCGGGAATCACAGCTATCGAAGCCCACACACCCTAGAGCCTACGCTCCACAACAAGAGACGCCACCACAATGAGAAGCCCGCGGAACACAGCAAAGAGTAGCCTCCTGCTCACTGCAACTAGAGAAAAGTCTGCACAGCAAATGAAGACCCAGTACAGCCAAAAATCAATATATAACATTAGTTTTTAAAAAAGATCAGGAGTCTGGCCAGCCTAAAGGGAGGGAATGGAGCAGGGCAAGGGCAACTGGTGGGTAGAATGCCAGCCAGCCTGCCTGTGTTCGACTCCCAGCTCTGCCAGTCTTGTGCTGTGGGACCTTGGGCAAGTCACTTTCCCTCTCTGGGCCTCGTCTCCCCATCTGTCAAACAGGGGTGATAGTGATGGCAACAGCACAGGCATGTCTGAGGATGAAGCAAATGTATCAGTGACGTGCTCTGGGCTTGGAGCACACGGAGGTCAAAGGCTCACTGACTTCAAGGGAAAACTCACCCCTGGAAGGTCCCACAGCCACTTTTGCCCCAGCCTCAGGTTTTATGTTCTTCGATGACACATGTCCATGTCCCTAGGCAGACAGTCTTGCTCTTGTCAGGAAATGGCCATCACCAGAGCTTGACTGTGCTCCCCTCCCGTCCCCTCCCCAGGATCCACTCACGTGGGGGTTTGGGGGGAGGGGGTGTGAGAGCCCCAACGAGGGGGCAGAATTCATCACAGTGCCATTTGTGGGAGGTACCTTGGTTGTTGCAAGTGATGTAATAACAGGAAAAATTGTACTGCTTCCCAGGGAACAAGAGGGAGGCAATTCGCATCAAGCTTTTGTTGTTTGTTTTAAGAAAAAGTACACAGGAGCTTCCCTGGTGGTCCAGTGGTTAAGACTCAGTGCTCCCAATGCAGGGGACCTGGGTTCCATCCCTGGTCAGGCAATTAGATAATGGCTACCCACTCCAGTATTCTTGGGGCTTCCCTGGTGACTCAGACGGTGAAGAATCCACCTGCAATGCGGGAGACCTGGGTTTGATCCCTGGGTCAGGAAGATCCCCTGCAGAAGGAAGTGGCAACCCACGCCAGTATTCTTGCCTAGGAAATCCCATGGATGGAGGAGCCTGGCGGGCTACAGACCATGAGATCGCAAACAGTCTGACATGACTGAGCGACTAACACACACACACACACACACAGACACACACACAGCCGCAACTAAGACCAGGTGTGGCCAAATAAAAACATACATATATAATATTTTTTAAAAAAAGAAAGAGTGCACAATATAGCCCCATTGTCCTTGGACCTTGGTCCCAGGTTTGAGCCAGAAACTTCATTTTAAGGAATGATGTCTCTTTGGACAGGGTCTTCAAACCCCCACCCCAACCCCCCAAGTCTCATAGGTTTTCTCTCCTTAAGGCACTTCCCATATCTTGCATCCTGCCACCGCGCAAGGGTCATCCTTCTAGCTTCACCTCTGGGTCTGCCTTGTGCACAGAAGGGACGCAGAAATGCTGGTTCAGTGGAGCTGAGCTGATATGAGGGGGCGTGCAGTGGTGGCAGGTGGGGAATCTGACTCTGTGCTGTCCTTTGGGTATTTCCTCCTTCAGGAAATATTTAGCCTACCTGTGCTGGGTGCTGGGAACACAGAGGAGAGCAAAACAGATTTTTTAAAAACAAGTTTGTCCTTGTAGAAGTATTTGGGCAAGCTGAAAAATAGGAACAGAGTGATGGGAGTTATTTAGGAGAGGCACAGGGCAATTGGGACGTGACCCAGTGTGGGGAGACATCATGGAAGACTTCCTGGAGGAGGTGACTCTGAGCAAAGACCTGAAGGATGAGATGGGAGCAGTGAAAAGAAGGGACGTTGGGTGTAGCAAAAGCCTTGGGGTGGGGTGGGAAATGTGACTTCTTCGAGCAGTTGGAGGGTGCATGAGGGATTCGGGGGACCAGGAAGGAGGTGGAAGTCGGTGGTGCAGGCTACAGTGATAACACAATCATGGGGCAGAAAGGAAAGGACAGAGCGGAGAGAGGCTTTGCGGGGAGAAGAGGCAAGACCTACAGACTCACGGGCTGTGGTAGGAGGGAAAGTGAGGCAACACAAGGCTGATGGCTGGGTCTCCACCCTGGGGATGCAGGCACCGTGGGATGAGCTCAGAGATGAGGAAGCAAGAGGAAGGGCGAGCTTGCAGGGAAGATGCTGAGGTTAGACTGGCCCGAGGATGGAGGGAGAGGTCCAGGGAAGCTCAGAGTAGAAGGCAGCCCCGCAGGGAGGGGTCCAGACCGGAGTCTGAACGGCTGGCATCAGTGGCGTGCTGCTGTTCCCCTTGCCAAGAAAGGGCCTGGTGTGTCAGAAGAATATTCTATCCCTCCTGAGTGATTTGTTACCGTCACACGCACAACCTCATATGAAAAGAAAACCCGTGAGGCTCTCTGAGAAAACAAGATCATTTTTGGCTCCTACATGGCCCTGGCCAGACCCTGGCAACTCCTTCTTGATAAGACCTCCACGCTGAGCCCCAGGATGGCACCCCCCAATTTCTAAGGGTCACCTGGCTGCTCCCACACACTGTTCCACCCTTGTCCTGGCTTCCACCCCACACACTGAGAGCTCCAGCCAGAGCTACCCCGCTTCCCTCCCAGCCCCACAGCTGTCTCCACCACCTGGGAGAGAAACCACGTATCTCTGGTGCCCCCACTGAGCTTCTGGACACCCAGAGGGAGAACGATCACATCCAGTAAAGATGCAAGGAGAACAATGGTGATTGTTACCGTGTCTGGACTCCAGCCCCTGCGAGCCTTGTAGATGTCCCCGGGCCTTCCTTTATTCATTCAACAAACACTGGCCTGGTGCCCCCTTTAACACAGGATATGCCCTGACTCCAGGACAAGATACTAGGTCCCGCCCGACTCTGAGCCACAGTTTCTATGTCCATCCCCAGAGGAGGCTGGGCTCCCCCCAGTCCTGATGCCAGACCCTGGCAACTCCTAAATCCTAAAGTCCCACTGCAGAGCCTAGTTTTGCCGACCCTAGCTGGTTGGGTCAGATCCATAGAGCAGGGTTTCTGCCCCACCTTCACTCCTCAGAGCCCACAGGACTGGAAGTGTCTTGGGGCCCAGGGCAGTGAGTGAGCGGGCTAGGGTTAAGGCCCTGGCAATGGATGGGCCTCAAACCTCTCTGCTCTTGGAGGCCCTGCCGGGCGCTCCATCTTCTGCCCAGCGGGGGCCACATTAGCCGCTCAAAACCCATTCGGGGAAATTAGAGCAGAGGCCTCTGTGACAATCATGGGTCATTCTCGTCTCTGGCTCCCAGGCTCTCCTGCAGTGATGATAGCCCAGCAGCGGGTCTGGGAGGGGGGACACAGAGGGATTGGGGGGTCCCAGCCGGCCGGCTCCAGCACAAGGCCTTTTCCAAGCCAGCCAGGGAAAGAAGAGTGTAAATCCTGGGAGTTTTAAGGGAGTCGCTTCTCTGCTCCAGCACCTTTGATGGCTCCCAGCTGTCAAAGATTTCAGTCCAAATAGTCCAACCCAGTAAATAACAGCAAGTTTCAGCAACACCAGGGGAGCAGACCACTCAGCCATTTCACCCCATTTCTGCCTACAGGGTTTGTGGGTTCCCTTAAAGTCCTCCAGTCTCAGGGGCTGAAGAGGCAAAGTGGGGTCAGGTTTGCAGTTTATTCGGAAGTAGGGTGAACTTCATAGACTCAGTGGACATGAGTTTAAGCAAATTCTGGGAGATAGTGAAGGAGAGAGAAGCCTAGTGGGCTGCAGTCTATGGGGCTGCAAATAGTCGGACATGACTGAGCGACTGAATAACAGGAATGGGTGGGCTTCAGGAATAGTTTGTTCCAGCACCTGAACTGGTCATCAAGAATCAAAGTTCACTCTGTCTTCTCACATCTAGTCCCAATATCTTCCCCAGACTTCTCAAGCTTTTCCACCCCCAGGTTTTTGCTCACACCCGGTTGGCCTGCTTCACCCCTCCCCAAACCAATCTTCCACCCATTCCTTGGCCCAAATGTCATGCCCACAGACAGCACAATATTTCAGTCCCTGGAAAGTGCAGTCAGGAAGTCAGCAGCTATCCAAGCTAAGACTTCTTTGCCCTTCTCAAGGCCTCAGTTTCCCACCTGGAATATGAGAGCCTTGAATCCAAGAACCCTTAAAGTCTCTTTGAGCTCTGAGGTTTGATGAGTCTGGGGCCCCCAAAGGAGGTAGGGAATAATCACCAGGGATTAGTCCTCTTAGTGACCATTTGGATCATGATAACAACAGCCGAGCTAGTACATGCTTCCTATGAGTAAGGACCACCCTGGGTCTTTTGGTCTGTGAGGAGGTGAGGTTTTAATCCTCACTTCCTATATGAAGTAGGTGCTAGTGTTGCCTCCACTTTACAGATGAGAAAACTGAGGCCCAGAGAGATCAACCTCTTGCTGAAGGTCACATAGCTGGCGGGTGATAGAGCCAAGACTTGACACCTCCAGATCTCATTCCAGACTCTACAACCTCAGCCCCCATGCTACAGCCCCTCTGGATATCCTGGCCAAAATTTCTAGATTCAAATCTTTAATTCAGGCAACCAGGAGGTGGGTAGAAAGTGGCCTTTTCTCTCATGAATCATCTCCAGGTTTGCAATCCAGTCAGGGTGGTCAGTGGATTCCGTTTACCTCCTAGGAAGTCCCTCTTTCCACCGTGGTGGCAGATAAACTTCCCTCTCTTTCTGAACCTATGGAAACTCAAGTTCAGAAAAGAGAAGTGATTCTTCTAAGGTCTCCCAGGCAGACAGTGCTATGGTGTCTTCTATCAGGCAAGATGGGCTGGTTCTGTGGTTACAGCAACCCCATGGAGCCAGCCTCCAAGGCGGTCCCCCTGGTCCTTCTGGAGTCTCTCACACCCTGAATCAGGGCTGACCCATGTGGTTAATGGGGCTTCTGAGTCCAGACCATAAAAGACTCTCCAACTTCCTCTTTGCTCTCTCTGGGCTCACTCACTATGGGAGAAGCCAGCCACCATATTGCAAGGAGGCTCAAATAGGGCCTGAAGAGGAACTGAGGCCTCCCACCAATGGCCACCAGAGGGCGCCAGCTTGGAAGTGGCTCCTCGAGCCCAGCTGAGCCTACAGATGATGCAGCCCCAGCTGACGACTAGACTGCAATCTTGTGAAAGATTCTGAAGAAGAAAAAAAAAAAAAATTGGCTAAGCTGTCCCCAGATTCTTGATCCACAAAGCCACAAGCAGTAATTATTAGTTTTGAGGCACTAAAATTTCAAGGAATATACACAACCATAGCAACCAGAGCAAATCCCCAAAATTGTAGTGGCTGTAAAAACAACTAGGGCTTATTTATCACTCACACTATATGCCCAACACAGGTTGGCAAGGAGCCTCTGTGTCTACTGTATGCAGGCATCAAGGCAGGTGGGTGGGAAAAGGTGGTCTTGAAGGGACAGGATATGCAGAACTGCACACTTGCTTTTTTTCTTTTTTGGCCATGCCCCCAAAAAATCTTAGTTCCCTGACTAGAGAACGAACCCATGCTTCCCACATTGGAAGCTTGGAGTCTTAACCACTGAGCCACTCGGGAAGTCTCCTGCACACTTGCTTTTAAAAGGATCCCACCTGAACTTCCCTGGTGGTCCAGTGGTTAAGATGCCAATGTAGGAGATGTGGGTTCAACCTCTGTTCAAGGAACTAAGATGCTACCTGCCACTTGGCAAAAATAGATAAATAAATAAATGAAAGGGATTTCACCTGGAAATTATGCACAACAATTCTGTTCACATTTTCTTAGGCAAAGCAATTCATGGTGTCACGCCTCACCTCAAAAGTCATGCATGTTAGGTTGCTAGGGCTACCATAATGAAGTACTACCAAATGAGCCACTCAAACAAGAGAAATTTATTATCTCATGGTTCTGGAGGCCAGAAGTTTGGGATCAAGGTCCTGGCAGGGCCATGCTCCCTCTGAAGGCTGTATGGAAAAGTCTGTTCCTGGCCTCCCTCCTAGCTTCCTGTGGTTTCTTTGTTTGTGGCAGCTGAATCCCAATCTTCACCTAGCATTTTCCCTGTATGCATGAGTCTCTGTGTCTAAATGCCTCCTTTTTATAAGGACATCATTTATATTAGATTAAGGACCCACCCTACTCCAGGATGACCTCATGTTAATTAATTACATCTGCAATGACCTTATTTCCAAATAAAATCACCTTCCTTGGTACCAGGGGGTTAGGATTTCAACACATGAATTTGAGGGCACAGAATCCAATCAGTAACAGCAGAGAAGTGCAGTCGCATCATGTCCCAAGCAGGAGGAGAACCGAAGTCTTGCAAACAGCCTTAGTAACCACAACACATCCATTTACTGAGCACCAACTATGTACTAAATCCTTCACCAGTCTCCCCACATATGCCTCCTTATCCATCTCTCAAACAACCCTGTCAAATAGAAATTCTCATCTCATTTTATGGTTGTGGAAACTGGGCTCAGAGATCCCAAGACATTTAACCTAATGTCACACAGCAAGCCAGAGGCAACACCAGAGAGAAGTCTGTCCCACCAGCTCATCATCCCCCTTCCCACAGAGTTTGTGGGCTTCCTGAATTTCCTCCAGCCTCAAGAGTCTGCCAGGTAAAGTGGGGCCATGCTTGGATTTAATGTGGCAGTAGAGTGGACTTCAGGGAGGGTTTGATCCAGTATTATAACAGATAAGCAAGAATCCAGGTTTATTTCCTTTTTCTTCTGCCATATCCATCCTAAATCTGTT
Source organism: Oryx dammah (assembly GCF_014754425.2). NCBI lineage: Eukaryota > Metazoa > Chordata > Mammalia > Artiodactyla > Bovidae > Oryx > Oryx dammah. The sequence continues at coordinate 90,812,423 of NW_024070189.1, forward strand.
TCTCCTGGGGTTAAAGGGAAGCTGCTGACAGTGACACCTGGGATGGGATAAGGGGAAAGGAAGAGAGAGTAGATTCATGAACTAGGTTGCGTTTGAAGCTATCCTGCTCTACTTATTTTCAACATGCTAATCATCTATGCCCAATGTTAATTTACTGTGCTCATTGTTTTACGTCTCTCTCCCCTCACTGAACAGTCAGCTCATAAGGACAGTTTGACTGTTTGGCTCTGTATTAAATCCTACGTGCCCAAAACAGTGCCCAGCACTTAACAGGCACTCAGTAAATTTCCAGTGAATGAATTAAAAATGCAGGATCATGCTTAAACAAATCACATGTCCCTCTTGGGACTGAAAGCTGAGTTAGCCTCCCTGGAGGCATGGAGCATATGACCAAACAAAACTGGGGTTCTGTTAAGTAGCATTCAAAGGGCTAGGTGTATATTTCCCTGACTTCTTCTCTGCAGGACTGCTAGGTCCCTTTCCTAAAGACCCAAGTCTTGGCAGGTGGCCCTCTCTACACAGCTCTCCGCAAGGTCATCCCCTTACTCCCTCAGATCTCAGGGTCGTGAGGGTTCCCCACTGTTACCAGCCTGGGTATTGCACCAGGTTAAGTTTAGGAATTTCCCTTAACCTCACCATATCTCCAAAAATAGTACCTTTATTCAACTTACTGGAAATTACCCAAATTTGGGATGGCCAGCTATGTCCTGCTGGGACCCTATATCTCTCCACTTTTCTCCTTGCTGTCAGTAAGGAGGTTCCTCCAGAAACTAAACATAGAGTTCCCATATGATCCAACAGTCCCACTCCTGGACATATATCTGGACAAAACTCTAATTAGAAAATGTACATGCACCTCAAAGTTCATAGCAGCACAGTAGCCAAGACAGGCCCACTGACAGATACATGGATAAAGGAGATGTGATATATATGTATAAGGGGCTTCCCAGGTGGCACTAACAGTGAAGAACCCAGCTACCAGCACAGGAAACACAGAGACGCGGTTTAATCCCCGGGTCGGGAAGACCCTCTGAAAGAAGGTATGGCACCCCACTCTAGCATTCTTGCCTGGAAAATCCCATGACAGAGGAGCCTGGTGGGCTATAGTCCATGCAGTTGCAAAGAGTTGGACATGACTGAAGCGATTTAGTGTGTGTGTGTGTATGCTCACACACACACACACACACACACACAATGGACTACTACTCAGCCATCAAAAACAATGAAATAATACCATTTGCAGCAACACAGATGGCCCTACAGATTGCCATACTAAATAAAGGGAGTCAGAAAGAGATAGACAGAGACCGTATGGCATCCTTGATATGTGGAACCTAAAATATGACCCAAATGAACTTATGTATGAAACAGAGACTCACAGAGAGCAGGTTTGTGGTTGCCAAGGAGGAGGGGCTGGGGAGGATGGAGGAGGAGTTTGGGGTTAGCAGATGCAAACTATTATATAAAGAATGGATAAGCAACAAGGTGCTACTGTATCCTGTGATAAACCGCAACGGAAAAGAATTTTAAAATTAAAAAAAATTTTGAGATGGGTGATATCAGCCCCATTTTATAAATTTGAAGATTGAGGTCCTGAGAGGGGAACTGTCACAGGCCCCCTGGTCTCATCCTTTTCTTGTCTGTCTGACTTCTAGTCTTTTCAGTCAAGCCTGTCCTCTCTGCCTTCAAAACCCTTCAGAATATCTCTTCCTCTTCTCCTCCTGTCTTCACCTGGAAACGTCATCATCACCACCTGCCTGGACCACCTGACCACTTCCCCCTCAGCACCCCTCGCCTGTCCTTCCTGCAGCAGCCGTTAGAGGGCGCCTGCTCCAATGTCACCTCCTTGCTGAAGCCCCCTGCGGTTGATCTTAAGTGTCAATTACACTGGGCCACAGGGGGTGCCCAGATCTTTGGTTAAACGTTATTTCCGGGTGGGTCTGTGAAGATGTTTTCGGAAGAGAGAAGCATCTGAATCGGCAGACTGGGCATAGCCCATGGCCCTCCCCGCGGAGGGCCTGAACAGAACAAAAAAGCAGGGAGGACACGCTCTCTGCCTGACCGCCGCAGGAGCTGGATGTCGTCTTCTCCTGCCCTCAGACCGGGTCTCCAGCTTGTGGATGGCCCATTACAGGACTTCTTGTTTCTATAATCACATGAGCCAAATCCTTACAGTAATAAATCTCTTCCTAGAGTGTGATGTGTGTGTGCACGTGTATATATATACATATACACACACACATATATATATCTCCTATTGGCTCTGTTTCTCTGGAGAAACCAGCCTCTGAAACTGCCTTCTTCTTCCTTTACTTACTCACCAAATCTTCCTCTTCCCCAGCTAGACATTTTTCTTCCGCACATGGGATCTTATTTCCCTGACCAGGGATTGAATTTGCTCCCCCTTGCACTGGAAGTGCAGAGTCTTAACCACTGGACTGGGAGGGGAAGTCCCCACCCCCAACTAGAATTTAAATCTCCATCTTGGAGGCTGGATCCTCAATACCTACAACAGGGCTTGGCATACAGTAAGTGTGCTCAGTATACGGTGGCTGGATGGAGTCACTGCCTCCAGGATCTCTGCAGCCCTGCAGGGAGACAGGTGAGGAACGCAGAGACCCATGTGATGGTGGAAGGAAGTAAACAGAATCACTTTTCCCTGGACTATTGTCCCATCAGCCACAGACCCGGAACTTGAACCAGGGTCTCTCTGTTACCACAGCAAGCCTGGTCCCTCCAAGCTTTGGAACAACAGGGACACAGGGCTCAGAAGTGAAGAGAGAGGAGAGGGAGGGGTCTTCCGTGTATTAACCCAAAGCAGGGTTTCTCTGCCTTGGCACTGCTGACTTTTGAATCTGGGTTGTTCTCTGTGGGGGGACCATCCTGGACACTTTGGGGGTGTGGAGCAGCCTCCCTGGGCCCCCACCCACTCAAAGCCAGGAGCAACCCCCACTGCGACAAGTCCCAATGTCCCCAGACACCACCCAGTGTTCCCTGGAGGTGAGGCAGGATCATCCCTGGCTGGAACCACTGCCTTACAGAGCTGGCTCCTTGCCCACCTGCCCGCTCCCCTCACTGCTGTATATATGCTCCCGCAGCACTCACAGGCTGGGTGGGAGACGACGCATCCCAGGATGAGCTCTGCCTAGCAGGCTGGAGGCTTCACCCAGCCCGCCCAGTCTCATCCAGACCCAGGGAAATTGGATTAACTCGCAGAAGCTCGCCAAGACGATCCGTCATGCCATCTGAAGGACAGCTTATTGATCTCCAGGTTGCAAAAAAATTAAATGATATCCCTTTTTGTTATTTAAAATGCTGCTTAAGCAATTCCGTAATGGAACAGCCCGGCCCAGGTCCAGGAACTCCCTGGCCAGCCGACCGCCTCTCCAGATTGGGTGGAGGACAGAAGAATGTGAACGCCATCCTGTCTCCCCCAGGGTAATTGATGACCCTTGGAGAACAGCTCCATTTTGCTGGCGACTTGCACGGCTTTGATTTATTAAAGACATAACAATTATGAAAATAGCTGATTTATAATCAACTCGCCAAGGGTCCTAATTGATTTCTGGGGCAAAATTTAGAATTGGAGGGATTGACACCTCAAGTTGAGGGCCACCAGCCTTGGGGATGGGCTGTGATGGGGGACTGGCAGGGCCAAGAGGAAGACAGAACAGGAAGACAGTGGCCTGAGTTGGACTGCACTGTCATCTCATGAAGTCTGGGGCTTCTGCTCAGCTTTGCCTGAGATATTCAAGCCCCGATGGACACCACCATTTTCAAGTGGCCAAAGGGGTCCGTGGCCCCAGCAGAGGGATGTGTGCCATATTGCCCATAAATCTCTCAGCCTGTCCTGTGTTTGAAGAGCCTGACACCGTGTCTGTAAATGAATCTGCCCCAGAGTGTCGAGAACCTTCTCTTCCTCTAGACCCCTGTGCTGAGACTACCAAATGGCCAGGAAAACAATGGGAGACCCAGTGAAATCTGAGTTTCAAATGAACAGCAGGTGAATTTTAGCATAAGCATACCCCATTCCATATTTAGGACATACTTATACGAGAGATTCATGGGTTGAGTTCCTGATTCATCTGAAATTCAAACTTAACTGGGTGTTTTGTGTTTTATCTGACAAGCCTGCTGTGACAGTCAAGACCCCAGTTCTCAAGATTCCTACAGGGTCAAAAAGATGCATGCACCCCAATCAATGTTCATCACAGCACTGTTCACAACAGTCAAGGCGTGGAAGCAGCCTGAATGTCAATCAGCAGATGAATGGATAAAGAAGATGTGGTACGCATATAAAATGGAATATTATTCAGCCATAAAAGGAAATAATGCCATTTGTGGCAGCATGGATGGATAGACCATCCATGCATCCAGCATGGATGGACTTAGAGATTGTCACACTAAGTGATGTAAACCAGAGAAATACCATAGCATCACTTATATGTGGAATCTAAAAAAAAAATGATAAAAGACTTCCTGGAGACCCAGTGGTTAAGACTCTGCCTGCCAATGCAGGCAACATGGGTTGAGCCCCTGATCTGGGGAAACTCCACATGCTGCACGGCAACTAAGCCTGTGCTCCACAACCTCTGAACCTTCACTCTAGAGCTTGTGCTCTGCAACCAGAAAAGGTGCTGCCATGAGGAGGCCTCGCATTGCAACAATGAGTAGAGCCTGCTCACCACAGTGGAGACCAAAAGTAAATAAATAAATGTTCAAAAAACGCGATACACGAACTTCTTTATAAAACAAAAATAGACTCACAGACACAGAAAACAAGCTTATGGTTGCCAAAGGGAAGGGATGGGGGAGGGATGAATTAGGAGTATGAGATTAGCTAATGTACACACACCACTGTACATAAAAAAGGCAAACAACAAGGGCTTCCTGTATAGCGCCACAAACTACATTCAATATCAAAATATGTCAATGTATTTATCAATATAATAAATTATGATAAAAAATATATGTATAACTGAATCACTTTGCTGTACACCAGAAACTAACACAACATTGTAAATCAACTAAACTTTAATTGAAAAAAAAAAAAAAATCTCCCCCAGGGGCCCATTCACCTAATGAGGAGATTGAGGCAAGAGGATATTTAATATCCGCCCAAGATCACATGGTGTCTGACTCACGATTCAAACCAAACCCTGAGGTCTGAGCTGTCCAAAGCCTCCAAGATCTCATCTTGCTTTTGGAGGGAAGGAACAGCAGATTTTCTTTCTATTCAGAGACAGAGAATCCTGTTAGCCAGTCTGTCTTGCTATTGCTGTGTGACCCTGAAAAGAGAGCCTGGCCTCTCTGGGCCTCAGCCTCCAGCCCCGGAAAATAGGCATAATCATGGGGTCTCCACCACAGGGTGCTGGGGAGATGAAACTGATTTGTGGGTGACCACAGTGGATGAGCCCCTGGTACGCAGGAGGGGTCACCTGGGTCTCCCCACGTACTAGTAAAGACAGAAAGAGGTAGAGATAGCAACAGACGGAGTCAGAGAGAGAAAGGCAGAGTGACAGAGAGAGGGACGCACTCCATTTGGAGACGGGTGGACCCGGAGGGTGGGGACTAGGTCTGCAAATCAGAAGGTTCTAGCAGTTTCTGCAAGGGGAGGAGAGCAGAGTAGGAGCCTGAGAGATGCGCAATCCAGAGCTCAGGGGCCGGTAGCTGCCTGTGCCCACTCTCCGTGACGGCCCTGCTGAGCAGTTTTAAGTGTCGTTAAAGATAAAATAATTTTTCCCTCTCTGAGCTGTGTGATTGACATGGTGATGGGCCCCACCGACAGGAAGAAGGTCAGGCTTGAATGTAATCAATTTTTTCCAGAGTGATGCATAAACATGACAGCACAGCCACTAGGAAAGGGAGGAACCTGAGGTTGCCCCCAAACCCTCTGGGCTCTAGCTACAGAGCACGATGGGGCCACAGGGACAGTGAGGGCCAGGGAGACTTCCTGGAGGAGGCACGGCTGCCACTGGGATCGGAAAGGAAGGCATCCCAGGCAGGGAAGACTACAGAAACGGAGGTGTGGAGTTTGGACATGTCTCATCAAGCATCTTCCTGCCCCCACCTGATCTCAATTCATTAATCCTAACTTCAAACTCCATGGCTCCCAGAAACCCACTCCACCTCAGGGTTTAAATCCTGGCTCTTCACATTGTTTGCCGTGTGATCTTGGGCATGTCACCTCCTCCTCCCAGCCTCAATTTTCTAATCTGTAAAACAGAATCACTATAGGGCTGCCTCATCCAGTGGATATGACAAGAACTCAAAGAAAGGAATAGCAGTATCAATGCTTTTGGCTGCAAGCAACAGGAAAACCCAATTTAACTTGGTCCAACATTAGGAGACATTTTTCATCTTATACAACAAATCATTAAGGTCTTTCCTCAAAAGGCACCTCTTCCAAGAGCCTTCACTTAACAATCCCTGTGCTGATTTTTAATATCCTCCTTTATTTTTCTCTCTAGTACTAATAATTTCTTGAAAGTATGTATTTGTTCATTATCCGATCCTTCCTTCTCCAAATGTCAACTCCCCAAGGACAAGAATTTTCATCTGTTTTGTCCACAGGTTCCCCACAGCACACAGAAGGTGCTCATTAAATGCTTGCTAAATAAATGAATGACCTCTTCACCCAAGGAGGATTTAGTTATTCAAGAGCAGAGTCCTGTCTCTTCCTAAGGATATCTACCATGTTGTTCCTTCTGGTCCAAATTCATTGCAAAGCACCAACCATCACAATCTTGTTCTAGCAGCAGGAAGGAAAAAAAGGTGGAAGGACAAAGGAGTCCTTCTCCAGTGGACTGTCTCCAATATGGAGCCTTCCATGAAGACCTTCCCCAAATCTCCTTGGCCAGGACTCATTCACATGGGTACACCTAGCTAGCTAGCTAGCTGGGTGGGGGGAGGTTGGGAAGTGGAGTCATTAACAGAATGCCAGATGCTTTCAAATTGTGGTGTTGGAGAAGACTCTTGAGAGTCACTTGGACTACAAGGAAATCAAACCAGTCAATTCTAAAGGAAATCAACCCTGAAGATTCATTGAAAGGACTGATACTGAAGCTCCAAAACCTTGGCTACCTGATGCCAAGGCCTGACTCATTGGAAAAGATCCTGATGCTGGGAAAGATTGAAGGCAAAAGGAGAAGAGGGCAGCAGAGAATGAAATGGTTAAATAACATCACCAACTCAACAGACATGAATCTGAGCAAACTCCGGGAGACAATGAAAGGTAGGGGAGCCTGGCGTCCTGCAGTCCGTGGGGTCGCAGAGAGCTGGATGTGACTTAGCAACTGAACAATAACATTCCTCTTCTACCACCTCTAGCAATCCAGGTGCGGAAAGATCGGAGGATGGATGTCAGGAGACAGGCAACGAGGCACACACTCCTGACCCTCATATCTGCTCATGCCAGTGATTACCTGTGTTAGTTTTCTCTGGTTCCTGTATTTTAACCGATTACCACAAACTCAGCGAAACACAGTAAAACAACGCAAATGAATTATCTTACCGTGCCGAAGGTCAGAAGGCCCACGTATGTCTCACCGAGCTAAAATCATGGTGTGGGCAGGGCTTGTTCCCAAGAGTGGCCCTAGGGATCCATTTCTCGCCTTTTCCAGCTTCAGGAGGCCCCTGGCATCCTCGGGACCCTGGTCCCTTCTGCCATCTTCACAGCCAGCGATGGCAGCTCAAGTCCTTCACACGCTGCCAACTCTCTACTTCTCCATGTCCCCCCCTGCCTCTTCCACATTTAGGAACGGCACTGACTCCACCTGGACTTGGCTTCCCTGGTGGCTCAGATGGTAAAGAACCCACCTGCCCATGCAGGAGATGCGGGTTCCATCCCTGGGTAGGGAAGATCCCCTGGAGGAGCGCATGGCAACCCACTCCAGCATTCCTGCCTGGAGAATCCCATGGACAGAGGAGCCTGGGGGGCTACAGTCCATGGCGTTGCAAAGACTCTGACATGACTGAGCACACACAGCACGCACACACGGACGCACGCACGCACATATGGGCACACGCATACACGGACGCACGGACACTCTCGTCCATGTGTGTTCATTTGCTCTGCCAAGCCCAGCTGTTTGCAACCCCATGGACTGTAGCCCACCAGACTCTGCTGTCCATGGACTCTTCCAGGCAAGAATGTTGGAGTGGGGTGCCATTTCCTCCTCCATTCTCTCTTAAAGTCTCTTAAAGAAAGACTCTCTTAAGAAAGTCTCTTCATGCCATGGACAACCTTAATCCCCCTTTGTATGTATGTATGGAGGGGTCCCCTTGTGGCTCAGATGGTAAAGAATTTGCCTGCATTGCGGGAGACCTGGGTTGGGAAGAGCCCCTGGAGAAGGGAAAGGCTACCCACTCCAGTATTCTGGCCTGGAGAATTCCATGGACTGTATAGTCCATGGGGTCGCAAAGAGTCGGATACGACTTGAACAACTTTCACTTTCTTTTCATGTATGTAGGGATTTGCCACATTATGGAGATTACAACCGTCAACCTCCTGGACCTTCACCCTCCTAGTCCTCCCCAGCTCCTCCTCACAGCCTCCACAAAAGAGAAAATATCACTGTACTCACTGCCCAGATCAGAACGTTCAGACCCCCGAAGACTGAACAGCTTGCCCACGGTGCCTTTAAGTCTTGCAAATTTCAAAAGCTGGAATTTGGACCCAGGTGTGTGTGATTGCAAGGCCCGTGCTTCCTTCAGCCACGATATTGTTTGTAACCACAGCTGTGGCTTGAGTTACTGCTATCCTTGTGGTTATCATTAGGTGAGCCCGCCAACGCCAGCTCCAGCCTGCCAGGTCCATGCTGACCCTCTAGAGAAGAGAGTTACAAACAGAGGCACAGGGAGGTTGAAGGGCAGCCCAAGGTCCCCCAGTGGGTGACAAAGCCAAAACTTAAGCCCCAAGTCTGCCTGGCTAAGAACTACTATCCCCCTCACCTCTGGGGAGAAAGTTACTGCCTAACAGAGGCCATGGGTTACTGCCTAACAGAACCCAGCTCGGGTTTGGGGGCAGCACCAGGGGCTCATAAGCCCTTTTCTCTTCCTAGCGGGACGCTGAGGCGGCAGCAGTCATGGGAGATGCGGGCCAAGTGCTGAGTCTGCAACATGACATCTCCGCGAAAGCCGCCAGCCACGTGGCCACGGAGGCCCAGCATTCTGAGGACGATCAATCTCCCCCTGCCCCATCCCTCTCACTGGCTGCCACCCTCCCACCTCCATCCTGGCGCCCTCTGTCTCTCCCTCTCCCTGTCTCTGCCCAGCTTCCTTCATCCTGGAGGAGGCAAGGTTCCAAGGCCATCCAGGTGAGGAAAGTCAGCCCCCCATCATGGAAACACTCAGAGGCAGGAATCACCAGCCAGAGAATGAACAGAGCGCAGGAGCCCAAGTTGCAGGGTCCGTGGATCAGGGGTCCCCTCCTCAGATCCTCCTCTGAAGCTGGACCAGCTAATTCATGTTGTGTGTGTGCTTAGTTATATACTTCTCTTTGCAGCCCCATGGACTGTAGTCCACAGGCTCCTCTGTCCATGGAACTGTCCAGGCAAGAATACTGGAGCAGTTTCCCACTTCCTACTCCAAGCAATCTTCCTGACCCAGGGATCGAACCCACGTCTCCTGCACTGGCAAGCAGATTATTCACCACCCATGCCACCTGGGAATCCCTGATTCATCTTGCTGTGCCTCAGTTTCCTTGTCTGCAAAATGGATTTGAGATAAAGACTGCATCATAGAACTGACCTGAGGGTTATGTGAACTAGACCTGAGGATTATGTGAACTATGACGAGTACTTTGGTTACTGACAGTAGATAAATCCTGTGAGGAGCTAGAGGAAACTTCAAGGGAGTCTGGAAAGGCTTCCTGGAAGAGGCAACATTTGATCTGGGCCTTAAAATATGAGGAGATTTTGAAGGGACTGGTGGAAGGGAGAGGGAAGGCCTGGTGAGTTGGGGGAAAGAGTTGGGACTTCCTACAGGTAATAGGGAGCCATAGAAAGTTCTCCAGCAGAAAGAGAGCAGCAATGCAGCTATGATTTTAGAAAGATGAACCCAGCAGCAGATCAGCATGGATCTAAAGACCTAACCCTCAAGGCAGAGCCCATCAGTCACCCCCAACCACAGCCTCCCTGGCCAGGGTGCCTGGGTCTGAGTAGTGACTCAATGAGGCACCCGAGGTGGGGGGAAGAAGATAAATATGTGGATGCTCACAGAGGCACAGAGAGGGTTACTGAAGTGCCCTCAGACAGGCAAGTTCCAGGGCTGTAATTTGAACCCAGGCAGTCTAGCTCCAAGGCCCCCATCATTAAGCCCTCTGCAGAAAAGGTGTCTACCAGCGGTACCAAGGCCCGGCCCTAAAGCAGCTTACTCGGCCGCTCTTGTCCCCATCACCTCCCAGACGCTAGAAGCGGATTCCCTCCTCTGTCACCCTCAGCAGCACCTGGACCCCCCAGCCTCCAGGCCCAACCAAAGCATTTCTGCAGTTGGAGAGGTTCTGCTGATCTCTCTCACGCACGCATGCTCGTTCTCTTTCTCTCTCTCTCACACACACACCACTTGCTTGGTGCCCATTATGCACTGAATTGCATCTCCCCAAAATTCATATGTTGAAATTCTAACCCTTAGGACCTCAGAATGTGACTGTATTTGGAGATGGGTCTTTAAAGAGGTAATTAAGTTAAAATGAGGTCATCAAGGCGGGTCCTAATCCAATAGGACTGGTGTCCTTATAAGAAGAGGAGATTAGGACACAGATCTGTACAGAGGGGGGCATGTGAGGGGAGGACAGCTGTCTGCGAGCCAAGGAGAAGAACACAGTCCTGCTGACACTTTGTCTCAGGCTTGTCTCCAGCGTCCAGAACTGTGAAAAAATGAATTTCTGTTGTTTAAGCCACCCCCTCTGCAATGCTTTGTTAAGGCAGCCCCAGCAAACGCATACAGTGCACGTGGCACCAACTTCTCCAGCTCCAGGTCTTCAATAGTCAGGGCCCTTTGGTTTGCAAATGACAAACACACACTTTGGTTAAGCAAAAAGAGAGTGATTGTAACAAAATATATGGCACAGTTTGATCCAGGTGCTCAAATTGTGATAAGATCATCTGCTTTCCTCTCTGTTAGTTCCATTCACCTGGAGATGCTTCCTACATGGTGACTAGATAGTTTCCAGGAAGACCACCTTTCTATTAGCACAGCAACCCCGGAGGGAAAGAGCATCATTTCCCCTTTAATTCCAGCACATGTTCAGGAGTTCACTCTGATTGGCTACCTTGGGTCATGGTGGGAGGCCCTGAGCCGATCACTGAAGCCAGAGGTTCAGAAACCTGATTGACCAGCCCTGGGTCTTGTTGTTGTTGTTTGGATTTGGGTTTTGTTTGTTTGGAGCGGGTGGGTGGGTGGGGTATTTGTTTTCCAGCTGTGCTGTATCTTTACTGTGGCACGTGGACTCCAATCCTCATGGAGGCATGAAGCATCTTTAGTTGCATCATGCAAACTCTTAGCTGCAGCATGAGAACGCTTAGTTGAGGCATGCAGGATCTAGTTCCCTGACCGGGACTGCGCCCCCTGAATTGGAAGCTCAGAGTCTTCATCACTGGACCACCAGGGAAGTCCCCAGTGTTCTTGACTGGGCTCCCCCAGAAAAAGACCCTGAGGCAAGGGTAGGGGGTTATTTTGTGGGCAACTGGGACCCCCTGTGAGTCTTTAGGATACTGTGCAGGGCATCCCTTGGAGTTATCTCACCAGAAAGACAGGGGAGCTGCAGTATTTATCCCCCACTTCCTATCCATAAAGGCAGAGGGCGGCAATAACTCTCCTGTCTTCTGGCCTGGCCTGCCTGTGACTAGGTGAGCTCCAACAGCCACAGCACACCCTCTGAGACATGGTTTCAGATGCTCACCGTAAGCAGGCTTTGCATGAGCTCAAGAGGATATGGGTGGGGCTGCTGCACTATCACAGCCTCCCTCCCTGAAGCCCTGCCTGAACCTCATGAACCAAAAGTAAGACAGGAGAGGTCCCCCCAGGACAATCCAAGACACTGTTCCACAAGAAGAAAGGATGCAGAAGAGGCTGAAAAGCCAAAAATGGTCTAACTGGGGCCAGTTTCCCTTCATTCTTCCCATGAATCTCCTATGTTCCCACTGCCTGCTTCTTGACATTTCCCTCAAATTTTCCAAGACCCTTGAGCCACTTATCAGTCCAAAGAGGATTCTCTCTCTCTCTCTCTCTCTCTCTCTCTCTCTGTGTGTGTGTATGTCAAACATTAGAAAAGGGACCAGGTGGCGGGATGGATGGCCACTCCTGCTGTTAGCCTGTGGCTGCCACAAGGTGGCGCTGCTGAACAATGGTCTTGCACAGTCTTGTTGCTTTTCCAGATCCCTGCTAAGCCCTATGTCCTTGCACTGGACCCAGTGGAAGCCCAACTTGGTTCCCCAAGGTTAGAGCCAAATAGCTTACACTCATGAATGAGTTCAGGCCTCCATCACCAAGCTAGACCCTAGGACACCAGGACAGGGGGAATGAATGAAGTAGGACTTCCAGCCCTCATCACACTCTTTATTAGAACCAACCAGCTTCTTCCCCCAGCTCCCCTCCCACTTGCTTTGTAACAAAATCCCTACTGGGACACCACTGAGTGTTCCTTCCCTGCCCTTATATCTCCCTTGGGGCCACCTTGACCCATTAGAGAGAACCTCAGAAGGGAAGGGAAAGGAATATCAATTCATTTGCTCCCATGAGTTCCACCTCATCCCCACTTGCACACTCTGCACATCAAGAAGTTTTATTAGTCAGCTACTGCTGTGTAACAAGTTGCCACAAACACAGCAGCTTAAACCAACATGCATTTGTTACAGTTTCTGGGGGTCAAGAGCCCTGACATGGTTTAACTGGTCCTGCACCCCAGGGTTTCCTGAAAGGCTACAATCGAGGTGCCAGCTGAGGCCATAGTCATCTCTAGATTTGACTGGAACAGGGTCTATTTCCAAGTTCAACAGGACTTGCATGCTGCTGTTCACTCTCTTGAAGCCCAACTGCCATGCACATAACCCCAGGTTGGTTTGCCAGAAGAGCATCCCTGGAAGAAAGCCCACTTGTCCCAGCCAACAGCCAGCTGATCCCCAAACGAAAGAGCCCAGCCAAGATCTGCAGAGCTGCCTGCAAGCCTGAGATGAGTGCAGAGGCAGGAATGAGCCTGGTTGCGATTAGAAGAATCACCGGGCTAATCTGCAGACTCGTGAACCAAAATAAACGCTTAGTGCTCTCAGCTGTCGGATTAGGGGCTGGTTTGACAGATCCTATCTGCTACAGCATCGTCATCACCATTCCCCCATGACTGTGAGCATCCACTTAAATACGAACAAAACGAGGAGAAATCAGTCAACTGACTCTCTCTAAATAAAGAAGTTCTACTTCACGGAGTTTAGCTGTCTCGACTCTACAAAGGAAATGTGGCTGGCAGCTTTTCCTGATGGAAAAATGTGAAGTTCCACCTCACCAGGCATCCAGTACCCTTCTTTTCCAGCCACCTTCCCAGGAAGGCTCAAGAGGGAGGGGAGGCTCTTCCAGGCTTGCAGGCTGGACCAGGGACTAGCCAGGGGCTCTCAGGACCCTTTGGCTGCCCTAATGGGACCCCTCCCTGCCATCCTACTCCTGGCTGCTTGCTACAGAAGTTTCCTAAGGATCTGTTAGCCTTTTCTTTCCAAAACCCAAGATCCTGTCAAGAAGAAGGAAGAATCTCTGTTGGATGAGGGTGGCAGAATTGGCTTTGGGACCTGAGACCTCAGCACCAGTAGTTAAAGAGAAACACTCACCGTGTTCCAAACTTGGCCTTGACCTTGAGCTTGTCATTGCCCAGCAACACTCAGTAAATTGATAATGTCTCCTGCCCACTCCCCTGACCTGTCCCTAAGTCCCCTGGACCTCCTCCAAGATCTAGCCACCGACAGCCCTGCTGAGACGTGGTCCAGCACATCCGTCCTCATTGGTCAGTGCTGCAGACATACCTGGAGCTAAAATAGGGTTGGTATCACCCCAGAAAGCAAGGGTCCTCAGCTGAATATCTCAGTGACCAAGAGCAAAAACTCTAGAATTAGGATTTCACTGGTGGCTCAGTGGATAAGAATCTGCCTGCCAATGCAGGGGATGTGGGTTCAGTCCCAGTTCCAAGAAGATTCCACATGTCATGGAGCAACAAAGAGTGGCTCTCTGCAACTAGAGAAAGCCTGTGTGCAGCAACAAAGACATAGTGCAACCAAAAATAAATAGAAAAAATTTTAATAAAAAAAAACCTTAAGAATTAGAGCCACGTAGGGAAAAAAAAAAAAAAACCCTTATGGCAGAAAGTGAAGAGGAACTAAAAAGCCTCTTGATGAAAGTGAAAGAAGAGAGTGAAAAAGTTGGCTTAAAGCTCAACATTCAGAAAAGTAAGATCATGGCATCTGGTCCCATCACTTCATGGGAAATAGATGGGAAAACAGTGGAAACAGTGTCAGACTTTATTTTGGGGGGCTCCAAAATGACTCCAGATGGTGACTAAAGCCATGAAATTAAAAGACGTTTACTCCTTGGAAGGAAAGTTATGACCAAACTAGATAGCATATTCAAAAGCAGAGATATTACTTTGACAGCAAAGGTCCTTCTAGTCAAGGCTATGGTTTTTCCAGTGGTCATGTATGGATGTGAGAGTTGGACTGTGAAGAAAGCTGAGCGCCGAAGAATTGGTGCTTTTGAACTGTGGTGTTGGAGAAGACTCTTGAGAGTCCCTTGGACTGCAAGGAGATCCAACCAGTCCATTATAAAGATCAGTCCTGGGTGTTCATTGGAAGGACTGATGCTGAGGCTGAAACTCCAATACTTTGGCCACCTCATACAAAGAGTTGACTCACTGGAAAAGACTCTGATGCTGGGAGGGATTGGGGGCAGGAGGAGAAGGGGACAACAGAGGATGAGATGGCTGGATGGCATCACTGACTCGATGGACGTGAGTTTGGGTGAACTCTGAGAGTCGGTGATGGACAGGAAAGCCTGGCGGGCTACGATTCATGGGGTTGCAAAGAGTTGAACACAACTGAGCGACTGAACTGGGAAAGCTTAGAAAAAAGGATGGAATGATGAACATTCCACATGGGAGTCCTATGCAACTGTGTAAAAGACTAAGGTCTCCCATGACAGGATCACCAAGATACTTTGTGATGATTAAAAAGCAAGAGTCATGGATACAGAGTTTGGGGTGATAAAAAAAGAAATTCTGTGGATGGATGGAAAGTGGTGTTGGCTGCCCAGCAATAGAGCCACTCAGTGGCACCCTTAACCATGATTCAGATGGTAAATTTTATGTCATGGATGTTTCGCCACAATTGAAAAGCGGGCTAGAGGAAGGAAAGGTTTTGTCTCTTAAGGGGTGATCCCCACTCTGTGCTTTCCCACACACTGCAGCCCTTCACAGTCAGCTTAGAAGCAGTGGCAGGAACCAGTTTAGAGAAACCAAGACACAGAGAGGGTGGGGAATTGCCCAAAACCACACAGCAATGAGGATGCTCAGCCAGAACATAAGAGCCTCCAACAGAGCCTGAATGAACGAAACAGTCCCCAAGATCCCTCTCTAGGGAACAGCTGATTTTGCTTAACCTTCTGGGGGGTGGCAGGGAAGCCAAATGAGAAGGAAGTTGTTTTTTTTTTTCCTCTGGCGAGAGCCATGGGAATCCCTCCCTGGAGAGAAGTGCCGGCTGGTAAGTCTCTGATCACAAGATTAGGTGATTTCATTATTGTCTGCAAAGCTCTCGGGAGGGTTGGCGCTTACAGATAATCGCCCATGATACAGGGCCCTGGAGTAAGCGAGGATCGCTGGCCAAGGTGTCAAGGCCAGGAGGGCGCTTGAAAATGGCCGCATCCATTACCTTCATACAGAGGAAGGGGCTCAGGAGCCAGAGGAGGGGGAACCTACCCTTCTTTCAGGAACTGAGCCCTGAAAGAGCTAGAGGTCTGCGTCCAGCCACCTCCCCCTATCTGCCACCCTACCCCGACAACAGAGTCTGCTGAATCCTCAGAGCCACTTGGCAGGGTTGGAGTAGTGGGGTTTCACCAAGGTTCAGTGCCAGGGGCAGCCCACACCATTACCGTGACACAGCCAGAGAAGATACTCCCCCGTAGCCACCCATGGCAAAAGCTGAGTCAAGTCCTCTCTGCCCCCAGCCCTGCAGGGCTCTCAGGTCCCTGGGGTAAAAGCCCAAGTCCTCCCCACAACCCACACGTTCCTCCACACCTACCCTCACCTCTTCCCTCTGCGCCCCTCGCTCCCTCTAGCCCAGCCCCCTAGCACTTAGCAAATGCTCAGAAAACACACACACACACAAACACACACAAAACCCCAGTGCAGAATAAATGGGCACCTTGAATGCCTCTAGACTCTGAAAGGAACTTCTAGTCCAGAGCCTCTGTTTGCATTCCTCTCTGAATGGACAAGGTCACTACCTCCCAAGGCTCCCTTTTCATTCCTGGTCATTAGCAAGGTCCTCTGCAAAATCCAGGCTGAGTTTTGTGCCCTGAAGTGTGTGTGAGTGTGTCTGTGTGTGTTGAAGGATGGAGGAGTGAAATGAGGTCATGAGTGGAAAACCTGGAATTTTTACAGGATGGTCACTGTTTTGAATACTTGGAAAGCCTCCCTGAGGCCTTGGGGGTGAGGTTGGTCCAGACCATCTTTCTCTTTCTCGCTCTCTCTCACACACAGTTTGTCTGTTTCTCTCTATTTCTCTCTCTCTCTTTCTCCTTTTCTCTTTGTGTCTCTGTGTTTCTGTTTCTGGGTCCCCGTGCTGTTCAAAGTCACACAGATACCGATGCAGCTTCTCAGTCCCGAAAGAAAATTGTCGGCCACCCCAGCAGCAGAATAATTGAATCAGTGGGCGGCCAGGATTGAATCAAGTGTGAGGGGGTGAAACGGGGAGGCTGGGGAAGGGGGGTGCACTTAGCATTGAGCAGCGGGAGCGCAGCCCTGGAGGGGAGAGGGGCCATGAAATCTCAAGAGCAATTTCCCCCACTACCACCTCCACACCCACTCCGTTCCACCCAAGACAATCTGAGCCCTGAAAGAGCTAGAGATCTGTGCCCAGCCACCTTCCGGCTCCCCAACACACAGAGTCTGCTGAATCCTTGCAGCCACTTGGCAGGTTAGCTTGGGGGTGGTTTCACCAAGGTTCAGTGCCAGGGGCAGCCCACACCACCATCAACATGGGATTCAACACCATTCATTCATTCCTCCACGTAATCCCTCATCCCCCACCCACCCACCCATAGCCCCACACATCCTTCCATCCATCTCTTACCCCACCCAACCACCCAGCCACCCTCCATCCCCCACCCTTCATGCCCCACTCACTCACCCACCCATTCATCCCTCCATTCCGCCACCCACCCACTCACAAGTCAACCATTCAACCAACACTTATTAAGCTTCTGCAGAGCCCTGCCTTTCTGTTCTGGGTCCTTTCTGTGCTGGATAAAAATGACAGCTGAGGACTTCTCTGGCAGTCCAGGGGTTAAGAATCCACCTGCCAGTTCAGGGGACACAGGTTTGATCCCTGGTTCGGGAGGATTCAACATGCCTGGGGGCAACTAAGCCACTGAGCCACAACTGCTGAGTCCACAAGCGGCAACTGCTGAAGCCCACATACTCTACTTCTGGCACACAGCAATGAAGACCCAGCACAGCCAAAAATACAGAAATGTTTTTTAAAAATGACAGTTGAGGCCCCTGCTCAATTGAGGAGCTTAGTGTCTAGCTGGGAAGATGGATGTTAAGCAAACAATTGAACCACTCATCGTGGAAATTTTGACAGTTCCTGGAGACACGCTCAGGCTGGGATATAAGATTGAGGGGGTGGGGCTACTTAGGTTGGGGCTGTGGAAGGGCTCCCAGAGGGAACAGTGTAACAGGCAGAGGGAACAGCATAAGCAAAGGAGAAGCCAGTGTCCAATGTCTGGTTCAAGGGCAGGGCACGTGAAGTCAGCCCAGGACAGAAAGTAAGGACCATGGATGAGATGTGGGTTGGAGGGGAAGTTACTGGCCCCAGACTGAGTGCTGTTGGGACATGTCCCGGGCAGATGGGCAGGAATCAAAAGTAGGGGACAGGAAGGCAGAGGAGATGAGCAGGTACAGCCAGAGAAGTGAGAAAGAAACCAGGGGTGGTGAGAGTCAAAGCCACTTTGCCCAGATGGAGAACTTAAGGTCCAGGGATGGTAGGACCCCGCCCCCAGTCCAGTCTCCACCAACGACCACTATGTCCCTTCTTCATGTGGGACAGTTGCAGAGGCTCTGAGGACCACTGACAGAGAACTTCGATAGCTGGTTCCTTATTTACTTATTTATTTCCAAGGTCTTAATTACAGCACTCAGGATCTTTGATCTTCATTGCAGCATGTGGGATCTGGTTCCCTGATCAGGGATTGAACCCAGGCCCCCTGCATTGAGAGCATGGAGTCTTAGCCACTGGGCCACCAGGGAATTCCTCAGTAGCTGGTTTCAGATCTCAGCCCTGCCAGCCCTCACTGGCCAAGCCACACATCTAATCTAGCAGCCTCCACATTCTCAGCTGTAAAATGGGAAACTTTCAACCGTTCCATGAGGCCTTGGGTAAACACTGAGACCAAGGTGACCCCAGCAAGAAGCTACTGTGTCCTCTCCAGGGGCCCCCAACCTCCAGGTTCTAATACCTGATATCTGAGGTGGAGCTGATGTAATAATAACAGAAATAAAGTGCACAATAAGTGTAATACACCTGAAACATCCAGAAACCATCCCTCCCACCCCATTCCGTGGTCCATGGAAAAATTGTCTCCCACAAAACTGGTCCCTGGTGCCAAAAATTTGGGGACCACTACTTTCCACCATAACTAGCATGGCCCCTGCACCATTCATTCATTCATTCAACAAATGTTTACTGAGCACCCAGACACTGTTCTGGGTGCCGAGGATATAGCTGTGAGCATGACAGACTCAGTTCCTGTCTCCTCAAGGAGCCGACATCAAAGTAGAGCAAGACTTGGACTTCCCTGGTGGGTTAGTGGTTAGGGCTCTGCACTCTCACTGCAGGGAGTGAGCATTCAACCCCTAGTTAGGGAACTAAGACCCCACATGCTGTGAAGCTTGGTTAAAAAAGAAAAGTCATGTAAGACAGAGAATGAGATATCAATGCCAAATTCCAGGAGGCAGTGAGAATTCTACAGCAGAGAAAGAATGGGACAGAAACGGTCAAGGAGTAGTCAAGGAAGGCTTCCCAGAGGAGGTGACATGTTAGTTGAGATGGTGGGAGGAAGTGTTGGTCTGGCCAAGAGTTATTTTTTTAATATGTATTTATTTATTTGGCTGTGCCGGGTCTTAGTTGCAGCATACAGGATCTTCATTGTGGCAGTGGGGTCTAGTGTCTTGACCAAGAATCAAACCCCAGACCCCCTTGTATTGGAAGCTCAGAGTTTTAACCACTGGACCACCAGGGAAGTCCCTGGCCAAAGGTTTTTGTAAAAATGTTCCAGACAGCAGGAATAGCAAGTGCAAAGGCCCTGAGGCAGGACCAAGCATGGCATTTTAAGAATCAGCTCCATTTTGTGCCTTGAGTGGAGGGAGAGAGAAAGGAGTCATGACCCCTGACCATCCATCCCTGGCATGGCTTCTTTCTCCTCTGTTGCAATCCATACCGTGTGCCATGCTATACATTTTTTAAAAAATCTTGCTTATTTTCTTTGTCTCCAATTGTTAGCTTTATAAGGATGGGGACTTCTTTCCTCTGGGCTTCCTGTTCCCTGCTCTGCTTCCAGAGGCTAAAACAGTGTCAGACAGTAGACAGTCAATATGAGATGTTGAATGGATGAGTGAATGAATGAACAGGCATCATTCCCATCGGAAGGGCCAGATGGGAAGACAATCAGAGCCTCTGTCCACTTCAAGAGGCCCCTTTAGGAGGTCGGAGCTGAGAGATGTGGGGTCAGGGCCTCCCTTGATTACTGAGATTCTAATTAACTCCAGGGCTGAGAGGGCTGCCCTGCTCAGAGGAATTAGAGATAAGTTAGCATCCAAGTGTTTGAGCCGTGGCTCTAACGGGGGCGGACAGGCGGCTCTTCCTCTCCCCCCACCAGCCAGCTGGCCGGGGAGGCGGGTGCTGAAAGAGGTCATTTGCATAGGCAGGTAATTGGTTTTGCAAATAAATCTGGTTCTTGAAATTTGTAGATTAGCAATAATACGTCTCCAGATGAGAGAGAAAGGTCACGGATGAATAAAACAACAATTAAACTTTCCGGAGATTATTAAACTAAACAGAAGCCTGGCACGGGGCGGCCGAGGGAATAGGGAGCGAGGCTGGCAAGGTGGAAAGGGTCTGGAGTCGTAGATTGGGGAGGGGTGGGGGCGTCTGCAGCCCCCCGGCAGCTAATGGATGCTCTTGACTTCCTGCCTCCTGGGAGCACATTCTATATGTCCAGTTTTGGGCACAGTGGAATATACCCAGGACAGTTATTAGGATCCCATTTCTCAGTAGAGAAAACTGAGGTTTGGGGAGGGAAAGGAGATGCCAAGGCTGCACAAGGCAGGATTCAAACCCAAGACTAGCTTTGTAGTGTCGTGGGTGACAGTGAGCCTCATCTCACAGGGGACAGGAAGAGAGAGGGTGGACCACCTCTTTCTGCTGCCTCTTGGCTGTGTAACCAGTATCATCCCTTCCCCCTACTGGGGCCTCAGCCTTTCCACTCCTCTAAAATTGGGACTGAGAGCATTTTACGTGATTTTAAATTTGCAAATGTTTTTGTACTTGCATGGCAATTAAATGTGGCACAGCAGCTAATGGACTGGGCACTGGGCCCAGTGTGACGGGGGTGTCCCTCTGGTCATCCTGGGTTCCTGGCTGCAAGCAACAGAAATGTGTTCCAGGAAACAGAAGCTGAACCAAAATTTACAGATAACTCTCGGTGTGGAAGGGAAAGCTAGAGAAAGAGGCTCAGCCAGAGAGAGAAAAAATGGGAGCTCAGCAGGTAATGCTACCGTATTTGGCCACCCACTAGTTTGTGACCTTGGGTGAATCACCTTTCCTCCTTGAGACCTCAGTTTTCATAGCTTTAAAAGAGGGAATCATTGTACTTGCTTTATTCATGCAATGTAGTCATTCAAAATGTTTCCCGAGCCCTGACTGAGCACCAGGCTCTGTCATGGGCATCAGGAATGCAGCTGTGAGAACAACAGACAGAGATCTCTGCTCTTAGAGTTCAAAGCCTAATGAAGGAGACAGACAGTGAGCAAAGAAATGTGGAAAGTCTCTATTTGGCTTTACAGAGTGCTAAGTGTTAGAGAGGAAACTAGGACAGGAAAGACATCCAGAATGAACAAGAATTTGGGAGGGAGGGCAGGGTGCAATTTGGAACAGGATGTATAAGGAAAGCCTCTGAGAAGGTGAGACTTGAGCAGAGAGCTGAATAGGGAAGAGGACAGGAGAAGTCTGAGGGAAGAGCCTTCCAAGAAGGGGGAACAGCACGTGCAAAGGCCCTGGGGCAGGACTGTGCGTGGTGTGTTGGAGGAACAGCGAGAGACCTGTGTGTCTGGAGCAGAATGAGCCAGGGGGACAGAGGGAGGAAGTGAGGCAGAGAAGGCATGGGGCAAGTCCCGACAGTCAAGGGCACCTCCCTGCTAGGGTTGCCGCAACAGTAACAGATACTCACTCCTCCTTCTCAACCCATTTGGTTATGGGCTGGTCCCCACATTTCAGGCTCTACTTTCTCCTTTAGAAATAGAACCCACCCAGGTTAAAAACTACATTTCCCAGCCGCCCTTGAAGCTCAAAGGGACCATTTGACTATGTGGAGGACAATAGGGTGTGAGCACAAATGATGTGTGTAACTTCCAGACTGGAACTTCAAAAGACAAGGATAGCCCTTCCTCTAGCCCTAGCCTTGTTCCTTGTCTGCCCTCATCTGGAAGGGGGCTGTGATGGCAGGGCCTAGAGCAGCCACTGTGGTCCACAAGATGGAAGTTTGGCTGAGAAGGTAGAGCATCGGTAGAAGCCTAGATTCCCGGTGATTGTAGAGCCAGCACCACGACCTAGGCTGATGCAGACAAGGTGAGGTCAGGCTGTGAGGACAGGCTTCATTTAAACCATGGCTTCCTCTTTGAAGTCATGGTCATGGGTCCATAGATCCCAAATAATCAGGAGTTCTGAGCTCTGTCACTACCGACATTGCATTCCCCAGACTTTCTCTCTTCTTGCTGACACTTGATGCTGTGTTGCTGAGTCATGACCAAGTGTTTGCAACCCCATGGACTGTAGCCCTAGGCGCCTCTATCCATGGGATTTTGCAAACAAAAATACTGGAGTGGATTGCCATTTTCTTCTTCAGGGAATCTTCCTGACCCAGGGATCAAACCCACGTCTTCTGTGTTGGCAGATTTTTTACTGTTGAGGCACCAGGGAAGATTTAAAATATATATGCTGGGCACTGTGCATAGAGACTTTAGATATTATTTCCAAACTTAACGTGTGTTCAGTCATGTCCAACTCTTTGTGGCCCCATGAACTGTAGCCCACCAGGATCCTATGTCCATGGGATTCTCCACGGCAAGAATACTAAAGCCGGTAGCCATGCCCTCCTCCAGGGGATCTTCCAGACCCAGGGATCAAACCCACTTCTCTTATGTCTCCTACATTGGCAGCTGGGTTCTTTACCACTAGCACCACCTGGGAAGCCAGAAGCTGACACTGCTCTGCTGCAAATCACCCTTCACTCACCCTCCTCCTCCCAGCTTCTCTTTGACTCCGCTCTTCAGTTCAGTTCAGTTCAGTTCAGTCACTCAGTTGTGTCCGACTCTTTGCGACCCCATGAATCGCAGCACACCAGGCCTCCCTGTCCATCACCAACTCCCAGAGTTCACCCAAACTCATATGCATCGAGTCAGTGATGCCATCCAGCCATCTCATCCTCTGTCGTCCCCTTCTCCTCCTGCCCCCAATCCCTCCCAGCATCAGAGTCTTTTCCAATGAGTCAACTCTTCACAAGAGGTGGCCAAAGGACTGGAGTTTCAGCTTTAGCATCAGTCCTTCCAATGAACATCCAGGACTGATCTCCTTTAGAATGGACTGGTTGGATCTCCTTGCAGTCCAAGGGACTCTCAAGAGTCTTCTCCAACACCACAGTTCAAAAGCATCAATTCTTCAGCGCTCAGCTTTCTTCACAGTCCAACTCTCACATCCATACATGACCACTGGAAAAACCAGAGCCTTGACTAGATGGACCTTTGTTGGCAAAGTAATGTCTCTGCCTTTGAATATGCTATCTAGGTTGGTCATAACTTTTCTTCCAAGGAGTAAGCGTCTTTTAATTTCATGGCTACAATTACCATCTGCAGTCATTTTGGAGCCCCCAAAAATAAAGTCTGACATTGTTTCCACTGTTTCCCCATCTATTTCCCATGAAGTGAGGGGACCAAATGCTATGGTCTTAGTTTTCTGAATGTTGAGCTTTAAGCTAACTCTTTCACTCTCTTCTTTCACTTTCCTTTTTTTTTTTTAATTTTTATTTATTTATTTTTTATTTTACTTTACAATTCTGTATTGGTTTTGCCATACATTGACATGAATCCACCACGGGTGTACATGCGTTCCCAAACATGAACCCCCCTCCCACCCGCCTCCCCACAACATCTCTCTGGGTCATCCCCATCAAGAGGCTTTTTAGTTCCTCTTCGCTTTCTGCCATAAGGGTGGTGTCATCTGCATATCTGAGGTTCTTGAGATTTCTCCTGACAATCTTGATTCCAGCTTGTGCTTCATCCACCCCAGTGTTTCTCATGATGTACTCTGCATAGAAGTTAAATAAGCAGGGTGACAATATACACCCTTGACATACTCCTTTTCCTATTTGGAACCAGTCTGTTGTTCCATGTCCAGTTCTAACTGTTGCTTCCTGACCTGCATACAGGTTTCTCAAGAGGCAGGTCAGGTGGTCTGGTATTCCCATCTCTTTCAGAATTTTCCACAGTTTATTATGATCCACACAAAGGCTTTGGCATAGTGAATAAAGCAGAAATAGATGTTTATCTGGAACTCTCTTGCTTTTTCGATGATCCAGCAGATGTTGCCAATTTGATCTCTGGTTCCTCTGCCTTTTCTAAAACCAGCTTGAACATCTGGAATTTCACGTTTCAAGTAGTGCTGAAGCCTGGCCTCCCACAGCCAAGCTGTGCCATGACAAACGCGTCACCTTGTGGCCAGCCTGAAAACTGCCCTTCTTGGCTTCTCTGGAAATCCTAAGCATCTGAGGCTGCCCATTGGTTTTCCAAAAGACTTAGTTTTATTCCAAGATATGTTCGTGAATGTCCACCTTTCTCTACATCCTCTTCACCTTCATATCTATCCCTCCCTTCCAAATTATCACAGCTCCACCAAAACTTTTGACATCTAAGTCCTATGTCTATGGCATTTCTGTAGGGCAAAAGGAGACCAGAGAGGGTGAGTAACATGGAGAGGTCACACAGCTCAGACATCCTGTCCAAAGGGAGCAGAAGAATAAACCTAGTTGAGAGAGGATGGACACTGACCTTCTAGCCTGGGAACAGAGGACAGTGGGAACCCACTGAGTGCCCACCTAGGAAAAGCCTCCATCAGGGCTGGCTAATTTCATTGTTTCATTCATTGCACAAACATTTATCAGGCAACTGTTGTATACCAGGTTCTATTTCAGACATCGGGACCAAAACCCATTCATTCTCTCCCTCTCAGAGCTCACGGGTTAGTGCCGGAGCTGTGAGGAAGGAGCCCAGAAGAGGCTCTTGAGCTGGGCTGGAGCCTCAGGCTTCCTGGAGTAGGTGACATGTAAGCTGAGATGCGAAAAATGAGGAGGGAAAGGCAGGGGGATCCACATGAAGGGCACAGCAGGAGCAAAGGCTCAGAGCCCCGAGAGCATCCAGACCAGGGGGAGGTGAAGCCAGAGAGGCAGTGAGGGTGAAATACGCGGGACAGGGAGCAAGGGCAAGGGGGAGCCATGGAGGATGTAGAGGAGGGGAGGAGTGTGGCCAAATTTGCCTTTAATGAAGGTCCCGGAGAGGAGGGCCAGGAGGGGCCAAGCCTGGAGGCCAGTCCAGGCCCGAGGGGGTGCAGGACCGGGCTGTGCCTCCCGAGTCACATGCCCCTGCAGCCTCGCGCTGCGAGCCCGGACGCGAGCAGGAGGGAGAGCCGGGAGTGGGGTACCTGGCAGTCAAAAGCCCAGCGGCTAATGAGCCCGGTGCGGTGCGGGCTATTTTTAGCAGCCGCTCCTCAGGACGCCTAATCGCTCTGGCCTGCTCCCGCCAGGCTGCCATGGAAACGCTCAGCGCCGCCGCCGGGAGCTGGGTCCCCGGTCCCGGCCTGCGCTACCCGCCCCTCAGCCCCGGGCCAGGACGCGGGCGCTGCCGCGGCTGCCGCCGCCGCCGCCAAAAGGGACCCGCCCTGCCCTATCGCACCGCCGCTGTGTGACTCAGGCACACTCGGTGCCATCTCTGGGCCTTAGAGGGTGTTGGGGGTCAGCGTTGGAGCTGGAGGCTGAGCTCCAGGTTCGAATCCCTGCGGAGCTCGCAGCTGGTGGTTAGGGCATGACCTCAGGCTTGTATTGGAGCCTCAACTTTAAAACGTGACTCACATGAACTGCACGTCAGCCCTCACATGACTGCAAGACCTGGAGGCCTGGACCTTGAAGCTCAGTACGTGGCCCCAGGGCCTTCAGCAAGGCCTGAGCACCTAGTGTGTATGCCAAGCATTACCCTAAGCTTTCCAAGCATTCATTTTATTTCTTTAATCAGAGGCATTTCCCCAGATTGTGATTCTTACTGATGGAGCTGTTGCTACAGAGAGGTTAAGTGGTCTGCCTAAGGTCACACAACAGGCATGTGGTGGAGTCAGGATTTGAACCTAGGCCAGCTGGCTCTGGAATTCCAGCACTAAAGTACTCATCAAACTACACATATATTCAAACTGGAATGAGGTGGGAGGTGCACTTATCCCTCAAGGAAGGCTTCATGTATGGCGGCCTCTCAAGCAGGGGGAACCTGGCTTCCACCACCTACCTTGCCGGACAGGGAGCCAGACATGAGAGGCTTCACCCCCCTCAGGGGACAAATGGAGACACTGAGGCACGGCAGAGAGCATGGGTCTCTCCCACCCACTGGGAAGAGCTCTTATGGAGGACTGTGGGCATGGCAGCCTGCCAGCGAATGACACCCAAAGCTATTTTGGGCCGCGTCACTCACTGAAGTTGGTGGGGACAGGCTGGGTGTCAGGAAGGAGGGGTCCAAGCTGGGGAAGGGAGAACAAAGCCCTGACTTGGGCCAGGACATGGAGGGCGGCCAGAGTGGGGGAGGAGGAGAGTAGACAAGAGCATGCCTCCTGATGTTCCGTGCCTCAGTTTCCCCATCTGTAAAATGGGATGTTGACCATCACAGTCCCCACCTCCTAGGGGCTGTCAACACGAAAAGAATATCCAGTGTAGGGTCCAATCCACCTATACTTACTATCTGGATGTCTTGTTCCATGTGAGGTTTTTTTTTAACACTGGTTTGAATTCTTTAAAATATGTTTAAAATGGTATTTACTTTGCTGGCTGTGTCTGTGGGTGCCTCCTTGCATCGGAGGTGAGTGAGACACTCATCTCTGCCTGGTGACAAATCGTGTAAGTTGCTCAGAACTGTTCTGGGTGCATCGTGAGCACCCAAGGACACTGTCGAAGAGTGTGGCTAACATTTACGGAGGGCTGAACGCTGCAGTGAGGAATGTCACGTGATCCCAGGGTCAGGTGCTGGCTGGCTCTGCCCTGGGACCTTAGGCTTTGATGCGCCCACCTGGAAGATGATGTAAGCACCTGTATCAACCCCAATACTAGTGTCAATTCTGATCCGAGGCACTGAGGGAGGAGGGAAGGAAAGAACCATCCTGAGGCCCGGAGCTGGAATCCCCATGCCTCCTTCCCATCATCCTGCAGGGACCCGTTCCTGCCATGGGCTTTGCCTCCATCTTCCTAGAAGATGCTAGAAGGAGGCGCCAGAGGGCTGGCCCAACAGCCCAGAGCTGGGGCCAACAGGAAGTCACAAGCCCCCATCCCCTCATCCCTCCCCCAGTCATTCTGGCTGGCTGGAAGGGCTGAAGAGGGGAGGCCAAGGTTACCACGCCCCTCCCCCAGCCTGGCTATAATTAGCCCCAAGATGAATTAAACATGAGGCCAGCCCATCTTGGGCGACATGATTGCTCTGACACTATGATGTTTCCTGGGCAAGAGGCAGAGGATAAGGCTGCTGTGTGAAGCGAGGGGAGGCAGGGAGATACATACCACCCACAGTCACCGGCGTGGTCCACAGGGTGTGCCGTGTGCCCACATGTCCTGCCCTCAACAGTCAGAGGGCAGCAGTGGCCCTTGGGCCTTGAGAAGCCTGGAGACTCAGGGGACCCAGCTGAAGGGGTGAGGCTGTCAGGTCTGCCCTGCCACCTGGCATCGCATCTTCCTGGGGACCCATTACTCCAGCTTCCTGTTAACATGCCTGAGTTTCCACCATCAAAATTTCTATCAGCCGCTCACACCTGTGTGAGCATGAACCCCTCCCCAGGGCAGAGCTCTGGAAGAGGGCAAGGAGAGGCACCCAGATGCAGGGGCTTATGAGGTCGAGAGTCCTCATGCCTGCACCTTCCGCTCTGGACCTCAGTCTTCTCATCTGTTGTAATGGACCTCTTGTGGCCAGAGGAGGCCTTAGGGTAGGGGGACAGGTGACAGGCTCTCGCTCTGGGGGTCACCTCTTCTGGTCCCAGCCCTGTACCTGCTAAATTAATTCTCTAGATCCTGGACCCCAGGAAATGATGAAATGTCCACCAAATGAAGCCAGCCAGAAAGTGGTGGACTCCTTTAAATATTTCTGCAGCCGGAGAGGGAGGTGGAAGATGGGGATGAGACAGAGGAGGGGTTGGGAGCTTCAGTGTCCCCAGTCCGAGGGCACACCCTCCCTGTACCCTACCGGGCCCCCCTCTCTGGCCCCCGACCCTCAATCACTCATTCTGGCGTCCCCACCTTTGCCCAGGCCAGTTCCCCACACCAGCCCTGCCGTGACCTTGCCTTTCTCACCTTCCAGCCAGACTCATTTCCCTTAATATATATATAATTTTATCTATTTATTTATGGCTGTGCTGGGTCTTCATGGCGGTGCGGGCTTTTCTCTAGTTGCAGCAAGCGGGGGCTACTCTCCAGCTGTGGTGGGAGAGCTTTTCATTGTGATGGCTTCTCTTGCTGCAGAATGCCAGCTCTAGGGCTAATGGTAGTTGCAGCTCCCGAGTTCCAGAGCGCAGGCTCAATAGTTGTGGCCCCCCAGGCTCAGTTGCTCCACAGCCTGTGGGATCTTCCTATATCAGGGATGGAACCCATGTCTCCTGCACTGGCAGATGGATTCTTTACCACTGAGCCACCAGGGACGCCCTCATCTTCCATTCTGAGGGGGAACCCATCCCTGACTCCATCGCCAGGACCGGCCATGTGACCTGGGGAAGGCCAGTTTGCCTGTTGGGGATGGTTTCCCTTCTGGCCAGTTCGGGACAGTGGACATAGGAGGCAGTTCATGACATGTCCCCTCCCTGGTGTGAGAGTCAGGTCACTGGCTCTCTCTCTCAGCCTGTTTCCTTCCCTCTAAAATGGGAGGATGATGCTAGAGCTTAGGGGTGAGAGGAGGAACCAAAGAGCCCAACGTCCCCCCATGACTGAGATCTGACGTGAGCTCAGCTATGCAGGGTTCAAAGGAGGACACAGCAAATTCCCAGATGGGCAGGGGATTGGGGAGGGCCATGGTAGAGTGGGTGAAGTCTCAATTTGGGGGTTCACAAAGAAAGCCTCCTGCAGACAAGTGCCCTGGGGTTTTGTGGGTGGGGGTTGTTTGGTTGGCTTTTGTTCTTTTCATTTTTTGACTGCACAGGGTCTTTGTAGTGGGCATGTCCAGCCTTCTTTAGTTGTGGCATGAGGGCTCTAGAGCTCACAGGCTCAGGAGTTGCTGCATGAAGGCTTAGCTGGGGTATATGGGATCTAGTTCCCTGACCAGGGATCGAACCCGGGCCCCCTGTATTGGGAGCTCAGAGTTTTAGCCACTGGACCCTCGGGGAAGTCCCCTGTCCTGAGTTTTGAAGATAAGGCAGATTCACACAAAAGAAGGAGGGGGCATTCCTGGTGTGGGGAGCAACTGAGGTTAATGCTTGGAGGCAGAAAGCAAAAAGTAGCAAGAAGTGGGCTCAAGTGGAACCTGAAGTGGCTCACAGAACAGCCTGTCAGGGCTTTGCAGGACAAGATCTCAAGTCCCACTCCAGGGTATTCCATGGAGTCCAGAGCACAGATCATAGAGTTAGAAAGCTCAGCAAAATGAACTTCCGAGGTGGCTCAACGGTAAAAAATCTACCTACAATGGAGGTAGATGCAGGTTCAATTCCTGGGTTGGGAAGAACCCCTGGAGAAGGAAATAGCAAGTCCTGCACCATCTTCTCTCTGCCTGCCCCCCTCCTTCTAGCAACCCCTCTACTAGAGCTATTGTGAGGAGAAGGTGAGCTAAGAAGGGTGTATAAGCTCTCAGCACAGGCTCAGTGCTCACAGTGGTTGCCATGGTTCCAAACAGAACCACGTAGATCACTTTTTAACAGTTATATATTTACTTCAACGTATATCCCCCCAAATTTATATACTATCTACTCTGCTGAAAAAATATATTATCTGTGTTTTCATGATAGGATATAAAGGTGCATTTTTTAAACAAATATATTTTGTTGGAAAAGAATGAGAAGGAGGTGTAGAGAAAATATGATGGAGCGAATGAGGGAAGCCTGGCGCCGGGAGCCACTCGAGTAATAGATTTCTCAGCCTGTTCCTGGGCCTAGTAATTAATCCTGAGGGGCTAATTAAGTTCCAGCTTCCACTCCAGCCACTCAGCGGCCTCCTTCCTGGCCTTCCCTCTCCCCTGGGGAGGCCCAGTCTGGCCCACCCCTGCCAGGGCCTCCCTCCTGCAGAACTGCCAGGCCCCCAGATCCCTGGGCTTAATCATCTGGAATTAAGGTTTAATCAGAGGCCTTTACTGCAGGGAGGGGGGGCTGGGTGGGAGGGAGGCCTCCCAGGTGCAGTAGCGCCTGGAATAGGGTGAGATGAGAGTGAAGGCTGGAGCCATTGCACCTAGTCAGAACCTGTCAATATTTAACACTTAGATACTTTGTTCATTGTAGGTGTTTTTGTATTCATTTTGAGTTTTCTTCCCAATGTTACATTAAAATCGTATTTATCCGGATGACTGAGTTCGACAGCGCCTCTAAAGTTTTTTTCCCCACATTTATTGAGAAATAATTGACATACATCAATGCATAAGTTTCAGGCCATGATGGTTCGATTTACACATATTGCAAAATGATCATCACAATAGGTTCAACTCACATCCATCTTCTTATATAGATACAATAGAAAGAAAAAGAAGAAGAAAAGGATAAAGGAAAACATTTTTTTTCTCCTTATGATAAGAACTCTTAGGAATTATTCTCTCTCTCTTTTTCTATTTTCATGGCTTGTGGGATCTTAGTGTCCGGACCAGGGATCAAACGTGAACCCCCTGCAGTGGAAGCGTGGAGTCCCATTCACCAGACATCCAGCAAAGACCCTGGATTCACTTGCTCTCTTAACAAGTTTCTTATATATCATACAGAAGTGTTAGCTACAGTCATCAAGTACATTACATCATTGGTACTTGTTTCTCTTATAACCGGAAGTTCGTACCTTTTGTCTACCTTCCTCCAAGCCTCCTAAGTTTTGTGTGAAGGCCAGTGGCTTGCTGTCTTAACCCTAATCCCTGTCACGGCCGCTTCAAGGCACCAGTAAAGTAAAGTAAATTGAAGTCACTCAGTCGTGTCCGATTCTTTGGGACCCCATGGATTGTAGCCTACCAAGCTCCTCAGTCCATGGAATTTTCTAGGCAAGAGTACTGGAGTGGGTTGCCAGTAGCTCCTCCCTATCGCGAGCTCCTTTGAGCCTCACCACTATAATTAAAAGACGCTTACTCCTTGTAAGAAAAGTTATGACCAACCTGCTGCTGCTGCTGCTAAGTCGCTTCAGTCGTGTCCAACTCTGTGCAACCCCATAGACGGCAGCCCACCAGGCTCCCCCGTCCCTGGGATTCTCCAGGCAAGAATACTGGAGTGGGTTGCCGTTTCCTTCTCCAATGCTTGAAAGTGAAGTCGCTCAGTCGTGTCCGACTTTTAGCAACCCCATGGACTGCAGCCTACCTGGCTCCTCCATCCATGGGATTTTCCAGGCAAGAGAACTTGAGTGGGGTGCCATTGCCTTCTCCTAGACAGCATATTAAAAAGCAGAGACATTACTTTGCCAACAAAGATCCATCTAGTCAAGGCTATGGTTTTACCAGTGATCATGTATGGATGTGAGAGGTGGACTATAAAGAAAGCTGAGCATCGAAGAATTGATGCTTTGGACCTGTGGTGTTGGATAAGATTCTTGAGAGTCCCTTGGACTGGATCTCCAAGGAGATTCAACCAGTCCATCCTAAAGGAGATCAGTCCTGGGTGTTCATTGGAAGGATTGATGTTGAAGCTGAAACTCCAATACTTTGGCCACCTCATGCGAAGAGCTGACTCATTGGAAAAGACCCTGATGCTGGGAAAGATTGAGGGCAGGAGGAGAAGGGGACGACGAGGATGAGATGGTTGGATGGCATCACCAACTCGATGGACATGGGTTTGGGTGGACTCCGGGAGTTGGTGATGGACAGGGAGGCCTAGCATGCTGCAGTTCATGGGGTCGCAAAGAGTCGGACACGACTGAGCGACTGAACTGAACTGAACTATGAGAGGGTGTCCTACTATTGGACTGATTTTACGGATGAGAAACTGAGGCCTAGAAGGGCAAGTCATTAGGCTCATTGTTGCTGTTTAGTCACTAAGTTATGTCTGACTCTTTTGCAACCCCAAGGGCTGTAGCCCCCCAAGCTCCTCTGTCCATGGGATTCTCCAGGCAGGAATACTGGAGTGGGTTACCATGCTCTCCTCCAGGGGATCTTCCCCACCCAGGGATCGAACCTGCATCTCCTCCATTGGCAAGGGATTCTTTACCTCTGAGCCATTAGCCTCAGGCACTCAGCTAAGGGGAGGCAGAGGAGGGATTCAAACCCTTGACTCCTGGATCCAGAGACCGTACAACCAGTCTTCGCCAGCCCCTCAGAGCTTTTGCTCTTGCTAAACCCACCACATCCCATCCATCTAGGAGGAAAAGCCCACACCCTCCCCACCAGGCCCTGACCTGTCTCCTCCCAGCCGCCCCTCCTCCTGCTCCCCTTCCCCTCACTTTGCTCCCGCCACATGGGCCTCATTACTGTTCCTCCAACACACTAGGCATGGCCCTGCCTCAGGGACTTTGCACTGCATGTTCCCTCTGCCTGGAACGCTCTTCCCCCCATCATCACTCACCTGGACCAGCGCAGTTGCCTACCCCCTGGTGTCCTGGCTCCCAAACTCAGCCCCCACAGTCGGCCCTCCCAGAAGCAGCCACTGGAGGGCGCCTGTGAGCACCTGAGTCAGGCCCCGCCCCTCCTCCGCGCACAGCCCTCCAGGGTCCCGCCTCCCTCCGTGTAAAAGCCCAAGTTCTCCCCTCTGCCCCGCAAGGTCCTATCCGACCTCCCCCAGGGGCAATGAGATCCGTGGATCGCTGCGGCCTTTCGAAGTGGCCTGGCAGAGCCAGGCTTTGCAAACCAGCTCCATTTCGCTCCAGTGCCTTCTGGGCTTCTCCCCCTCGGCCAGCCGCCTCCTAACCTCTAATAAACTCCCGAGAAGTGCTGGGCAGCCGCGACAGTGAGGACACTCTTTATCTGTCCGGATCAGGCCAGCTCGGTGCAGCAGTCAATAATTAATTCTGAATTTCCCCCATTTATCAAAGTGGCAGGAGCCAGAGTGCCTGGAATCCCAATCCCCAGGCTCTGTGCCCTGCAGCCACCTGGAGCTAGGCCCAGTGGTGGCAGAAACCAGGGCGGGGGACCCTTATGGAGCCTGAGAAGGGAGGGTGTCCTTGGCTCCCACTCCCTTACTCTGGGTTATTAAATGCTGCACAATCCAGCAGTGACCAGACCAGACCTCATCCCAGCTTTCTTGGTGCCCAGAGGCTAGTGGGGAAAATAACACATTGAATGAATAATAATATAAATAATTAATGCTACAAAGGCAAGAGAACAGGATACTTTGTGAATGCAAAACCAAGGGGACGGGGTTGTTCAGAGCCTCCCCAAGGAAGCGACATTGAACCTGCAAAGCGGAGAGTGAAAGGTGAGAGGTGGGGAGAGGGTCTTCCAAATGCAGAAACAGCACATGCAAAGGTCCCGTGGCCAGAAAGAGTTTCTCCCACTCAGAGGTCAGCAAGGTGGTTAAGTGGGACTGGAGCTCACAGCACAAGCGTGAGGTCAGTCCCAGGTCTGGAGCTGTCACAGTGAGGCCAACAGCAGCCAGGGGCCATCAGGGGAAGAGGCGGGAAGTTTCTCTGATGTTCCAGGGGATGGCAGTGAGGCTGCTTCCACCCCAGGTGAGTCAGAGAGCAGCCTGGGCAGCTGACCGTGACTTTTTGTTTTCTTTTTTCTTAGAACTGTTTTTCCGTTAGAGGATTCTTTCAAACCCATTTTGGCTTGGGGATGAGTCAGGACCTCTCTGCCTACAGACAGCCCGGACTGTGCAAGCAGCTTCTGGCCCAGCCACCTTAAACACCTCCCTCCCTCCTTGGGCAGGTTTGGAGACTGAGGCCCACAGAGGAAAAAGGACCACCCGAGGTCATTCAGAAGAAGACTGGGGGGAAGCTCAGAGGAGGGGTTTCCAGGGTCCCAGGAGCACCGCCCTGCGGCTTCTGTCTCCTCTGCTGGATCTGTAACTCCAAGACGGCCAACAGCTGGGTGTCCTGGTCACCATGCTGTCCTCAGTGCCTGCAAACTGGAGGTACTTCGTTCACAATTACAGAATGGGCAGTCCCAGCGGCTTTGGGAAACACCCCTGAGGTTGTGCTCAGAGGATCGGCAGGAAAGGATATCCTTTCTGAGAGTGGATACGAGAGACAAATACAGGAATATGGAGAGAGAAAGAGA
The DNA here is from genome assembly GCF_014754425.2 of Oryx dammah. Taxonomy (NCBI): domain Eukaryota; kingdom Metazoa; phylum Chordata; class Mammalia; order Artiodactyla; family Bovidae; genus Oryx; species Oryx dammah. Next base: position 90,846,549 of record NW_024070189.1, read on the forward strand.
CAGAGAAACTGCCAGGGACACGGAGAGAGACAGAGACAGCAATGGAGACAAACAGACTCAGAATGAGATAGTGGAGAGGCAGAGATCAAGAGACACAGAGAGAAAGAAGTGATAAATGGGAGGCAGATACGTGCAGAAGACACTGAGTGGATGAAGACACAGGTGGGGGCAGGCAGGGAGGCAGCAGGGTCAGGACCACCACTCAGTGGTATAGGACACTTTGCGTGAATTTCAAAAAGATTCCCCTTCCTGAGGCCCTCTCACCCCAGCTGGATGTTTTTGTGCAGTGAACAGCCTGCCTGGCCATCTAAGGCAGCCAAAGCAAGCTCTGTGTTGGTATCTCCAGCAGCCAGCACAAGACCAGGCACACACAGCATGCTCAACAAATGCCTGGTGAAGTAATGGACAAAGTTAGGTAATGCCAGAATCCATTCGGGAGTCCCAGAGAGAGAGAGAAGGAGGAGGAAGGGAGGAAGGCAGAGCAGAACTGAAGTGGGAAGTCCGGGCACCTGCAGTTTCTGGCTGAGCCACAGATGCCTCCTCTGGGAACCACCTGGGTTTACCTGCCACCCAGGAAAATTCCCCTCCAACTTCTGGGAGCACAAAGCAAGTGGGCAGCCAAAGCGGGAGGTGGCCCCTCCCCCGGAAGCCGCGGGCCCCAGCGAGAGATGGTGACTGCCAAGTCTCACCCGAAACTCCTCACAGCCCAAACTTGCTCCTGGGGTGGAGCCAGGAACCTGAGAGGCCCTGAGGGGGGACCAGGCTTCCCCTATTTTCACAGCCCAGAGATGGGAGGGGGCTGGCTTGGGGTCACCCAGAATAGGAGTCAAGGAAAAAGCATTCCTGGAGATGAGTGAAGAGGGAAGAGAAAAGGACGTGCTTAGGGCTGAACTGTCGATGGAGGGTAAAGCTCAAGACCAAGTTAGGGAGATTGAACTTGGCTGTGTGTCCAAACACTTAATCTTTTATTCTAAACACACTCAATTTAGTCCCTCTGTACCTAGTCCCAACCTGAGTGATCCTGGAGCCCCAGAGGTGACTCCTAAGACTGGGAGGACACACAGACCTCCCCGTTCTGTGGGTCAGGAGCGAGCCAGGTGGGAGGCTATAGGACCCAGAGGCCAACTGGGAGAGGGCTGTTGAACCCAGTGGAGGTTGGGCGTTAGTGCCAGGACCTTGAAAATGTAGGAATACGTCAGGTGAAAAAGACCCGAAAGCACATCCTGGGCAGAATATACAAGTCTGGAGGTGTGTATAAATCAGGTAAGTGTGCGACTTCCCTGGTGGCACAGTGGATAAGAATCCACCTGCCAATGCAGGGGATATAGGTTCAATCCCTGGGCCAGGAAGATTCCACATGCTGCAGAGCAACTAAGCTAATGTGCCACAGCTACTGACACCTGTGTGCCTAGAGCCTGTGCTCCACAACAAGAGAAGACACCGTAGTAAGAAGCCTGTGAACCGCAACAGAGCGGTGTCCATTCACCACAACTAGAGAAAGCCTGAGCACAGCCATTAGGACCCAGTGCAACCAAAAACAAAAAATAATAATCAGAAAAGTGCTGGGAACAATCCAGAGTGTACACAAAAGGGTCAGGGTTGGACCAGAGAGAAAGATCAGACCTCAGACGGATCAGAAATGGCTGCATGACAAAGGGGGCATGGGAGCTGGGACTTTGAAGGATGAAGAGGAGTTTGCAAATAGAAACAGTAAGGCATGCAAACTGAGCAGAGAGGCTGTGGCCCAAATTCAAAGAACATGATGATGGCATAGCAGGAGAAATGACTTGAGGAGTAAAATCAGTAGATGTCAGATTTCTCCAGATCCAAGCAGACTGCCATTCAAGGCCAAGAAACCCAAGGAGAATTCCCCCTGGCTCCTCCCAGCTGTATTAGGCCTGTTCCAACCACTGTTATCTCTCCTCCTTGGGTCACAGATACTGTCCACTTTGGTCTATGGCAGCACTTGGTGGGGATGCTTTCCACAAGTGGTGCTGGGATCTCAGGCCAGGCTTGGCCCTCTCTGTGCCTCAGTTTTCCCATCTGGAAAGTGGGAATGTCAGAAGCCACTTTTGCTGTTTGTATTCATCTCAGGACTGGGAGGACTCCAACAAACACTGTGAAGGCAGTAAAGCGATAACAGGAAGAAAGGAAGAGAGAGCAATGGAAGGGAAAAAACTTGCACTCCTCCTCCAGGCCAATACCAAGAGACAGGTCCAAGATTATTATTTTAGAACACGGTGGAGCTGTCGAGGATTAAGAAATGAGTGGTGATTTGCATGTGATTTGCATGCAAGCTGCATTCTGTTTGTTAAATGTCAAAAAAGGCCTGAAAATGCTTTCTCCCACCCCCACCTCAGCCAAGAAGCAGGAAACTCTCCCCCTTCTTCTATCAGGGGCATGGGCTGGGGACCCTTTAGTTCAAGGATGGCCAGGGCAGCAGACCCGAGGGGAATGGGGTGACCTTGGATGCTCCATCTGTAAAATGGGTCATAATCCTCACCACCACTGACTATCCTTTCAGTTGGCAGACTAGAGTAAGTGGAGGCCAAGCACAGACCTTGGGACATAGTGAGAACCAAAGAATGGAGCTGGGATGACTATTAAAAGCCCCACTTTCCCGCTGGGTCCTGGGGGTGGGGGTGAGGGATGGGGAGTGGGCAGGTCCCTCAGCGTTTGGGTGACCCACTGAGGCTGAAAGCAGGCAGGAGCAGGGCCCTGAGCTGCCTGGCCCCAGCAGAAGGAACACCAGCCCCGGAGAGGCGTCTGAGGGGAGGCTAGTGGAGCCCCGCAGGCCTGGTGCTGTCCCCACACAGTGGAAGAAAAAGTCCGATCTGAGCGCTACTCTCCCCATGGCCACGATTTATTACCCATCTGTCCCTACTCTGGGCCCTGCAGCCAACAAAACTCTTAATTAAAACATTATTTCTTCCCAGACCCCTGAGCCTCTGCCCTGTGACGCCAGCACCCAGGGCTTGAATGCAGCCGTCTAGGGTGCGTGTGAATGGGCTACCCCGGGTGGTGGGTGGACTGCACAGAGGACCCGATGCCCTGCCGCCAAAGATCAGAAATACAGTGGAGTTCCCGTGTTCTGCTTGGAGGGCCTTTTCTTTTTTTCTGTCCCCACACCGCAGCTTGCGGGATCTTAATTCCCCAACCAGGGATTGAACCCTGGCCAGAAGCACAGCAGAAGCAGAGTCCTAACCACTGGACCACAGGGAATTCCCCACCCAGAGGGTCTTGTACCCAGAATTCCTACAACACACTGCCTGGAATGGTCCAGATCACCTCCATGATTATCATCAATGTCTCAGCACTCTGCCAGGCACAGACCCCCCACCCCCAACCCCCACCCATTCAACCAGAAGAGCCTGTGCTGCAAGTGAAGGAGGCCGACAAGGCAGCGGGCATGGGTACAGCTTGCGGAGAGGTTGGGGGAGGGGCACAGTGTGACCCTGGAGTGCTGAGAGAGGGCTGGGGTGCCCCAGTCTCCACCTTCAGTCATTTGAGATTTCGTGAGTAATCACCAGCTGAGCTGTTCACAGTAGAGGGGGACTGTGGGGGCCCCAAAGAGGACAAGGTGCTCACTGGCTGGGAAGAAGGAAATCCAAGATTTCCTGGAGGAGGCTGCAATCCCTGGTGTCCTGGAGCTGAAGACAGGGGTGCGAAAAGTGCTTCCAGCAAGGGGCATAGCTTGGGCAGAGGCATGCCTGAGAGAATGTTCAAGGCAGGAGCTGGTGAGGCCCACAAGCTCCCCTCCTGTCCGCTCCATGCTTTGCCACATGTGACATCCTCCGGCTGCCTCCCAAGATGACACTGTGGATCCCCCTGGGCACTTGAAGCTCCAAAGTGGGAGCCATGGCCTCAGGATCACACAGCACAACTGGAAGGCTGGCTGGCCTGGAGCAGCAATGTCCTCAGTCGGTGGCAAGGACTAGGGCTCCGTCAGAAAGGTCCCAGGTGGTGGGCAGCAGCTGGGCAGGCCAGTGTTTCACCATCTATCCTGGGAGGCCAGAACCTTGGAACAGCAGAAGGGAGGGAATAAGACAATTTCAATCCAGGCCCCAATAAGAGGATGAAAGACCAGCTCTCTGACCAGTCTTCCTTCTTACCTTTCCCCTAAAACCTGCCACCAGCTCCTCCCCTTCCATCACCCTGGTAGCCAGGGGAGCTTGGCACTTGGAGCCACCTGGTGGCAGTCACAGGAATTGCAGGCAAAGAGTGCAACTACACCAAACATGCCAACTAAAGCCCACTCTTTCAATGGTAGGAGTGGGAGTAACAGAACCCAGAGCACATGAGCAATTTGCCCAAGGACACACAGCAAGTCAGGGCAGAATTACTCAGGGCCACGTGTTAGTTCAAAGGGAAGTGAGAATGAGGCCAGTGACCCTACCCCAGGGTCTAGAAGTGTAGGAATATGGAGAGGGGTGATGGTCATCAGAGATGAGTTCCTTTCCATCTCTGGGCCTCAGTTTACCCATCTATGGTCTCCATTATCTCCAAGGTCCCTTTCATGTCCAAAGTACTAGAGAGGCTTACCCTGAGTGAGGTCAAGGCTCCCAGGAGGTTTCCCTCCCCATCCCAGCCTGCTCCTTCAGCCAGCACCTTTGGTCCCCTTGGCCATGGCTCCGGGTCCTCCAACCCAGGCTACCTGCAGGAGGGAGACAGAAAGACACAGGTTACAGGCCAATGTAGCCCTTACCTTGGCACTTAAGTCCTCCTGGTTTGCTTGGTATCCAGCCAGTGCATCGTTCTGTATCTGCCATGACTTGCTTCCACCCTAGAGATTCTCTCTCTTGCTTCCAGGAGCCACTAGGACTCCAGGAAGATGTTCTGGGCATCCTCTTCCTCACCTCCAGAGATCATACAGTCAATAAACATTTGTTGAGCACCTACTGTGTGCCAGGCATTGAACTGGGAAGACAGCAGTGAATAAGATGGATAACAATGCCCTCACAGAGTTTACAGTTTAGTGGGGGAGATGGGGTGAAAAGAATTAGTAAAATATTAGCAAAAATAATCAGTGAAATATAGACAAGTCAGTTCCAGGGAGAAAGATAAAGCAGGTGTTGGTGGGATGCAGTTTGAAACAGGTGGTCAGGGAAAATTACACTGAGGATAAGTGTACAGGATAAGATTACACTGAGGATAGTCTACACTGAACTAAGGCCTGAAGGAGCTGAGGGAGGGAAGTGGAAAGCATTCCAGGTAGAGGGAATAGCAGTGCAAAGGCCCTGAGGTAGGACCACACCTAGAGAGTTGGAGGAGCAGCAAGTTGATTCTGTCTTAGTTCAGCTGCCACCATCACTCTCCATCCCCAGACCTCCCCCCTCCACCAGTCTATCCTTCCTGCAGAGGGCGCCTGTGAGCACCTAGGTCAGGCCACACTCCCTTCTCTGCCCATAGCCCTCCAGGGCTCCCATCTCCCTCCTCTCCATGGCCCACAAGGTCCTGCATGACCTGCCCCAGCCCCTCCTTGCCCTCCCCTCCTCCCTCTCTCCCCCTCGCTCACTCTGCCCCAGACACAGGAGGCTCCTCACTGTTCCTCCAAACACACCAGGTCCTGCCCGAGGGCATTTGCATATGTTGTGCCCTCTGCCTGGAACACCCTCCTGCCTACTCTTGTTCCCTGTTTAATCAGCTCCTTCACATGGTACTCTGAAATGTCACCTTCTCTGAGACACCTTCCCTGGCCACTCTTGATAAGGCAGCAACACTTCCATCACTCTTGACCTTCCTGCAACTTTCCACAGCCCTTATTACAGCCCGATGTTTTATCACATATTTATTTGGTTCCTTGTCTGTCTCTCCCACTAGACTGACTGGACTCCATGAGGGCAAGCCTAGTCTGGGTCCCTGCTGAATGCCAGTGCCCAGCACATGACCTGGCATACAGTAGGCAATTAATGAATGCTTATTGTATATTTAACATTGATTGTGTGGGCATTTGTGCATCATTCAGCCGCTGGGCTTTGACTGGCCACTGCCAGGAACATCCTCTCCCAGCCCACCCCCATCTCCTCCTACCCCGAGACCCTCCCTTGAGAGGTCCTGGAGAGGCAAGCCCTCCTACTGCATCTTGAGCCTTCAGGACTGTCATCTTAGACCACTGCTCTCAAAATATCCCCCAGGGACTTCCCTGATGGTCCAGTGGCTAAAACTCTGAGCTCCCAATGCAGGGGGCCTGGGTTCGATCCCTGGTCAGGGAACTTGATCCCACATGCTACAACTAAGAGTTTGCATGCTGCAACTGAAAGATCATGCATGTCACAGTGAAAATCAAAGATCTCAAGTGCTGCAACTAAGACCCAGTGTGGTCAAATAAATATTTTCAAAAAGCCACCCCGGGCTTTGTGGATCAAGCCTCTAGGGGCCCAGCAAGCATAACCCACATAAACTCCAAGATTACACAGAAAGTTCCAGTTCCTCCCCCATCCAGCATGTCTATCCTGGGCTCTGGGACCAGCCACTGCCCATCTCCTCCATCTCATTGTCCATCTAGCCAAGCATCAGCCTTCACCACTTCCCAAAGCTGCCCGAGGGCTCTGCATGTGTTGTTCCCCTGGCCCTTCTGCCCAACCCCCACCCTCCTTGAATTGGGAGACCCACTCATCTCAGGTCACCTTGGCCAGGGGACCTCTCTGGATATCCCCAGATGACCAGATGGGAGCATGGGCAGCAAGGGCAGCAGGAGTTTGTGGGGAAGGCAGGAGTAGTGGGCGGAAATGGATGAAGAGAGAAGGAAGAGAGACATACATACATAGAGAAAAACAGCAGAGACAGAAATGAATAGAGACACAGAGAAACAGAGAGACAGAGAGAGAAAGAAGGAAAGGAAACGAAATTTAACAGGGACAGCATCCCCCAGAGAGGGACTGACGGAAAACAGAGATCAAGAGAAATGCAGGGGAGGCTTCAGAGAGGCAGACAGAGTGATAAAGAAGAAAGCCCGCAGGGAAAATCGAGCAGCCCTCCTGACCCTTCTTGGCACCTGGCTCCCTGCATCCTTCCTTCCCAGCAGGTTCCCACAATAGCCAGTGCCTGGAGAGGAGAATGGGGGGCGGCAAACACAGGGGCGAGAAGGGCCCCTAGTCCACCCTCCCCAGCAACCACCATCCCACTCCACCCCATCCCAGCCAAGCTCTCTCCTCGCCTCCCCCCAGCCTGACCCACTTCCCAACTTCCCACCGCACTGGCGATGCCAGCCAGGCCCTGGGGTGCCCTGCTGTCTTCTCCTAGCACCCCCAGCCAGGACCCCAGCCAGGCCCAGTAGTGCCCCCCAGGCCCCATCCATCCTGACCCATCTCCCACCCAACCCGGGAGCCAGCCAGGCTCTCAGTTCCTTGCCATCTCCCCCATAGGCCTGACTCACCCCTCACCCGGAACTCCAGCCAGGGCCACCTGACCCCCGCCCCCAGGCCCCCGCCCCAGTTCCCAGGTCGCCGCCCCAGCCCCCGGGCACCTGGGGTCGCTGACGAGCAGCAGCACCGAGCCGTCCTGTAGGCGCACGTCGCGCACCGTCTGGTGGTCGTCCAGCCGCCGCGCGTTGTAGTAGAAGGTGCGCTTCCAGGAGCTCACTCCCTGGCCCACGAGCTGGGCGCGCAGGTCGCTGAGCGTGTCCCGCGGCCGCACAGTGAGCGGCAGCAGCAGCGCCTCGTCCGCCAGGTGCACCTTGATGTGGTAGCGCTTCCAGCGAGATAGGCCCCGCCGCAGACCCTCCATGGCCCGCACCGGGCGCTCGGACCCGGCTCGGGGCCCCGCGCGCGCGCGCGCGCCCGCCCTCCGCACCCACCCGACCGGCCCGGCCGG